>NC_054385.1:127450252-127775252 GCF_017654675.1 Xenopus laevis | reverse complement strand
TTACGTATGTTATAGAATGGCTGATTCTAAGCAGCTTTTCAGTTGGCCTTCATTTTTTCTTTTTTATATTTTTTTAATTATCTACCTTCTTCTTCTGACTCTTTCCCAGCTTTCAAATGGGGGTCACTGACCCCATCTAAAACACAAAAGCTCTGTAAGGCTACAAATATATTTTGTTATTGCTACTTTATACTATTCATCATAATATTCAGGCCCTTCGGATGTGGCAGGCTTGGCCACTAGGCATTTTAACTGCCCTACGAATCAGCTGGGAAAACAACACCATACCTACAAAATGTTACATAGACTTTGAGTTGCTATATATTCAATAGTCCAGGGGGTTCTAGAGGATCCATCGGTCTCTATCTGGACTACAGTCTCAGCCTTTCTACATTGCTAAGGGTTCTTTATCTCTAATATAATCGGTGTCCCCTCTACATGTGTATTTTTTGCTTACTTTGCCCACTTCCACCTACCATTCTATTTGTGTCACATGGTATTAGTGAAGGCACAACATACCTAGCTTGGAGCAACACCTCATACAAAGTATTTGTCATTACCCATCTATGCATTTCCCCCATCACCACCTCTTACTCTGGGTTGAATACTGATTGTCCTGTGGATTTACCCAAGATGAACATGTACTAGTACAGCCAAGCTGAAATGAGCTGAAGCCATCTCCCTCCTCCCCCTTGACCCACTCACCCAATCACCTTCCCACTTACTGATATTGTTACCTGTATATCTATATTTTATGATCTTTTATTTGTCAATGGTAATGCAGGGAAAGCCCCGCCCAGCGGTGACATCGCCATTGACAGTGTCGCCTCCCTTGGGCATGTGACTCGCCTGGGCTATTCCCCGCCAGGTGTGACATCTGACGGTTATTACCAACTCTCTGCCTGGCACACTCTTAAAACCCAGGGTAAGAGGGGCATTTGTTGGTCAACCAAACATGTAGGGTTCTTAGACTAATTTAACAGAATGGTAGAGGTCACCTTTTCTTGTATGTTGCAATTGGAAATAGTCTAAGCAGTGTTGCAGTTGGTCTTAATTTTTTTTTTTAAATGTATCTCCAGACTCAGAATGATATCTGGCTGCACTCAGAATGGTGAGGCTACATGTTAAATCCACTATGTTTTTTTCTCTCTTGTTTGTTGTTCATTCAAACAAAAGTCTGGTTGCAGTGGGTCAGCAGGTACCAAAATGGAGAGCTCCCAAGTTAAATTATCTGAATACCATAGAAATGAAGACCAACTGCAAAACATCTTAGAAGGCCACAGTCTATATCATACTAATTGTATGGTGAACTTGGCCTTTAGGCCAGTGGTACCTGGGTTATATTTTCCATGTATTCAGTTGACCCACAACGAAAAAACTGGATGAAGCTCATGGAGAATAGGTCCCATGTGCCACAGGCCTTAGGCTCCTAGGCTGCAGCTTAGTGGTAGTTAACCCAAAACCTCCACCACCATCCCCTGCTTAAGGTGTACCCGTCTGCACATCTGCTTCCTTCACTCCCTGAGTTCCCTGGGCTGTAAGTGGGATCCTGTAAGAAAGCATGGGGGAGGCATGCATGAAATCCTGCAAAACTCATTAGTGTGGTGATTGTGTTTGTACTTCACTTGTTGGCCTCACTCATTGGGTCTCATCAGTGCTATGATGAAAGCTGTATATATTAGTGGGCACATCTGTTGGCCATCACAATGGGCTTGAGATCTTTATTGGTCAACAACCAAACCTTCTAGCTACCTCATTCCTTTAAATATAATGTGGTGGTGTTGATATTGGTTGTAATCAAATATTCAGCTACTTTGAGCAGGCTTGTCTGACCTGCAGTCAAGAATTCCTTAGTCCATTGATACTTTCTATTTTACTGTATGTATATTGTGAGCAGGTCCCTAAACTCAAGTAAAGCCCAGAACAGGGGCATAAAGCAGCAGAAAAGAATATGGTGAACAACCAACAGGCTTCCTCCAATGCATAGGTTTGTAGTGGCCTTGGGCTGGTATTACAGGATTAAAAAAATAAGGTGTAGAATTGTTTACCAAATTCTTTGTTGAGCATTAGTTCTCCAGTAATTGCAGATGTTGATTTTAGCAGGACAATGCGTATCCACCCTGAACATGTTGGGTCCAGATTTATAGGTTAAGAATTGTTGACTTATAGGGTGTTTTGCCTTTAACTCTCCAAAAATAATAAAAGTTAAAGAATAAATATGAGTTCACATTAGGTATTACAGGTTTAGGATTGTTTCTTTGCGTCTGTTTCTTAAACAGTACGACTTCTCCACCAGGAGAAAGGTACTTTAGCATTGTGTAATCGTAGTGGAGACCTTCTTGGTAATTAAGTTCTTCAATTAAGAGCCATTGCTGGAAGACGGAAAAAACACTGTAGTCTATTAAATTTCCACGCAAAGCTCTGCCATCATCACCAGCTTCTCTTGACAGACGCAAGGAGAGATACTTAATATTATGCAAATGAGCTTGAAATATCATCTCAATTTGTCTGTAAACACATCCTAAACACGCCATTTGTTTTAAGCCTGACAACAGAGACTTTTTGAAAAGGGTAATAGCTCAAGTACAGCTGTTGTTTGGGGGGTTCACACAAAGGTTTCTCCAGTTGTACAACTGCCAGGTGTCAGGCAATGGGAGGACTCAGTAGATGCTGTGATGTGTGGTAAATGATATCAGTGAGAAGCATGGCAGGTTGTGGGGTGGGCATTGATTTGGGGGCCTATTTCTGTTTTCGGGTCTCTTTCTCTCTAAGAACCCACTTCAGTGGGTCCATAAGCAGCAGTTATATGTAATGGGAAAGTTCAGTTGTGCCATACAGGTCAGGTGTATTTCTTTGGAATGGGCCTTACTGTGTATAGTAAGTCAAGATGGTGGTTTTGGAACATTTCCCATTTAAGACCCAATGTGAGGCCCAAATGTTGACAAGGGTGCCCCATAACTCATAAGTAGGGAAGAGATAAATGGAAACAATGCTATATGAGCCATGTGTTATTGGACAGCAAATTGACTCCAAATCTCACCAAAAATGATCTGTAAGTTGGGCTTGTAGGAGCAGTTATAAGAGCAGCTTTCTTACCTGGAGAGGTTTGGGTCCTCCTAGACACTATTCTGGAAGGGGCAGTGGCTCCCCACAGTTTTGGAACCAGTGGTGTAGGGAAAGGTCCTCTATCTGTATGATAGTGTGGGCAGCAGGGCATCATGGTATCGGTAGCTCAGGAGTTCATCAGCAACTGGAAAGCCACAGGCTGGAATATAAAACATGGCCACTAAGGATTGCTCTTCTTTCAAAGTAAACCGAGCAATTTACCTGTCTGTGATCAGAGAACCTTTCTTAGCATACAGTTTAGTGGATCTTTGATTACATGCTGTATCGGTCTGTGCCCAATGTTTATTCTCATTTCCACAGCTACAGACAGAAAAGTTTAATGTTCAATAGTCAACCCTGGGGGAAAAAAAACTTTAATCTTGACTGCAAGCTCTTTCTCCACAGAGAGTAAAATAAATATAGAAGTCTATTTACTTTGGCCCCTGAGATAAGACACCGGCTATATCATCCTGATTGCTGACAGGAGAGTGAGTCTGCAGCAAAGTGACTCATGGTATATCTTAGATTTAGTGTTACACCCTCACAGACGAAGCTTTGCCAATGCTTTAATTCCCTGATCAGCGTTCAGTGAGTTAACATATTTGACTTGATTTTTTGGTTACTGAGAAAATAAATCATTTTCTTCCCAGATTCCCAAAGTGGAAAAATGTTCAAAGCACGGAATAAAGGCTTAGGAAGATTGTCTGGATCCGGTGTGCGTTTGCTGTAGCGCCCATGTGTAATTATAATAGTCTTATATTAGTGTTATGTGATTGCAATACCTGCTGTCCTGCCTTTGAAGCAGGCGGCTCATTACCTCTCCGCAGCTGCTCATTCTCCACTTTGATTGGCTCGTGCCTTTCATGGCATTAACGGGCCAGAGCTTGCAAATGAATATTTGCCGGTTTGAATTAAGCCGGGGGCATGGAGCACACTAGGCATCCATGTGGGATAAAGGGCAGTTACATTAGCCTGCCCCACAATGCCTTCAACTACTTGTCAAACCGAATGGCACTGTGCGCCTGTGATTGGCATCCTTGATGTCAGAAGCAATGGTGGAGCTTTTTAGTCAAATATCACTCTGGTCCCCCGTGCCGAGAATCAGATGAAGCAATGGAAGCTGACAGCGTGCTTTCAGTCTAACAGACTGCAAACAATATCAAAGCCCAACAGCCAACCCTATCAGATTGGGAGCAAGGCAAAAAAAAAGGAGGGACACGCTTTATTGGATGAACTCTTACAAGATTATTAGCTCCTTGACATGGTAAAATCATTATGCCTGTGAACAGCAGAATCCCCGTTGTTGGAGAAAAGAAGCAGGGCCTAGACATTGTGTCACAACAGTGACTTTCTTGTGATGAAAGGCAAACCAAGAATAGTTTCAGACAACTAGCTCACAGCACATACTAAAATCTTGAGGGCAGGGGTTTTAAAGCATGGGTGACTGCCATGGGCATAATAATAGCCCCTTGGTTGAGACTTTGAGCCCCTTGGATGAGACTGTAGCACATTGGCGTAACTAGAAACTTGTTAAAACTAGAAATTGGTCAAACTGGTGGGAGTTCTTTAATTTCTGTCTGGGTTTTCCCCCCTCTTTATCTTTAACGTTGAACAGGCAATTTGCCTAATATCAACTCCAAGGTCCTATACAAATGGATAGAGTTGTAGAGTTCTATTGTGGCAAACTGTGGTGAATTGTCTGTTTTCCCTTTGACACATATTTCCTTAAAATTACACAGTTGCCAGAGGCAAAGCCCTTATGGCATTTTTCAAAATTAAATTAAAATCTACGTTGTAGTGCAGCTGTATCATTGTTTCCATTTTTGGCATTTTTGGAGGGTGACTTTTTAAATTGCAGTTGGGGAAAAGTTGTGTCAGGAAAAACTTTTTCACGGGTTTAGTCTTAAAATAAGCCATATGGTTCATGGTCAAATTCCAACAATTTTCTTTAGCCAAACTGAATCCGAACCCTTAATGTCATTTGACCTTCAATCTCTTGAAACCAGAGAATTAACATATGTAATGGGATTTGGAATTAGTTCAATATTCAACCAAATATTTTGATAGGGTTGAGTATTTGAATGACTGCAAAAATTATGGGTTTGGCAGCAAGTACACCATTTATGTTAGCCCCGGCTCTCTTTGCACAGTGAAAACTTGATGCAATTTAGGTAACTACCACTCGAGCAATGACATTTTTATCTTTATGTAAATTTCCCAAAAGGAAATTAGAATTTATGCATACAGGGAAAGGCTATTTCCTTCTTCTTGTTACAAGCGCGGTGTTCGGTTAAATCACAACATAAATCACAACAAATTAGTTCTCAAGATTGAAATATCCGTTCTCTTTATAGTCTTGCCAAACACAGACAGAGCCTTATGATACTTCTAGTTCAGACTCAGCCTGCCCTGTTTTCCATCATCATCACTGTACAATGTTGCCCTAAAGCTGCCTGTAGGTGCAGTGTAGAAATTTGGTGGTTGTGCTGAAACATCCTCTCAGTCAGTCCCTCTGCTTATTGTTAGCTTATAAACCAGCTACCTTCCTGAATCTTTTTGTGTGGGTGCCCTAGATTCAAATGTTATCTTTAAAAAAGTGTTGTAATTGTAAAGATGGCCAAACATAGGCTGATATTGTATTATATTGGGCCAACTTATGCCTGGTTGAGAATTCAAGCTGGCGACAACTTTATTAGGTTGTGGTGCTCTCCCGACAAGCCTCTTTTGTGATCTAATTTCTGGGTGGTAATAACATAGAAAGAGACAGCACTGTCCTTACTACAGATCTGAAAAATCTTGAAAGACTGGCACCAGTTGAGATATAAGAGTGTTGTTCATGACAGCCATGCTTTTTGATGGGCACATGGTGGCCTGGCTTTCCTGGCCTAGTTGTAGACCTAGTTGTCTAAGACATAGTTGTGCCTGTAGTGGCTGTTGGTTAACTTTGCTTCTAAACCATAGGGCAAAGGCAAGAAGCATAGATGTTCCCCTTTTGAAATGCCTCTTAATTTGCCCCAGAATTGCCTTGGACTACAGCTCAAGCTGGGAAATGCTCAGTTCTGCCCTCTCGATTTATGGTCTACATGATAGGAAATATTCATGCCCCAGGATAAAACAAAGGGTTTTTGCGCTTCAAAACTGACTCCACTATTCTTCAGAACTAAGAAGCTCAAAGGTTTCAACCTAAAATTAACTTTTAGTATGATGAAGGCTGTAGTAATGTTCATGTAGTACTAATACCAAGGACTTGACACTGTACTGATCACGGATTATCTTGTTAGACACCATTTTCATTTTATATTAAAACTTTGTTCATATCGCCAATATCAACAGATCTTGTTTAATTCTCAGTATGTGTTTTCTCTTTCTTTACAGGAGTGCGCCAGGAAGTTGGATCCACAGAAATTACCAAAAGTGTCCATTTTACTTTCCTCATTGGATGTGTCTTTGTTGCTTTTGTGGTGGGAGCCATATTCTCAGGCTTGTTTGTCTCCTGCTACTGCAATCACATGTTTCAGAAAAACAAACATGTTGGAAGAGACCCAGAATCTAGTCTCCAAAGACCTCTATCCTTGAGAAGTCTGGCAAAGATGAATGGCCTTTTAGAAAGCCAGTCTAAAGAAGGAAGGATGGAACCTACATCTCCAAAGCTTTATACCACATTGCTTCACAGTGACAAAGAGCAAACAACTGAGACAACTAAAGCCGAATCAAAAGACCACCTAGAACTCTCTGGGCTTCCCACTCCAGAAACTACACCGGAACTGCCAATGAAAAACTTAAAGGCGTTCAAGAACCAATGGGAAAGGAACCAGAATTGCAACAATGCCAAAGAGATTCAGGGGAAAAGCCCTGTATTTCACTTCCCGGTTTCAAACTCCCAAGTGTTTCAGTTTCCAAGTACTCTGGTCCTACCAACGAACATGCATGGATATGACCAACCTCTCTCAGGCTATGTAGATGATAAGAAAATACCCAATTCTGAACGAGCTCTAATTAGGCATTCCCAGTGCTATCTGCCAAAAGGTGTTGAGATGACTACACTGGATGAACTTCTGAAGCACCTTCCAGAATCTAGTGGGTCACCGAGAAATATGTCAGGTATGATGGCCATTAGCCCACAAGCTGTGAGTCCTCATTCACCTATGTCCTTTATCAACAAGGTTCAGCCTAAAATCCCTGACACAGAAAGTGCACCTTATTATAGCTCTTCCACCCTTCCAAGAGATAGTCTGCCTAGAAGGCTGGATATCCCACCCGATGTGACGCCTCAGTCTTGTTTGGAGAAACAATCAAGAGCCCAGAGACATTCATTATCTTCTGGACATAAACTAATGAACATTGGTCCAGGTGGACCAATGATTTCACGACAACACAGCCTGGGCCAAGGGAATAGACAACACCCACCTCCACTCCTGACAAGGATGCATTCTACTGGTACTCCTGTTCCCATGGAAAGCCACAATGTCTTTCTGTCTCGCCAGCTTAGTTACCAGGAACAAACTGCTATGTCAAGGAGCATGGTAAAAAGGACCCTGTCCTTAAGACCAGATGTGCCACCCACTTCAGTGTTTTTGCCATCCTCACCTGTGAAGGAGGCAGCCCAGTTCAAGTATTAATATCCTCGGTTTGGCTTTTCTACCAGCTGATGACACCAAGAAAACAGTGAAGCTCCTTCGACAAAAATGTGAATCAGATTGTCTGCACTTTGCCTTGGTGCTCTGAAATTCTCTCACTTGGACTAGAGTTCTTCACTCATGTTATTAAGTCAACTCCAGCAACATGGTGGTTAGGGAATTGAAACAGAGAGCTGTTGCAAGCAATGACAATGACCATTATTAACAACCATTGGAACTGCCTTGAAGTTCAAGTGACAGCTTATAACATGCTGTAGATGATCGACAATGGGTCGCTGTTAAACCTTTTTTGTGTGTGTGGTGTCATAGATTGCATACATCTCCAGAGCTGAGAGGGTGGGGAACAGCAGGCCATTCAGTGGATGGTTGAACATTCTGTTTGATGGGAGACTGAAGATAAGCAAAATGGCTGGTGCCCATGGACTTTAATTATCTGTATCCCTGAGCCGAAGATTCAATGCTGTTGAGGCACATGAAACAAATTAAGCGCTTTTTCATTGCTAACGTTGACAGTATGAAAGGATACCTCAAGAGGATTAGATGAAATGTAAATTAATTTATATATATACATACATGTGTATATATATTTAGATATATATATATATATTTCACAAGGTTACTTACTCCATGTAAAAGGAGATTAATATACCCTACTGTGTAGGGGCAAGAAATTCACTATTAATATTGCTGACATTGTAAAGATGTTTAAAAAAAATGAATGCGATGTTGGTGCCTGAGCTGAACTATAAGTATGACCTCCCCACGGCCCCTTCTAAACACAGCAATGAAGCTTTCAGGAGCCAATTATCTGCAGCATCCTCCGTGGTTTCACGTTCCCAGCATTGTTTCTCGTTAAAGCCATTCTTAACCTCCAGTCACTGGTTGCAAAAGATTCGTACTCAAGATGGTGGCCATGTAGAACCGCCAGACAATAAGCACTGTGTGCTAAAGTGAATTGGACTGGCTTATGCCACACTTAATGTTTTGCTTCCCTAGGCAATGGAAGACTGAAACGCGTTGGCCAAGAGATAGAGTCCCTCCCAATGGGGGGTGGGGCAGGCATCCTTCTTAGCTATACACTTGTCTGAAACCAGTTAGCCCCAATGGATAGTCTGTGTACATGTGTGCCTTATTTCAATCTAGTCTTATGAACAGTGCGATTGTAGCAGCAAAATGTTGTGTTTATTTTGTTCCTGAGTGGCTCTTTATTTTGCAAAGGGTGCTTTTTTCCCCACATCCATTACACAGCGCTTATTTAAACGGCCTTCTCCGTAGCCAATGTTCCTGTGTGTTTCCACCAATGAAAAGTATAGGCTCTATTATTACACTCCATGATTTCCTGAAGACCTTGAGTTGAGTAAGGGCTCCCTAATCTACAGAACATCAAAATGCAACCTTCTATAATATATCAGGCACACAAGGTAGGCGGTTGTCCGACATGTGAAGATAAGCTAACAATGACATTCTAGGTTGTAAGATGGCATCCTGTTGGTATCCTCTCTTGGCAAAAGGAGGGCCTATGTGGGTTGACCCTTATCTTATATAATAAAATATAGGTGAGACTTTCTTCCCCCAGGTTGCCTGAAACCAGCCAATAGGGGGCCCGCACTAAAGGGTATAATTTGGGGTAAATACACAATTTCTCTCCTAAACAAACATTGACACGTGAGCTAAAGGTCAGTTAGGATTTAGGGGCAGTGTTTACCTGCTGACAAAGCTTATCGTAATGCAACTTTTTCATATATTTGTAACTTTTATTACAAGCTGAGTGGGCCTTTATCAACCTTTTGTATACAAAGGGCACTTGAACCCTGAAATGAACCTTTCAACTTATCATGTGTTAAAGCTGAATCAACTTTGTATATTGTAGACAGTAGCAATCAAAGTCATGTGTTTTCCAAGGGCCAGTAACACCAGGCAATTCAAACCTTATTGTACAATGGGTCTTTCCAGTTCCAAGTCATGATTTCAATAGGTAAAGCATGTCTACAGACAGCAGATATAATAGCAAATGTACCACAATAGAAACCACCTTTCCATGCTGTTCCACACTGTCCCATGTTGCCATGTTGACTTACTGTCTCCATCTTGATCTACAACAACTTCTACCATCATCATCTACATCTCCAGTCTATCCTACTGTCACCATTTACTGTCTCCTTCTTTTTTACTATTATTTGACCTACTGACTTCATTTAGGTTTACTGTCTCCATCTTGCCTTACTGACTTTATCTAGGTCTGCTCTCTCCATCTTGCCACACTGTCTCTATTTTGCCCTTTTGACTCTATATTGCCCTACTGCATCTTGACCTACTGCCTTCCTTTTATGCCTACATTATCCATCTTGTCCTACTTTATCCATCTTGTCCTACTTTATCCATCTTGTCCTACTTTATCCATCTTGCCCTATTATTTCCAACTAGCCCTATTGTCTCCATCTTGCGCTACTGTTTCAATCTTGCACTACTATCTCTACTTAGCTCTACTGCTTCCATCTTGTCCAGCTGTCTTTAGTTTACTCTTCTGCATTCCTCCTTCCCTACTGTCTCTATCTTGGTCCACAGTCTCCTACTTGCCTACTCTCCCAGTCTTAACCTACTGTCTCCATTTTTGTCAACATCTTGCCCTATTATACTTACCATCACGAAGACCCTTCCAGTTTACATATACACAATAAAATAACTGATATGCTAGTTCAAATGACTTATTTACATTTTTTTTTGGGGGGGGGGGTGTTACTTGTCCTTAAAAATAAATCAAAAACATGATTTAATGGAATTTAAATTAACTAGGAGTTGAACCCTATTCGGTGATCCCTCCAGCCAAGTGGACCTTTTGAAAGTACATCTTTGGCCCCACCAACCAGAAATAGAGCTAAGGAAAAGTATAGTAAATTATTCAGAACCCATTTAACATAACATCTATCCAGTTAAAGATATACTTTTTTTTTAACTGTCTTTAACATATTAAAACACAACTCTTATGTAGACTTACTTAAAGGAGAACTAGATCCAAAAAGAATGCTATGGCTAAAAAAGCTGCCCCGGCACAAAGGTTCAGCAGCCAAAGAATGGCTTCAAAGTTGTCCACGGCAGCTCCCCATCTTGGGTCTTGTTAGTCTATCTTTTGTGTGCCTGTGGTACTGCACATACTCTGTGTGCTCTGGGCTGCAGCTTTGAAGCTAAGCTTAGGGATTGTAGAAAAGTATAAAAAAAGATAAAAGGTTCCATCTGCTCCTGCAGGTCTGATTATTCATTAATTATTTTGCAGAGTGCACTGATTTCTATGTTGCCATTTACTGTGAATCTGATTTAATTAATAATGACTTATTATCATGAATGTTATATTCTATATTCACAGTATATTGTGCTTCAGTCCCTAAGCTTGGGTAAGTGACAGCAGCACAGAGCATGTGACGATCAGCAGAAAAGAAGATGGGGAGCTACTGGGGCATCTTTGGGGGAACAGATCTTCCCTGTGAAAGGGTTGTGGTTGCCTTGGGCTGATACAGAATCAATTCTAACCTAGTTCCTTGTAAAGATTTAGTTCTCCTTTAAAGGGTGAAAAAAGCCACTTCCCAAAGATTCTGCTCCTTGATGATATCTTTGTGTGATTAATGAAACCCAAGTCCCACTTACTGCCTGCCAACACTCTGCTCAGTCTCTAATATGAGCGGTTCATATCTGCCCCATCGTCTAGTCATTACGCAAGCCTCTGTGTATTGGGAAACTCTGCTTTTGGCACACGGCTATGGCGAGGAGTGCAATCCTCCGAAAATTTTACTGGCATTGTCTACATCCCTTTTTGTTTTGTTTTTTAAAAAAAAAAAGACAGTGAATGTAAAAATTTGTAGAAAAAAAAAGAAAATGAATAAAAGAAAAACAAATGATGCAGTTGTGTGTGTCGTCATTGTGTCTTAAACAGGAACCGTGCCTTTAAAAGGCAAATGAAATATCTTGACTGGGCTGTGGCCTAACGCATGGAAAAGCAAGTAACCTGGTATAAATAGGGAATATAAATGAAGTAAGGGTAATTTGGAGTTATATTTATATCTCACTAATGAACATGAAAAGAAATCTTAATTGAATTGCATTAGTCATCAGAGTAATTGCTTAGGAATAGTGGAACAGAACTAATTTGTTTCCCATTAAATATCTTGCCTTAAATAGACACTAATAAGTTACAAGGTTTATGTGTGCTCAATAAGCTATTCCCTCATATTGCATGGAACAATATGGCACCTCCCTCCTCCCATATGTATAAATACAAATATACAGAGAAGGAATGTTCTGGGCAAACAATAAGCTATACTCTCATACTGTACTGTCTAAGGGTATCAATATGGCACCTCCCTCCTCCCATATGTATAAATACAAATATACAGAGAAGGAATGTTCTGGGCACACAAAAGCTATACCCTCATACTGTACTGTCTAAGGGAATCAATATGGCACCTCCTCCTCCCATATGTATAAATACAAATATACAGAGAAGGAATGTTCTGGGCACACAATAAGCTATACCCTCATACTGTACTGTCTAAGGGAAACAATATGTCACCTCCTCCCATATGTATAAATACAAATATACAGAGAAGGAATGTTCTGGGCACACAATAAGCTATACCCTCATACTGTACTGTCTAAGCGAATCCATATGGCACCTCCTCCCATATGTATAAATACAAATATCGAGAGAAGGAATGTTCTGGGCACACAATAAGCTATACCTTCATACTGTACTGACTAAGGGAATCAATATGGCACCTCCCTCCTCCCATATGTATAAATACAAATATACAGAGAAGGAATGTTCTGGGTGTACAAAAAACTATATACTCATGCTGGAAACAATATTGCACCTCCTTTCCACATGTATAAATAAAATATATATAAGAAGAAAGAAGGAATGTGCATACATCACTGTCTAAGGGAAACAATATGGCAGCTCCATTCCATTCAGATGAATACAAGAAGGAACGTTACATAGTTACGTAGATGATGAGGTTGGTAAAAGAGACACACCTATCAGGGTTATCTATTTGTCCAAGTTCTTCTTGCTATCTGGAAGATCCATAGGATCAACATGCATAGAACGACTTCACTCTACTATAATACCCAACAGGATAGTTTTGCCTCCAGTAATCATTAATTATATCAAAGTTGGAATAAAGTACACGGTCATGTTTTATAATTACTAGGGATGCACCGAATCCATTATTTTGGGTCCGGCCGAACCCCCGAATCCTTTGTAAGGGTTCGGGCGAATACCGAACCGAATCCAAATTTGCATATGCAAATTAGGGGTGGAAAGGGGAAGACATTTTTTACTTCCTTGTTTTCTGACAAAAAGTCACACGATTTCCCTCCACACCCCTAATTTGGATTCGGATTCAGTTCGGCCAGGCAGCAGGATTTGGCCGAATCCGAATCCTGATGAAAAAGGCCGAATCCCGAACCGAATCCTGGATTCGGTGCATCCCTAATAATTACAGAAAAAAGGAAATCATTTTTAAAAAATTATTTGAATAAAATAGAGTAAATGGAAGACGGACCTATTCTAAGCAACTTCCAGTTGGCAGTCATCGTTTATTTTCTATAGTTTGGGAGTTGTTAGCTGCCTGTTCCTGCAAATAGAAAGACCAAACCAAGTGTGAGGGTTCACATATCGTTAATTGCTTATCCTACGCATCCGGTTCTCTCCTACTGATCTTACATTCCAACTGCCAAGTTGCTGCCTGGTTGCTAGAGTAATTCATCCTAATAACCACATATAGCAGTCGAAATTGCAAGCCTGAGAGCTGCAGATCAAATAAACAAACAAATAATTAAAATGCAAATATGCTAAAAAATAACAAAGGCCGGCTGTCTTACACTACTGTCAATATGCCCAAAATGTTAAAGGGATAGTTCACCTTTAAGTTAACTTTTAGTATGTTGTAGAATGGCTAATTCTAAGCAACTTTTCAACTGGCCTTGATTTTTTACATTTTACAGCTTTTAAATTATTTGCCTTTTTTTCGTCTGACTCTTTCCAGCTTTCAAATGGGGGTCACTGACCCCATCTAAAAAGCAAATGCTCTGTAAGGCTACAAATATATTGTTATTGCTACTTTTTATTACTCATCTTTCTATTCAGGCCTCTCCTATTCATTCTACAGTCTCATTCAAATCTGTGAATGGTTGCTAGGGTAATTTGGCCCCTAGCAACTTGACGGCTGAAATTACAAACTGAAGAGCTGCTGAATAAAAATAACTCAAAAGCCACAAATAATAAAAAATGAAACCCAATTGGAAATTGTCTCAGAATATCCCTCTCTACATGATACTAACAGTTTATTTAAACTACCCCTTGAAGGATACACACTGAAGTGTGCTGTAAGTTTCCCATTAGATATAAAGGCCCTTTATCATGGCTGCTTTCAGATGTTTCCCCACTAAGCCAATTACAGAAGCTCACGCCTCCCCGGGGCCTCCAATCTGGCACTTCAATCAGACACACAAGAAAACAACGAGCCTCAGATCTGCAAAACGCGAGCCGTCAAAAACAAACACGTAACGTTATCCGCACATAATGAGCCATGAATCACCATCTCGGCAGACAGAGAGTCTTTAGTCAGTGTATTCGGTCATTTCTTACATTTTTCAGATTAAGATTTTCTTTCTTTGTAATGAAAGTGGGTCGGACAAATGGACGTGTTGGGAGATGATATTGCTTTCTGGTTGGTTTGTCAATCTCATTAATGAAATTATACACAGCATTTATATTGTCTGACGGCACTCCTGGGGTTGTTTACAGGCAATACATTTTTTTTGGAAGACAAAAACTTAAATGCAGGCAGAGAATATATAAACCATTCATATATCTAAACCTCACTGTTAGCAGCAGTCCTGCCCAGCCAGTGGCTGCACAGATCCTATTTGACCACCATTGTAAGCAGCAGTCCTGCCCTGCTTTATGGCAGCTGAGATTCTAGCTATCTGTATAACAGAGCTGTCCCAGTGGCTGCACAGATCCTATATGATCCCCATTGTAAGCAGCAGTCCTGTCCTGCTTTATGGCAGCTGAGATTCTAGCTATCTGTATAACAGAACATTCTGTCCCAGTGGCTGCACAGATCTTATCTGATCCCCATTGTAAGCAGCAGTCCTGCCCTGCTTTTTGGCAGCTGAGAGAAATACAATATAAAACAATATACAACAAACGTAGAATTAGTTTGCTTTAGGCGCTGTTCCACAAGAAAGTATTGGTATATATTTCTATTAGCAATATGATTCTTTATATGATGTATGGCAGCTGAGATTCTAGCTATCTGTATAACAGAACATTATCAGTCAGATCTCTGTTCAGATTTACTATGGCCTAAAGCTGGCCATAAACGCAAAGATCCGATCGTACGAATCAACGTACGCTCGGACTTTCCCATTTCCCGACCTGTCACTAACCATTCAGATCAAAGTCTTACCATTCAGATCAAATAAAGTAGTAAAAGATCAGATCAGCTGATGTTCTGCCCCTGACAACAATCGTACGATAGTTATGTCTGACAAAGCTAGTGACAGTCTCCCACTGAAAATCGTACGATCGGCAATACACGCAGAGATATTATCGGCAGCCGACAGAAATCTTTTAACCTGTGCCATCGACCTAACAACCGATTTCCGCGGATGAAAAATGTCGGGACTCTCCACACACGGTCCGAAAATCTAATGAATCGAGATCTTTGCTTCTATGGCCAGCTTTAGGCTTCAATATCTACGTGTATGTAGTGGTCTTGGGCTTATGAGAAAATGTAGTTCTTAACTATTATGGTAATTAAAACTAATGTTGTGTGTTGCTCTGAGTATCTCTTGCACTTGGAGCAAGTGAGCCTGAAGTTAGCATAAACAGTAGTTGAAGGACCCCTTAGCATGTTGGAAAAAGCCCAAGGGACATGTCATTATTAAAGGGATACTGTCATGGGAACAAAAACTTTTTCAAAATGAATCAGCTAATAGTGCTGCTCCAGCAGAATTCTGCACTGAAATCCATTTCTCAAAAGAGCAAACAGATTTTTTTATATTCCATTTTGAAATCTGACATGGGGCTAGACATATTGTCAATTTCCCAGCTGCCCCTGGTCATGTGACTTGTGCTTGCACTTTAGGAGAGAAATGCTTTCTGGCAGGCTGCTGTTTTTCCTTCTCAATGTAACTGAATGTGTCTCAGTGGGACATGGGCTTTTACTATTGAGTGTTGTTAGATCTTAGATCTACCAGGCAGCTGTTATCTTGTGTTAGGGAGCTGCTATCCGGTTACCTTCCCATTGTTCTTTTGTTTGGCTGCTGGGGGGAAAAAGGGAGGGGGTGATATCACTCCAACTTGCAGTACATCAGTAAAAGTGATTGAAGTTTATCAGAGCACAAGTCACATGACTTGGGGCAGCTGGGAAATTGACAATATGTCTAGCCCCATGTCAGATTTCAAAATTGAATATAAAAAAATCTGTTTGCTCTTTTGAGAAATGGATTTCAGTGCAGAATTCTGCTGGAGCAGCACTATTAACGGATTCATTTTGAAAAAAAAAATTTTCCCCATGACAGTATCCCTTTAAGAGGCACAAGTGTTTGTGCTGTGTTGGCTCAATAAATAGCCCTTGGTGTGTTCTAAATATTAAAATATTAACATACTTTATGATCCCACCAATGGCTCCATTCTGCTAAAGCCACATGGATGGTGGCAACGTGCCCGAACGCTTGTGTCGTCTTCTATAGCCGAATCTCCGCTCTCGTTCTCTCTCTTTCAATCAACGTCTTCCTTTCAGATCAGTGCGAATAAGGAACAGTTGTTGCAGGGGATGTGTAAATGTATTCATGAACTCTAAAAAGCAAATTAGTAAGAACTTGGCAGGACCGAAGGATGGATGCGTTTTCTATCCGAGTTGGACAAAGTTCAACGAGAACGAGAAGTGAGGTTTTTTTTTAGCTGTTGTAGCACATTGACGCGACTCAAATGAGATTGATTTTATTGTTGCTTCTTTGGATGTCGGTAATCGTGAATCAAATGAAATCTGTAAAGTCACAGGCCTCGTTGTAGATAAACAAAGTGACCGAAAAGATGTATTGTGGTTATGTGCAACTTCAGTAAACAGCACAGGAAATGGTTTCACTCTCCAACACAATTTAAAGGGATACTGTCATGGGGGAAATGTTTGTTTCAAAATGCATCAGTTAAGTATGCACTGAAATCCATTTCACAAAAGAGCAAACAGATTTTTTTATATTTAATTTTGAAATCTGACATGGGGCTAGACATATTGTCAGATTCCCGGTTGCCACCAGTCGTGTGACTTGTGCTCTGATAAACCTCAGTCACTCTTTACTGCTGTACTGCAAGTTGGAGTGATATCACCCCCCCCCAGTTGCCAAACAACAGAACAATGGAAAGGTAACCAGATAGCAGCTCCCTAACACAAAATAAAAGCTACATGGTAGATTTAAGAACAACACTCAATAGTAAAATCCAGGTCTCACTGAGACACATTCAGTTACATTGAGTAGGAGAAACAACAGCCTGCCAAAAAGCAGTTCCATCCTAAAGTGCTGGCTCTTTCTGAAATCACATGACCAGGCAAAATGACCTGAGATGCACCTACACACCAATATTACAACTAAAAGATACATCTCAAAAAAAGGAAAAAATATATTCCAAAAAATATATGTTTTCTTGTAGAACAGCGCCTAAAGCAAACGGAGAGAGCAAAGAAACAGGAGCGTAATATGGTGTAGTATTTTCAATATGTTAGAACACCCTGTGATGGAAAAATAAAAATCAAGAAATGTTTTGATAGTGTGGGTTTCCCTTTAAAAAGACCTACTCTTTCCATCCCAAAGTGTGTGCAAACGAGATTGGTGTTTTCTAGTAAAATTGCCTACTTACAAGATAGTGGCAGTTATATCACATGTAGTTTGGTTTCCCGTATTCTCCTCTCCACTGCCAACCACCATTAGGCTCCCAGATAAGAATACAAAAATTGCAATAACCTTTTATTAAAAAAATCTTTTTTAAAAACATTTAGGGGCCGATTCACCAAGGGTCGAATATCGAGGGTTAATTAACCCTCGATATTCGACTGGGAATTAAAATCCTTCGACTTCGAATATCGAAGTCGAAGGATTTAGCGCAGATAGTACGATCGAACGATCGCAGGATTATTCCCTCGATCGAACGATTAAATCCTTCGAATCGTTCGATTCGAAGGATTTTAATCCAACGATCGAAGGAATATCCTTCGATCAAAAAAACTTAGGAAAACCTATGGGGACCTTCCCCATAGGCTAACATTGAGTTCAGTAGGTTTTAGATGGCGAACTAGGGGGTCGAAGTTTTTTTTAAAGAGACAGTACTTCGATTATCGAATGGTCGAATAGTCGAACGATTTTTAGTTCGAATCCTTCGATTCGAAGTCGTAGTCGAAGGTCGAAGTAGCCCATTCGATGGTCGAAGTAGCCCAAAAAACACTTCGAAATTCGAAGTTTTTTTACTTCGAATCATTCACTCGAAGTTAGTGAATCGGCCCCTAAAAATTTACACTCACATTTGTTTGTAAGGTTTTGTCACATATAGGCAAGTCTTTCGGCGATATCACCAGCTGTAGTACAAATTGTTGTAATGGACACTTTATCTTCCCCAAAGGTTATTATCCGCTGTGCTTTCTCCTGTTATTATTGTCCATCTTGAAAATGGGAAGTCGTGCCTGAGCCAGATTCACAGATCTTTTATCACATATTGGCTGGTTTAATCCTCATATAGAAACCTGAGAAATTCCAGTTTACAAATGGAAGGTGATAAGAGATGGTCAGGAGAGCCAATCAAAACGTGTGTCCAGTCTCTGCCAGTTCCTGCCGTTGTCGTATGAAAATACTACACCATATTATGCTCCTGTTTATTTGCTCTCTCCGTTTGCTTTCGACGCTGTTCTACAAGAAAACGTATATTTTTTGGAATATTTTTTTTTCCTTTTTTTGGGACATTTTTTACACAGTTGAGAGACTGAAAGAGAACTGCAGGAGGGTATCTCTAAAGGGCTAACTATTTCTTTATTGTTGTATTTTTTTTTTGTTGTGTTGTGTTTTAAAAGATACATCTGCTGGGTCAGGAATGAAATTTTATATTGTAGAGTGAATTATTAGCAGGCTAAACAGTGTAATTTAGAAATAAAAGCTACATCATAAAAATCATGGCAGAATCCTCAGCATTTGAGGATTTCTGAAACCAACACAACTTCCTACATCTGTTTTTTTCCCACCATGGGATGCACTTGATGATTCAGGCCTGCATTTCTCATTGGCTGCTCAAATTAAATTCAGAATCCCCCGCAAACCCTCATTTGCATTTTCAAATTTGAGCAAGAGTTTAAAAAACTCCATCATCTGAGTATAAATAATTCTCCTGATCAGTTTTCCAGAGGGTTCCAATTAGGTTTGGCTGATCAGTTATGAATCGGAAATGAATCCAAAGCCCTGAGATTCGACTGAATCCCTAGTTGGCAGCTGGTTGGTTGGTTTGTTAATTTACTTTTGATATTGTTATGATTGTTTAATATTATTATGTCACATAATAGTATAATCTAATTATAATGTAATTGCATAATATCCTAATTGAATTATAATATAATTGCATAATATTATCTAATTATAATATAATTGCATATTATAATTATAGTATTTTATTTTAATATATGTATGATGATATTCCAACATATTTACCTTCATTGTTGGAATTCATTTTTATTTTGGTTCTTTTTGTTACATTATAAAACAACCTAATAAAATAGAATAGTATAATATAAAAATGGTAATATAGGTATGGGACCTGTTATCCAGAATGCTCGGGACCTGGGTTTTCCAGATCATGGATCTTTCTGTAATTTGGGTCTTCGTGCCTTAAGTCTACTAGAAAATCATATAAACATTAAATAAACCCAATAGGCTGGTTTTGCTTCCAATAAGGATTAATTATAACTTAGTTGGGATCAAGTACAAGCGACTGTTTTATTATTACACAGAAAAAGGAAATCATTTTAAAAAATTTGGATTATTTGGATAAAATGGAGTCTATGGGAGACAGACATTCCGTAATTCGGAGCTTTCTGGATATTGGGTTTCTGGATAAGGATCCTATACCTGTATGATGATATTTTAATATTGTTCTTATGATATTACAACATATTTACCCTTAAATTTTTTAATTTTGATGCAATTTTTTTAGACGAATCTGTAATGTTAAAAAAAAAAATATATAAGTTTTATATTATTGTAAAATAATAATATTATAATAAAATACAGGTATGGGACCTATTATCCAGAATGTTCGGACCTGGGGCTTTTCTAGATAACAGATCTTTCCGTAATTTGGATCTTCATACCTTAAGTCTATTAGAAAATCATGTAAACATTAAATAAACCCAATAGGCTGGTTTTGCTTCATTATATCTTAGTTTGGATCAAGTACATGGTATTGTGTTGTTATAATTATAAAGAAATGGTAATCTTTTTTAAAATTTAAAATTTTTTTTGGAGATGGCCTTCCTGGAATTCAAAGCTTTTTGGATTACAGTTTTTTGGATAATGAATATATATTTCTATTATTTACTTTTGATAGACTATCTTTCCCACAAGTTGCAGCACTAAGGATGAACTGGATCAAAGCACTTTTTGCAGGATTTAGTTCAACTAAACCAGATCAGGGACTTATTTACTTTTAAGGGCAGAGACACACTCGAAGATTCGGGAACATAATTCGCCCGTCGACAAATCACCTCTTCTTCGGGCGACTAACTCTCAGAATTGCCTTCCCGCCGGCTAGCATCTAAATCGCAAGATCAGTCGCCCGAAGAAGAGGCGATTTGTCGCCCGGCAACTAAATCTCCCCGAATCTTAGCGTTTGCCCTTACCCTAAGATTTTTTTCTCAATATCTAAAACCTGCCCAGATGCAAGCTAAGGTTTTGCATTTAAAAAAAAATGGTATCAACAAAAAAAAGGAAAACTGCAATTGTAATCTCCAAATTTAATAAATCTATTTCCTTGAAGCTCTCAAAAACTGAAAATGACAATTTTTCTCAAATTTTAAAATGCAGAATAGAGTTGGAATTCTTTTATGGAGTCGGCTGACTGCAATAGTTAAGGATTCAGTCCATTCCTAGTTGAATATTTATTTACTAAAACTCAAATTTATCAAATTTTTTTACTAAAACAAAGTTGACTTAACTCCCGTCCACGAACTTAATTATCAAAAAATCGGCTTGAAAAATCCGTTGCAAAAAAAAAACGTTTACAAAAAAATCGTCATTTCGAAAGGTCAAATTCTAGAGTAATGTCAATTCTTTTTAAACTCTAATAGTTTAAAAAGGAAAAAAAAATGTTATTCGCAATTTGAATGGTATGTTATTTATGAAAAAATGATATTGAATAGTCCCGACCTGAAAACTTGAATTCGAATCGGGTTTTCCTCGACTTTTTTTTCGACCTCGAACTTTTGTGTGTCTCCCATTGGCTAGTGGGCATCATTTTTGAAGCGAAACTTGGCAAAAATTTGGTCCATGACTACTATTAACGCATTCACTTCTACATGAACCCGGCAGGTTTTAGGTGGAGAATAGTCGAATTAGAACAGGGTCGAGGTTGGTGGTTTTAAATTCGAATTTTTAAATTTTGAGCAAAAATTTTGAAAATTCAGATTTACCATTTGAACCTTAGTAAATCTGCTCCAAAATTTCCGAACAATCCAAACGTTATTGAATTGTCGCCATGGCAACTCAAATGTATTAGCTTATCGGACGTGAGATCACAATGTCAAGAAACATCTTCCAGGTCATCTGCCATTGACTACTTCATGACCTCGACAGGTTTGAGATGGACTATTTTCAGATAGGGATTTCTAGAAGTTTTGTGGAATAAGAAATCTCAAAAAATGCGAGTTTCCCTCTTTAAAAACTCAACCAGAATAATTTGAGGTTTAATAAATAGGCCCCTTAATGTGGATACATAACAAATGTACATTTTATATATTTCTATAGTTCTTATTTCTTTTTGTGTTCTGGGTGCCCAACCAAGCAGCCATAGATTAAGGAAAGCCGCGGTCTGGAATCCATTAGCAGCCCTATTTTATAAATATTCTAGAGGATAAGGTGACCCCTTCAGAAATTTCTTCAGAGAAATGTAGAAATCGCTTCAAACAGCAGACTTTTTCCCCCACTCATAAAAATAGTATAGCGCACCATTTGCTTTCGAGATGAGCGGTATGACCTTGCCGTCGACAGCGTAGGGCAAACATAATTAAATTGCGTATGGGAAGCTGGAAAAGGTTGTTTTTTTTAGAAAAAAAAAATTCTAATATAAACAAGTTTTTGCGATGTGCTTATATTACAAAAGAAAACAACATTATTCTTAATTCCTCTTGCGGCTAACAATATCTATCATTTTACGATCCAATTTCACCTCACCCACTAAAAGTAAAGCAGGCCATAAGTCTTGCCGACACTTTAAACCATTCGCTTAGAAAGGGTACACGGTATAGATTTAAAAAAATACAGCAAACATTATTGGGCATTAGATGGAGCCGAGTCACTGGGTATTGCACTTTTATACAAAGAACTCTAAATACAGCGATTTCTTTCCCCAAATTGGATTTAAAGAGTGCTTTTATTATTTATTACTTTATTTCATAAACCCTTGCAGACTGTGTTCAAACCTTTTTTTTTTTAATTAGTTTCTGTAAAGCAAATATCCGGGTTCACATGAAGCTATCAGATTTATAAATTCTATCCACCAAGCTGGGCAGGCTCACTTTTTTAGAGGCGGTGAATTCCCAAAGATTGGGCGACTGGATCAAATTCTCTCCTGTAGGAAAACAAGAGGACTTTCACCACAAATGTTCATTTCCAATAAAACTCTGGCCAATGAGAAGCCACAAGTAATGTGACCAATAAATGTAGCCTGACCGCACAGAGATAGGCTTTTCCACACTGATATGTAAATCATTTAAAGGTGAACTTCTCCCACAGAGGTCCCCATGCCCCCACCCAAATTACATTGGTGCCAGTCCTGAAACTGGGCCCACCTCATGTACCAGCACGGCAGAGTTACATAGAGATGTTGGAGGCTGCCATTTTCTGCCAATTCAGACACGGTTTATCTCTGCTAACCAGAAACGTGCACAATTGTAACCTACCTGGTCTAGAGCATGTTCTTGGACATGTTTCTGGCCAGATTTAGGCCTGCTAATAGTTTGTATGAACGAATAAGCATTTTTAAGGATGCTTATATTTTGGGAATGAAACATTGTTTATGAACTTATATTGAAACTTCTTCTTGGTGGGTGCCCTAGTGGGCCCCAAAGCATTCACAGGGTAGGTACAGTCTAGGTTACAGTAGCACTATAGATAGAGCATTACTTCCAAGGCCAACATCATTCTATATCGAAGTATTGGTGTCAAGTTAATCTACAGCTCTTGCTTCTCAACATGTCAAGGAGTCCCTATCCTTACTATGGGGGGTCGAAATCTTATTCACCTTGAGACAAAAATAGTATGTCAGCTTCCTATTCTTGTTTGTGGCATTTAATTGTCCACATATCCGAAGAGGTAGACAACCCTAGCCTGAGGTCTTCTCTAACTTCTCTGGGACCTACTCTTCACCCAAAACTACACAAACCCTCCTCTCTGTGGCAAAGCCAAGAGAAAGATGATTAATCTTCTCTTTCCCTTTATATTCAGTATACACCAGACTTACAAAGGAACTCTTTCCCAACCAATTGATTTGATGTCACTTGATGGGGCCACACACATGCACTAAGACCATAAAATTGATCTGGAAGATTGATTCCATACACACAGTGAGGGTGCTGAGAATGGAGTGGAAGAACCTGACTGCACAGAACCCTGACCTTAACCCAACTGAACCCCTGTGGGATGAATTGAAACCCCGACTGTGAGGCAGGCCCGATCATTGACATCAGTGGTCAACCTCACCAATGCTCTTATGAGGAAATGGAATCAAATCCCTCCACCAAATGGAAATCCTTCCTAGAGAAAAGACTGTTACAGCAAAGTGAGGACCAGCTTTTGATCAAGACCCATGGTTTCTGGATAGATTGTTTCAGTAATATAATGTGTGTATATATATACCTGTATATATATATATATATATATATATATATATATATATATATATATATATATCTTTGATGCATGGTGTCTTGCAGCAAGTCCTTTTCAAAGGTCATATTACAGGCTGAGGGAGTTGAAATAATATTGTGCAGTTGACTTTGCTTAGTAAAATGATACTGGTGCCAACTCAGGGGAATATGACATGAGTTAGTAGGCAACAGGTGCAGGCAGGGATTGAGATAAACAAGTACAATATATGGGGGTATCATGTAGAAGATTTAATCTGGCCAACATGTGTCAGGCTGATGTAATGGGTTATGAATGCAAAACTCTGTCGGACAGGCGTGCGCTTTTTCTTACTAGCATTTACGTCTTGGAAACTCGTCTGTTCCAGTCTGGTAACCCAAGGTGGTGGGGCCGTCAGGATGATGATGGGATATCAATAAAACCTGATGACAATAACTGGGACTATTTATGAAACAAGCCTTCTGCTTAGTGATTTGTAGCCAACGACTCACTGGAGATAAACTTGTTGGCTCAAAAGAAGTGAGGATTAAAGGGTTGATATGAACTATGACTGCATGTTAATGACCAGGCGGCTCAAGGTGACCCAGCAAATCTCAAAGTATCCAAATCCTCATTGGAAAGCACCAACATTTATTTAGAAAAAAAGCTGAGAAAAGACCAAAGGGGTTGATTGACCACTAAAGGCCATATTGACAGCAAATGGAGCCACAGTTTTAGGCCCCTAGTCTGTGGTGCCTTATTTTACATCATGAGATGAAGCTTACAGGCATGGGAAGCATAAGACTAGTTTATACTGAATATAATTATAGTTTTGTACTAGGATCAGGGTTACCATAAAGAACTCGGGCGCCACGTAGACCTGCATGGCCACACTTCTGACCTCTACTCAGTCTGGGCCCAAATTGGCCCAGACTCCACCTTAACTCAAGAAGCGAATATAAGCACAAGTATATCTATTTATGTAGAAAACTCTCCAAGGTAAAGCCGTGGCCCAGGTGCTCCTGCCCCAGGCCCTCAGCTCAGAGGAGCAGTCAATCCGTATAGAACAATGAAAGGTATAGGGCACTCTGAGACCCACTAATGAAAGGTACATGGCACTCAGAGAGCCCTATTCCTTTCATTATTCTATACGGATCCACCTTAATCCACCCAAACCTCACCCTTAACTTTGGAGAAACTTGCTGCATGAACACTACTTTACTCAACGTATCCAGACCCCTGTTGAGAAACTATGGGTATTAATTTGAGGAGTCATTGACTTAAACCCAGACAGAAGTGCAAGAGCACCAAGGGATCAAAGAGAGTGCCCGTTATTGTTCATTTAGAGAGCAATTCTGTCCAAGGTATGGCTGCACTCTATTACTCATTGTCAGTAGACACAAGGCAGCCATGTCCTTACAGGCATCTCCTTAAGGACATGGGTAGGGGGATGCAAATGTGATTCTCCCTGCCCACCCTCAAACACAGGCAGAATTGTATTTATTGGGGGGACACGTCTCTGCACTCCTGTGGTATACTCTGACTGGGATACATACATCTGCAGTTAGATTGCAGACTGCAGTTCTGTTGTCCCTCATGCATTCACCTCCTATGAATAAAGCTCAACAACCCCACATTGCTTTATCAACCCCCATAAACATAGACCTGGCTCTCAATGACTTGATAACTGCTGTGCTCACAACAACTTAATCACTCGCTTTGTATACAGGCAGGGGGCAGGTTTTCCTTATTAAATCAATGATCTGGAGTCAGAATAAGCCTCTCGCTTCTGTTTGCATTGCAGGATTCAGATCTGTTGGCAAACAAGTTTACTAATGCCTTAGAAATGCCTAAATGGCACACACGCATTGGGGAGAAACACCTTGAAAAGCGGCACGTCAATCAGGGTGCCGAGTACAATAAATGCAGCCGGCTCAGCACCATTTATCCAAGCAGATTACTAGATATTAAATACCTGATTTACAGCCATGATGGCTGAGTACTTTCCATATATATATATATATATATATATATATATATATATATATATATATATATATATATATATATATATATATATATATATATATACATAATTTATTATTCCTAATGCTTCTGCCCATTATCCTGTATCTCCTGCATGGAGACCCCACTGGTAGTGAAAGTATCAAGATAAATGTAGGGGCAAAGTAGAAGGCTACAACCTGTGCTCTCTGTATTTACTGCCAGCACCCATGTCATTATATTGGAGTAATTCTAGGGTTTCTATATGGAGACAAAGCCATGAGGGTCTATATATCATTAGCTGTCACAGATAACATCCCAGGCGCGGCGGATTGTCATTTTCACGTATAATCTATTCAGGCACTGTCTTCATATCATGATGTTCTCTCTGCCCCCGGAACATATTCCCCCAGCGCTCATCTCATTAAATTTTAAATTCCATTATCCAGTGCCATTTTGATTTTGTTACCCCACCTGCTCCTCTCTGATGTTATCAACAGATTTCATCCTCACATCCGCCTGCCTGCCCCCCCCCCATCCCCCTAACTCCCCGCACCCCTTGGGTTATTAAGAGTATTTATCATTGCTCTGCTTGATGGCTTGCACAAATAATGGGCTCACTGCCAGAAATGCAAAACCCAGAAGCTCCACTTTTCCATTTTTCGCAACATTTAAGAATATGACACAAAGAATACATTGAAGGGGAACTTCACCCTTGCAATTATTTTGTAAATGCAATTGCAACTGAAAGCAGCACATTTGTCTGTCCCTTTCTGAACTGCTCAGTGTAGAAGAAACCTTCCCTCCTCCAAAACTCCACAATGCCTTGCATGTTTTTTTCTAGTCGGAGTCGGAACAAGCAGTGTAGAGCAGAGAAGGGGAAAAATTCTGCTTTCAAAAGCAATTTACTAAAAAAAAACTCTAATCTCAGTGAAAATGTTTAATGAGCATTGAAAGTTGGTCATATCCTTGTGATTCTTTTTCTTTGCAGTCTAAAAGCAAACTTAGATTACTGTTGACTTGTGCTTAGCACAAGGGAATAAACATAACTGAACCAGTCCCATTCTTTGCCTGGATGCACTAAAAGTTTGATAACATAAGTTTGATCTGAGCCAAGGTTGAACTAAATCATTCCCATTCTTGCATTTAAAGCTTGATAAGAATGATCCAAGCCAAGGTTGAACTTAATAAATTCTATTCTTGCATTAAAAGCTTGATAAGAATGATACAAGCCAAGGTTGAACTGAACCATTCCCATTTCTAGCCTGGATGCGCTAAATACTTGCTAAGAAGGATCTTAGTGAAGGTTGAACTTAATAATTCTCATTCTTAGCCTGGATGCACTAAAAGGTTGATAAGAACAATCTGAGCCAAGGTTGAACTTAACCATTCCCGTCTTTACCTGAATGTACTGAAAGCTTGATAAGAATGATCCGAGCCAAAGTTGAACTTAATCATTCCCATTCTTGCATTAAAAGCTTGATAGGAATGATCCAAGCCAAAGTTGAACTTAATCATTCCCACACTTGCATTAAAAGCTAGATAAGAATGCTCCAAGCCAAGATTACATTTAATCATTCCCATGCTTGCATTAAAAGTTTGATAAGAATGATCCAAACCAAGGTTGAACTTAATAATTCCCATTCTTGCATCAAAAGCTTGATAGGAATGATCCGAGCCAAGGTTGAACTTAATAAATTCCATTCTTGCATTAAAAGCTTGATAAGAATGTTACAAGCCAAGGTTGAACGTAACCATTCCCATTTCTAGCCTGGATGCGCTAAATACTTGCTAAGAAGGATCTGAGCGAAGGTTGAACTTAATAATTCTCATTCTTAGCCTGGATGCACTAAAAGGTTGATAAGAACAATCTGAGCCAAGGTTGAACTTAACCATTCCCGTCTTTACCTGAATGTACTGAAAGCTTGATAAGAATGATCCAAGCCAAGGTTGAACTTAATCATTCCCATTCTTGCATTAAAAGCTTGATTGGAATGATCCAAGCCAAAGTTGAACTTAATCATTCCCACACTTGCATTAAAAGCTAGATAAGAATGCTCCAAGCCAAGATTACATTTAATCATTCCCATGCTTGCATTAAAAGTTTGATAAGAATGATCCAAACCAAGGTTGAACTTAATAATTCCTATTCTTGCATCAAAAGCTTGATAGGAATGATCCGAGCCAAGGTTGAACTTAATAAATTCCATTCTTGCATTAAAAGCTTGATAAGAATGTTACAAGCCAAGGTTGAACGTAACCATTCCCATTTCTAGCCTGGATGCGCTAAATACTTGCTAAGAAGGATCTGAGCGAAGGTTGAACTTAATAATTCTCATTCTTAGCCTGGATGCACTAAAAGGTTGATAAGAACAATCTGAGCCAAGGTTGAACTTAACCATTCCCGTCTTTACCTGAATGTACTGAAAGCTTGATAAGAACGATCCAAGCCAAGGTTGAACTTAATCATTCCCATTCTTGCATTAAAAGCTTGATAGGAATGATCCAAGCCAAAGTTGAACTTAATCATTCCCACACTTGCATTAAAAGCTAGATAAGAATGCTCCAAGCCAAGATTACATTTAATCATTACCATGCTTGCATTAAAAGTTTGATAAGAATGATCCAAACCAAGGTTGAACTTAATAATTCCCATTCTTGCATTAAAAGCTTGATAGGAATGATCCGAGCCAAGGTTGAACTTTACTGTTGCCATTTTTTGCCTGGATATACTAAATACTTGCTAAGAACGGTCTGAGCCAAGGTTGAACTTAATAATTCCCATTCTTAGCCTGGATGCACTAAAATGTTTATAAGAATGATATGAGCAAATGTTAAACAATCATTCCCATTGTTTGCCTGGATGCACTAAAAGGTTGATAAGAACAATCTGAACCAAGGTAGAACTTAACCATTCCCTGTCTTTACTTGAATGTACTGAAAGCTTAATAAGAATGATCCGAGCCAAGGTTGAACTTAATCATTCCCATTCTGCATTAAAAGCTTGATAAGATTGATCTAAGCCAAGGTTGAACTTAATCATTCCCATTCTTGCATTTAAAGCTTGATAAGAATGATTCAAGTCAATATTGAACTTAATAATTCACATTCTTGAATTAAAAGCTTGATAAGAATGATTCAAGCCAATGTTGAACTTAATCATTCCCATTCTTGCATTAAAAGCTTGATAAGAACGATCTGAGCCAAGACTGAACTTAATCATTCCCATTATTGCATTAAAAGCTTGATAAGAATGATCCAAGCCAATGTTGAACTTAATAATTCCCATTCTTGCATCAAAAGCTTGATAAGAATGATCCGAGCCAAGACTGAACTTAACCATTCCCATTCTTGCATTAAAAGCTTGATAAGAATGATCCAAGCCAAGGTTGAACTTAACAATTCCCATTTTTAGCCTGTATGTGCTAAATACTTGCTAAGAATTATCTGAGCTAGTATCTAACCATTCCCATTCTTAGCCTGGAGGCATTAAAAGGTTGATAAGAATGATCTGAGCTGGAATTGAATGTAACCATTGCTATTCTTTACCTGGATAGACTAAAAGCTTGATAAGAATGATCTTGTGAGTCAATGTAGAAACGTAGCCATTACCATTAATAGATGGCAAAGCTGTGTGGAGTGGACAATTTATAAAAATCAGAAATGGGTATTTGAGATTAATTAAATAGCTCTTAATGGCATGACAGCTGAGTACTCTCCATGCATCATTTACAAAGCTTAATGCTTCTGCCCAATATCCTGCAAGAATGGAACAGCCTGTACCAATTGCTAGTTGTACCAATAATAAATGGGGTGCAGTATTCCTTTACAAATAGCATGAGCCCATCCCCTGTGCAAAAGCATGAAGACACCTAGTGACACCGCTGGGTACTGCACCCCAGAACAAGGAACTCTATGCGGCCTGCCATCATTAATATTTTCTTAAACTGTTTCAATAAGTGTGTGACTTCTCAGTACGATTTAGCAATTGATCTCGTTGCATTTGCATGCAGAATTTCTTGGGGGAAGGGTGGGGATGAATGAATCATCCAGTAAAAAAAGGTTAAATGCGGAGAAGGCTGCAAGTCGAGCGTGGTTGGGGCGGGGGGAGCTGGAGATTTATGAGCTGACAGTTTTTGTGGATAAATAGTTGGGAGAGCGTAATGGTGTAATGATAAAATGGCACAAGATGCAATGAGTGATTACTGCGCCAGGCCGGTAGGAGCGATCAGATTAGCACAATGATCACATTGCTAAATGTCAGCCGCACATTGTTCTCATAATCTGTTTAGAGCAAAGCTGCACAAAGTACACACACACATATCTGGGAGACATCAGGAACCCCAAGAGGAGGTCTAAAACCTCCGGCTCTCAAAGGTAATGGGGCAGCCAACTGGAGGGCCACCCAGGGGCCCCTAGGCCCGCTGCTGTTCATTGCTCCTGCCCCCACCCTTTTTTCATGCAAATTTTCATCATCGGGACTGGAGTGATGGGGATTGGTGTACAGAAAATTTAAAAAATTATTTTATCTCCATTGTTCTTGAACCAACGTGGGCTTGATTGGAAAATCCTGCTGCCCTAGGCCCGGGCTTTGGTGGCCTTTCCACAAATCCAGGCAGGGGGCCACCCATCCGTGATATAAAAGTACTGAATATATGTTTGGTTGAAGAACAGCATGCCTAGGTAGGAGTCATTAGATAAAATGGAAGAATTTGATTGGCCTGAGTCTTTTTTTTTTAGGGATGCGGTTCAGTATTCGGCCAGGATTCGGCCTTTTTCAGCAGGATTCAGATTCGGCCGAATCCTTCTGCCCGGCTGAACCGAATCCGAATCCTAATTTACATATGCAAATTAAGGGTGTGCCTTTTTGTCACAAAACAAGGAAGTAAAAAGTGTTTTTCCTTTCCCACCCCTAATTTGCATATGCTAATTAGGATTCGGTTCAGTATTCAGCTAATAGTGGATTCGCTGCAACCCTACTCTTTTTCAATCTCAGCTACTATCAGGGGCGGAATTACATTAAAAAAGGTTGAACTTGATGGACGTGTGTCTTTTTTCAACCTAACTTACTATGTTACTATGTATGTTACTATGTTACTATGTTACTATGTTACTATGTTACTATGTTACATAGTGGGCGCCCCTAGGACTGCTGTCATTTGTTCCCTTTATTCTCGTAAACATTCGGAGAAATGGGGATTGGCACACGGGAAATTTAAAAAACTATTGTATCTCCTGCGCCTCCCCAGTGTTGCTGAACCAATGTGGGTGTGGTTGAGCAGAATACGGCCCCCTAAAATCTGCCACCCTCGGCCCGGGCATTGGTGGCCTTTCCACAAATCTGGGCCTGGCTACTATGTTTTTAGTGTTATTATCCTTTATATGGCAGTAGCTGGATTATCTCCCATATGGAAATTAGAAAAAACAGACTTGTCAACCTGGAAGTGACCCTAAGGGCTAGTCCACACGGGGAGATAGCCACGCGTTTGCGGTCGCGGCGACAAAGCGCCGCGCCAGTCGCCGCGACCGGCGCAGGCGACAGTTTTGTATGGGCGCCTATGTAAAAACGCCTGTGCTAACCACACGAGGCGATGCGCTTTTCAACAGTCGCCTGAAAAAGCCTGGCGAGGCATTTTCAGGCGACTGTTGAAAGCGGATCGCCTCGTGTGGTTAGCACAGGCGTTTTTACATAGGCGCCCATACAAAACTGTCGCCTGCGCCGGTCGCGGCGACTGGCGCGGCGCTTTGTCGCCGCGACCGCAAACGCGTGGCTATCTCCCCGTGTGGAATAGCCCTAAGGAAGGGGCATGGTAAGGATGGAACTGGTTGTTTCTAAACATGGACATGGCAAGAAGTCATCAGGATTTGGTTCCTGGAGGTAGACATTTCTGAAACATCTTATACCAATGCTGGAGGAACTGTGGCAACAGCTTGGGTCTTTGGCAGTAGTTAGATCATCTCCCAAATGAAAGTCAAGAAACACAATGAACCTTTTAGCAGCAAACTTGTCAACCTGGTAGTGACCCATATACAGAATGGACATGGTCAGGGTGGAACTGGTTGTGGCTAGACATTGTGATAACAAGAAGTCACCTGGATTTGGTTCCTGGAGGACTGTATATATGTGTATATTTAGCAAAATCATACTTTTCAGCCTCATCAAAGCAGTAACCTACCACCACAACCTCAAATAGCCTTAATGCAGTGGTTTCCAAACAGAGCAGTCCTAGGGGGCTTAGAGCCTTGGCTTTGAGGGACCCATCCTGAAGGCCAGATATGGAGATGTATGAGTAGAATGACTTTGTCAATGCTAGATACTCCTGGAAGCTCAACCTCGAAGTCAGTTAGAACAAGTATGCATACTCCTGGCTGGTGATCAGTACTGGGTCCGGTACTGAGGGGGGGGGGTCAAGATCATTTTTGGGAATGGATTTAAAGTCAATATGATTGCTAGCCCTATTTATTTGTCTCATGTTCTATATATAGGTGTATGTAGCCCCATCTCAATCATTTGGTCCCCACACGGCTGGCAATGGCGTAACGTGAACTGAAATGAACCCCCTTTTTTAAAAAAAAAAAATCTCCCCGCTGCGATTGTTTTTGGACAGAGTTTAAAACTAAAAAAACTCTCATTATTGTTTTTATCTGTTTATTAGCGAAGGCTAATGACTCTTTGCTTCACAAAACCCGCTCGGCTGAAATGAAATAACAGAACGCAATTTAATGGCGTTTTTTTTCCCAAGCGTTCATCGGAGCCGCTGCTGTAGCCTCACATTAAGCAAAACCATTTACTTTTTTTTCGTTGTTGTTGTTTGTTTGTGTTATGTTTGCATCCTTACATGCTTAATGTTAAGGCAAATGATGCCTGCTATTTACTGCACTGCTGAAAAATGGATTTTGACCTTCAGATAAAAGGACATAAATACAAAGACTTTCTTTGCTTTTGTGTTTCCTGTGCAGATGTGAATAGACACGTGCATTGGCTGATAGCCACACAATTATATCAGATTGTAAATAATGTATTTTTTAAGCAGGAGGGATGATACAAAGTAATGGGGATTTGGGGAGGGAAGGAAATCATTTCTTTCTGGAGTGTGAGCCATTCCCACACTAATGTTACCCTCACATGCTAAGATCAAAGTGGTGGGTCAGATTAAAAAGATCTTATGGATGGTCCCAGGCCAACAAAGGGATCACATAAAGTTTCTATATATCTGTAACCTTGTTATGAGCTAAGGGGGCCCAGTCTGAAGGTCAGTTAGGGGGAGATTTGGGGTGAGTGCTTATTTGTGCCCTGGGTACCCCTGGAACTATAGCAGGGTGACTGTTACCCCAATGTTTCTATATATCTGTAACCTTGTTATGAGCTAAGGGGGCCCAGTCTGAAGGTCAGTTAGGGGGAGATTTGGAGTGAGTGATTATTTGTGCCCTGGGTACCCCTGGAACTATAGCAGGGTGACTGTTACCCCAATGTTTCTATATATCTGTAACCTTGTTATGAGCTAAGGGGCCCAGTCTGAAGGTCAGTTAGGGGGAGATTTGGGGTGAGTGCTTATTTGTACCCTGGGTACCCCTGGAACTATAGCAGGGTGACTGTTACCCCAATGTTTCTATATATCTGTAACCTTGTTATGAGCTAAGGGGGCCCAGTCTGAAGGTCAGTTAGGGGGAGATTTGGGTGAGTCCTTATTTGTACCCTGGGTACCCCTGGAACTATAGCAGGGTGACACCCCAATGTTTCTATATATCTGTAACCTTGTTATGAGCTAAGGGGCCCAGCCTGAAGGTCAGTTAGGGGAGATTTGGGGTGAGTGCTTATTTGTACCCTGGGTACCCCTGGAACTATAGCAGGGTGACTGTTACCCCAATGTTTCTATATATCTGTAACCTTGTTATGAGCTAAGGGGCCCAGTCTGAAGGTCAGTTAGGGGGAGATTTGGGGTGAGTCCTTATTTGTACCCTGGGTACCCCTGGAACTATAGCAGGGTGACACCCCAATGTTTCTATATATCTGTAACCTTGTTATGAGCTAAGGGGGCCCAGTCTGAAGGTCAGTTAGGGGGAGATTTGGGGTGAGTGCTTATTTGTGCCCTGGGTACCTGGAACTATAGCAGGGTGACACCCCAATGTTTCTATATATCTGTAACCTTGTTATGAGCTAAGGGGCCAGCCTGAAGGTCAGTTAGGGGGAGATTTGGGGTGAGTGCTTATTTGTACCATGGGTACCCCTGGAACTATAGCAGGGTAACTGTTACCCCAATGTTTCTATATATCTGTAACCTTGTTATGAGCTAAGGGGGCAGCCTGAAGGTCAGTTAGGGGAGATTTGGGGTGAGTGCTTATTTGTACCCTGGGTACCCTGGAACTATAGCAGGGTGACCCCAATGTTTCTATATATCTGTAACCTTGTTATGAGCTAAGGGGCCCAGTCTGAAGGTCAGTTAGAGAGAGATTTGGGGTGAGTGCTTATTTGTACCCTGGGTACCCCTGGAACTATAGCAGGGTGACACCCCAATGTTTCTATATATCTGTAACCTTGTTATGAGCTAAGGGGCCCAGTCTGAAGGTCAGTTAGGGGGAGATTTGGGTGAGTGTTTATTTGTGCCCTGGGTACCCCTGGAACTATAGCAGGGTGACTGTTACCCAATGTTTCTATATATCTGTAACCTTGTTATGAGCTAAGGGGGCCCAGCCTGAAGGTCAGTTAGGGGGAGATTTGGGGTGAGTGCTTATTTGTACCCTGGGTACCCCTGGAACTATAGCAGGGTGACACCCCAATGTTTCTATATATCTGTAACCTTGTTATGAGCTAAGGGGGCCCTGCCTGAAGGTCAGTTAGGGGGAGATTTGGGGTGAATCTTCAAGTGGGAATTCAAAAGAAAAGTCAACAGCCACTGTTTGGACTGTCTAAGCACAGGGTACGGTACAGCTATTATCACTTAATTCACTACATTGAGGGATTTGAGGTGAGTTTTTATTTGTTTAAATGGCAATAGCAGATCACATATACCCTTCTCATACCCTTTTGACCAAGAAACTTGCGTACAGTAAACTCATTGCCCTCTCATAAAACTTATTTTGGCTCTGTCATTAGTTTAAGCAGGGGATTGAATTTCTACTACTACTTTCCGGAAACCCGTTACCCAGAAAGCTCTGTATTATGGAGCTTGTACTTGATCCCAACTAAGATATAATTAATCCTTATTGGATGCCAAACCAGCCTATTGGGTTTATTTAATGTTTATATGATTTTCTAGTGGACTTAAGGTATGAAGATCCAAATTATGGAAAGATCCTTTATCCGAAAAACTCCAGGTCTTGAGCATTATGTATAACAGGTCCCATACCTGTACTATGTTGAATGCAGTTAAAATTGGCTCATTACTAGACTGGGCATACATGGCCCAACCTTGGGGTTTTCCTCCTTGCGACTAGATAATCCTTATTCACTGAGAGCACTTGATAAATGTAGTTGTCTGCAATTTGTGAGCAAAGCACTAGCTCAGAGGCTGCTTCTTGTAAAGCACGATCCGGGCAGCAATCTTTAAATAACCTGCTGAGCGGCGACTCTAAATAAAGTATATTTAACCCGGGGCTGTACGTAGAGAGCATTCCTTGTAACAGTAGAACGGCACACAGATCTTATTAGTTGTGGCCTCATTCCAAACACCCTAAGACAATCTCATTTCTCTCCTGTGAAGTACTGCGATTAGCTTTCTTGGGTATGTGTGCTGCTTTACATTGGTCCTTTTTAATAGACGATCCCAGGGTAACATCTAGTGGACATAAAGGGAACTTCATAAACTTGTAGTAAGGGTAGAACTGTCCCGCCGCGTTTTTGCGGCGTTTTTACGTTGCCTTTTTAAAAAAGAACAGCCAGGCGTAAATACGCATAAACTGCACTACCACTGAAACTAAAGGAAAACGCACTATGGCAATTCACACAGGGCGCTTGCAAGCTGAAACCCGCTACAGGACGCCAGTCTGGCCTTGCCCTTAAAGCAGGGGTCCCCAACCTTTTTTTGGCCCAGGGACCAAAAAAGAGCCACATTTTTTTCCAAGGACCATGGGGGGCGTTGATTCGGTACATCCCTACAGACAATAGTTGTTGCACCCCCGCCTCTATTCAAACTGGGTTTTCCAGTTTTTGCATATATGGCTTCTTTAACACTTCTTTTGAACCAGTCGCTCTTGAGTTTTCTGCTTAAAGGGATCCTTTCATCAGAAAACATGTTTTTTTCAAAACGCATCAGTTAATAGTGCTACTCCAGCAGAATTCTGCACTGAAATCCATTTCTCAAAAGAGCAAATAGATTTTTTTATATTCAATTTTAAAATCTGACATGTGGCTACACATTTTGTCAATTTCCCAGCTGCCCCCAGTCATGTGAGCACTTTAGGAGTGAAATGCTTTCTGGCAGGCTGTTGTTTTTTCTTCTCAATATAACTGAATGTGTCTCAGTGAGACATTGGTTTTTACTATTGAGTGTTGTTCTTAGATCTACCAGGCAGCTGTTATCTTGTGTTAGGGAGCTGTTATCTGGTTACCTTCCCATTGTTCTGTTGTTTGGCTGCTGGGGGGAAAAAGGGAGGGGGTGATATCACTCTAACTTGCAGTACAGCAGAGCACAAGTCACATGATTTGGGGCAGCTAGGAAATTGACAATATGTCTAGCCCCATGTCAGATTTAAAAATTGAATATAGAAAAATCTGTTTGCTCTTTTGAGAAATGCAGAATTCTGCTGGAGCAGCACTATTAACTGGTTCATTTTTTCCCCATGACAGTATCCCTTTAAGAAAGACGTGAGAAAGGTTTCTAATTTTATTCCTAAGCAGAAAAACATCAGAGCAGCCTCTTTCTTTCTCCTGACAACTTCCTTGACTACTTGGTGGTCAGATTGGTTGTAAAATGACCAGCAGGTGGTGCTGTTGTAACAAAATTCATTTATATTAACAGCACATGTATCCCTTAATATTTTGGAATTAAAAAATAAATAAATAATGAATGTAAATTACAAAAGTGTTTAGTATAGCCCCCTCATCAATCTTATATTCACTTGTTTTAAAAGTTTACTTATCCTTTAACTCCCAGGCTGAACATTCCTGAATTAGAAATAAAAGCTTAAATGATTATTACACTTACACAGAAAGAAACAGAGGGCCAGAAAGAGTTACAGGCTCAAACAGATACAACATTTAGTGTATATTAATGGCATTCATAGAACGTGCAAGGCTTGTGCCCATATATGCTTCTCGCAATAATGCACCCACCAATGCACAAATGATGGTGTCGCTGATGTGCCTCCTGGTTCGAGATGCTACCTCATAATTCCCACTGTCCCAGAAAGGACCTAAGCCCTCAACCCCCCCCCCCCCAACAGCCAGGAGAAAGGCACAGGAACAGGCTGAGGCACAAAGATTCTCTCACATCGGCAGAGGACAAGGTAGAAGTCTCTTTCTCCTGTGGGAACAAGACAAAGTTGGGAAGCCAACACTGGAATATGTTGACATTCACAAGCCCCTCTCCTGTGAGTGCAGGGTTAGGCAGGATTCCCTCTCCTGGAAGCACAAGGCAAGGTTGGGAAACTGGCACTGGAACAGGATTTTGGAAGTTGGGGTCCAGTATAGGCCAAAAGCACTTACCTACAACATCACCTGGGCCCCAAAACCAGCCCCCCACCCCAAACGCAAAGCACCCTCTGGCCCCCTCCCGAACTGCAACATCCCCTGGCCACCACGTGCCTACCTTATTTTTCATTCAGCCGCGCTTCTGCCTTCTGTGCAAGGACTTGGCCAGGTGGCCCACCAGGTTTTTTCCCGGTTTCCTACTGGCCCAGTCCAACACTGCTTACCTCATTCTGTTTCAGTATAGTGATAACAAAGCAGGTTTAATAATTCTCAAAAACCTCCATAATTTGCCTGCAGTGAATGTGCTGCACCTTTGCCGAGTCTCCTAAGCATACAGGTTATCAGGTCTTGTGACCACAAAATACATATAGACAAATCCAGGGGCGATCCTGGCCCCTCTGCCGCCTGAGGCAACAGCAGTTGCTGCTGCCCCCCCCCTCCGCTGGAAATTCGCTCTTAAAGTACCAGGAGCAGCAGTTTTGCTGCCCCCTGGTACCTAGTGGGGCACTGCTGCCTGAGGCGACAGCCTCAACTCGCCTCATTGGCGAAACACCCCTGGACAAATCCAAGAGTCATTTGCACTCAACCCATTATCAATATATTTAAGACACTGAGACATTTTGTGCTACTGCTACTGAAAAATGCCTTACCCTTTAAACAAAACAGGGATTGTGTGTCCATATATTGCAATATATTTAAGCTGAACAACTACGTCAAAGTCATCCCATATCTGGCCAGTCCTACGCTCAATTTTCATCTGATTCATTAAGAATTCTATTGCTTCATTATACATTTTACAAAGGGACTAAGTTTTACCTGCAACTTACTTGCTGCTTTCAAAGTAAAACTCCCAAACTTGGCTGCCCTTTTATTAGACACCAGTGGGATCACCTGACTATAGCTGGGAAGGGTGGGAGCTACAACATGGAGCTGGTCACTGCTCTTGTATAATTATAACAAACAAGGGAAAGTTGTGCTCACCACTAATTTTTAAAACCATTAGGCGGGGGTGCAATGAGGCTGTGACCACAAAATACATATAGACAAATACAAGAGTCCTCTGCACTCAACCCATTATCAATATATTTAAAGGAGAAGGAAAGCTACTCAATCAGTTTATTGCCAATAGATTAGCCACAATAGTGCAAGCTATAACACTATATTTATTCTGCAGAATGCTTTACCATACCTGAGTAAACAGCTCTAGAAGCTCTCTCTGTTTGTTTAGGATGGCAACTGCCATATTGGCTTGGTGTGACATCATTTCCTGCCTGAGTCTCTCCCTGCTCACTCATAGCTCTGGGCTCAGATTACAGCAGGGAGGAGGAGGAGAGGGAGAGAGGAGCAAACTGAGCATGCTCAAGCCCAAGCCCTGGAGGTTTAAGATGAAAACAGGAAGTCTGATACAGAAGCCCATGAGTACACAGTAGAAGGAAAGAAATGTGGTGTTTCTTTTGACAGAGGACTCAGAGCAGCATTACTTTGAGGGTTTACTGGTGTATTTATATAGACCTTTCTGATAAAACTTACTTGGTTTTAGCCTTTCCTTCTCCTTTAAGACATTGAGACATTTTGTGCATATAGCAATAGAATTCTTAATGAATCAGATGAAAATTGAGCATAGGACTGGCCAGATATGGGATGACTTTGACATAGTTGGCCATCTTAAATATATTGCAATATATGGACAAACAATCCCTGTTTTGTTTAAAGGGTAAGGAATTTTTCAGTAGCAGTATGCACAAAATTTCTCTGTCTTAAATATATTGATAATGGGTTGAGTGCAGAGGACTCTTTTATTTGTTTATAGGTTATCAGGTCTTGCTGAATTTCCCCCAGTCTGGGTAGCACTCCCTCAGATGAGTCTATTGCCTGATTGTACTGTAAGGGTTGGTGGCCTCCAGGAGGACCTGACTGTATTTTTATAATAGATTTAGTAAGGAGTAAAGTTTCAGGAAAGTTTCAATATATAGTTCTGGAGTCAAAAAGGTGTCGAAAATGTTTTCACCAGGGCCATTTTTATGGCCATACCCCCTGCCCTATGCTCCCTGTGTGTGTCATAATCTGCCTGTCCTTTGCTCCCTGTGTGTGTCATATTCTGCCTGCCCTATGCTCCCTGTGTGTGCCATACTCTGCCTGCCCTATGCTCCCTGTGTGTGCCATACTCTGCCTGCCCTATGCTCCCTGTGTGTGCCATACTCTGCCTGTTCCTATGCTCCCTGCATGTGCCATACTCTGCCTGCCCTATGCTCCCTGTGTGTGTCATACTCTGCCTGCCCTATGCTCCCTGTGTGTGTCATATTCTGCCTGCCCTATGCTCCCTGTGTGTGCCATACTCTGCCTGCCCTATGCTCCCTGTGTGTGCCATACTCTTCTTGCCCTCTGCTCGCTGTGTGTGCCATACTCTGCCAGCCCTATGTTGCCTGTGTGTGCCATACTCTGCCTGCCCTATGTTCCCTCCACATGCCATACTCTGCCTGCCATATGCTCCCTGTGTGTGCCATACTCTGCCTGCCCTATGCTCCCTGTGTGTGCCATACTCTGCCTGCCCTATGCTCCCTGTGTGTGCCATACTCTGCATGCCCTATACTCCCTGTGTGTGCCATACTCTGCCTGCCCTATGCTCCCTGTGTGTGCCATACTCTGCCTGCCCTATGCTCCCTGTGTGTGCCATACTCTGCCTGCCCTATGCTCCCTGTGTGTGCCATACTATGCCTGCCCTATGCTCCCTGTGTGTGCCATACTATGCCTGCCCTATGCTCCCTGTGTGTGCCATACTCTGCATGCCCTATACTCCCTGTGTGTGCCATACTCTGCCTGCCCTATGCTCCCTGTGTGTACCATACTCTGCCTGCCCTATGCTCCCTGTGTGTGCCATACTCTTCTTGCCCTATGCTCCCTGTGTGTGCCATACTCTGCCAGCCCTATGTTGCCTGTGTGTGCCAAATTCTGCCTGCCCTATGCTCCCTGTGTGTGCCATACTCTTCTTGCCCTATGCTCCCTGTGTGTGCCATACTCAGCCAGCCCTATGTTGCCTGTGTGTGCCATATTCTGCCTGCCTTATGCTCCCTGTGTGTGCCATACTCTTCTTGCCCTATGCTCGCTGTGTGTGCCATACTCTGCCAGCCCTATGTTGCCTGTGTGTGCCATACTCTGCCTGCCCTATGTTCCCTCCACATGCCATACTCTGCCTGCCCTATGCTCCCTGTGTGTGTCATACTCTGCCTGCCCTATGCTCCCTGTGTGTGCCATACTGTGCCTGCCCTATGCTCCCTGTGGGTGTCATACTCTGCCTGCCCTATGCTCCCTGTGTGTGCCATACTCTGCATGCTCACATATGAGTTATGTCCCTGCAGTGAGCACCAACCATTTGTTTTTTAAAAATTGCTGTCACAACATGTGTGTGGTTTAAAAGTGGTCAACAGTGTCTTCCATTATCAGCTCTCCACCCCGGAGACCAGAATTCCAGCCCTGGTACCACAGAAATTGGACAGCACTGCTTTAGATGGTTACCTATTATTGGTCTCATTACAGTAGAATGGAGCTATTTATGGAAGGTATTGGCCCATTTGGGATAGGACCTCATTTTATTTCACTTGCCCACTTGCTTTATGCAGCCCCTACAGCGGCCCTACGAACTAACTCTTCGTTAACTCCGGCTTTTACCTTAACCAGAGGTACGAGGCAAGGATGCCCACTCTCCCCACTACTCTTTGCCTTGGCCATCGAACCATTGGGCCTTGCGGTTCGTCAAAATCCTCATATCAGGCTTTGAGATAGTACAGGGAGGAGAAAATACAAATGTATGCAGATGACACTCTGGTATATTTGGGGGACACCCACACCCCCCTTTCTGCTCTCCTAGATACAACCAGGATCTTTGGTGAAATCTCTGGCCTTAAGACTAACCCCTCAAAATCTATTATATTTTCTCTAGATCCTAAGGCGAGTGATGGAATAATGGCTGATATCCCATTACTGAAAGTCCAGCAATTTACATATTTAGGGGTTAAAGTGGCCCTTCCGGTGTCATCCTATTATGATCTTAATATGGCCCCCTTACTGCAATGGGTCCAAGGTAAATTTCAGGTTTGGAAACATTTACCATTGGGCCCTACGGAGCCTATCCAGACCAATAAAATGATTATAGCACCAAAACTTCTGTATGTATTATGGCACACCCCCCTTAAAATCCAGAACTGTTTCTTCTCTGACCTAGCCTCTTTATTTAGACGCTATATATGGGATACCTCTTGCAACAGGCTGTCCTTACCTTCACTGCCTGATATGCACCAGTACTATGTGGCTGCGCAAGTCTTTGAAATTCGCTGGGCATGGGGAAGCGGCATATCAGTTGTGGCAGGAAATATTGCAAACTGACCTACCTCCTTTTTATGCCCTGGCAACCATAAATCCTAAAAAGGTTAAGCTTTCTAATAATAATTCACTTCTACAATTACAAAGAGATATTCTCACAAAGGTTCACCATCTTACCAACCCGAAGGTTTTAGACCCGTTTACAACCCTATGGTATAATGCTAAATTTGCCCCATTAGATAAAGTTGAACCACCAAAGGTCTGGCTTGAAGCTGGGATTTACAATCTAGATCAGGTCTGGAATGAGCAAGGCATGATTCCATTTGACACTCTTAGGGAAAAGTTTACCATCCGCTCATCACAGTGGCTGACATACCATAAAATGAGATGGGCAGTGAGGAAAGCACTTTAACAGTGTAACTGTCATTTACAGAATACACCTGTGGCAGAGGTGTTTAAGCAGGGCCAACCTGGTCACAAAATCTCCTCTTTTTACAAGGCCCTACAATCCACTCATTTACAGAAAACCTCCCTAAAAGTAAGAGATCGTTGGGAGGCAGATCTCTCACCATTTACTGATGAGCAATGGGATCAGGTACTACAAACTCCTCTTTTGATTTCTCCTATTTATAAGTACAGGGTTTTGCCATTGTACTTTGTACACAGGGCTTATTATTCCAGGACTGTACTACATAAACTTAATCCAGAAATATCACTGGCCTGTTTGAGATGTGGTCTGGAGGTGGGCACAATTTTTAACACTTTCTGGGCTTGCTCAGAAATGATACCTTTTTGGGTAGCAATACAAACTCGTATCACAAAAATTCTTGGGCAGGGGCGTAACTATAGAGGAAGCAGACCCTCCGGCTGCAGGGGGGCCCAGGAGGTATAGGGGCCCCATGAGGCCCTAATTCATATACAATTTCAATAAATATTGGAGAAACAAGTCAACCTCTAAACATTTTGGGGGCCTGAAAAATAATTTGCTGTGGGGCCCAGTAATATCTAGTTACGCCACTGTGCTTGGGTTTAAAATACCATTAGATCCTAAATGGTATTTAATGGGAATGGCTCCCCCAACACCACTCACACGCCCAGCCCAGTGCGTAAGCTCAATGCTCAGATTTGGAAAGCCCCTGATCCCCCTACCTACCCTATGTGGCTAAAGACGGTACAGGAGGATCTGATTGCCAGGAGAAAGGCTCCTCTAAAGCTAACATGACTATATGGCAATTATGGATTCTGGAAAATGTCTGAGAAGGATTAAGGTATGGGAAGGAATTATCTAAAACATGATATAGTCAAAGACTGTTACACATCAAGAAACAGGCTATCACTAAGCATTTAGAGACCAGGCCAGATACTGCTGTCTGTCTTCAATAAATCTCACTTGAACCGAAAAAAAATTATTGGTCTCCTGCTGGTATTTAGCCTTAGCTAAATTGACAACCACATTTAGAATGCTGAGATGTTTTTCTGTTGATTGCTGGAACTTTTCCAGACAGTTACTGATATCACTTGACATATCTGCTCCATAACAGTTTCTCTCACAACAAGGTTTCACTGCCTTCTTTTCCACCCTTTTCTCATTAATATCCTGAGGAACTGCTCACCACGTCTTATCTTTTAGCTGCATCTCCTACCTTCCCATCTTCAGGCTCCATGAGTAAATCCTCAGTATGCTATCATCCCTATTATAAACACTCTAATGCTCAACGGCAGAAAAAAAGCCACCCCAGGTAACTTTAATAGCTAAATACGGTATCAGGTTTTTAAACCGGAAATGTCTTCTAGTGCAATTGTGCTCTCTGCACTAGCGTCGTGAACCCCCAGATAGGTGAGCTCTCCCTCCCATGATGATAATGGGTCTTCAGGGTGCTAAAGGGCCGTAAGAAGATTTTGGAGGTGTGAGCTAGATCACTTGACAGGGACAAGATTTGTCTTAGCCAGGTGTAGTGGTGAGGTTTCATGTCTGTATGCCCTTGAACAATCAGCTACACTCCTGGCTTTCTCCTCTATATTTCACCTTGAGTCTCTTGGTTCAATGGTTTAGAATCTACAATGGTTTAGACTCTGCCCCACCTCACACTGGCAGATGGCCATCCCCAGCTCCCAAGAACCATAAAGGGTAAAAGTTTGTGTTACGAAAAGTCAAGTATTTTAAAGGATTCAACTAAATCTGAATCCTGCTGAAATAGGCCAAATCCTGGATTTGGTGAATCCCAACTGGAAAGCTACTATAAGTCCCCCAATGCAGCATTGTATGAATACATGAGCTGGAGTTTGTAGTCAGATCTGACACTCTCCAAAGTGGTATCTGTGCTCTCTCTATACACATGGAGGACTTGGTGCCCTTTTTTATGATTCCCTTTAAGTTTTACATTTGCAACACCCTTCTAGCCTGAGTCTGAATCTACTGATCATGAGTTTTTAGGTCTCATAATCCTATAATCCGGGCATTTTAAGACTTCTTTTCTTGATCCTGAGTCTCCAGGTCTCCATCCAGAGTTTCTTGGTCCTCCTGAGTCTTCTTGTTCCTGAGCCTCCTGATCTAAGTTCCATAGTTAATAGAGATTTCACAAGGTTTTTAATCCTGATCTCGAGTTTACTGATCCAGCCTTCCTAAGTCCTCTGCTCCTGATCTAAGTTCCAGAATTCTCTATTTTTGACCCAGAATTCCTGAGCCATTTGATGGAGATTTCGCAAGTCCTCTTTTCCTGATATTGAGTCTCCTGATCCTGACTCCCTGAATCCCCTGTGTTCCTTCAGAATACCATGCCAAAATATTTATAAATATCTTGTATTTAAAGGATAAGTAGACCTTTAAAATAAGTGAATGTAAAATTGATGATAGTGCTATTCTAAGCACTTTTGTCATTTACATTCATTATTTACTGTATTTTTTATATTAAGGGATACATGTACTGTTAATAGGAATGAATTGTGTTACAACAGCGCCACCTGCTGGTCAATTTCCCACCAGTCTGACCACCAAGTAGTCAAGGAAGATGTCAGGAGAGAGAAAGAAACTGTTCTGACGTTCTTCTGCTTAGGAAAAAAATATAAACCTTTCTCAAATCTTTCCTAAGCAGAATATGAGTTGAAGTTCCTGTTGAAGGTCCTGGTCATTAATTACTGATATGTAAGCTGGCCACAGATGGAAGGTGCTAACTACACTATGCAGCAAGGGGTTAGTTCCTTTAAAAATCAAACCAATTAGTTACTGAGTGCCCATCCCATGTGTCTCTATAGCAGTTATCTCCAAACTGTATTTCAGAGACATTTATTAAAGCCTTGGAATCGGATAAAACACAAGAGTGTGTAGTGAGGGTCAGACTGGCCTGCCAGAGTACCAGAGGATCTCCAACCCAACCAAGGACAATGCTCATTGGTGCTTTTTGTCCTCCACCATAGGTCTATATGACACCTATTACATTTAGCGCTGTCTCCACATCGAATTTGTTAAAGTGGTCCTTCAATGTGTGATTCTATGGTGGGTCCTAGGAGGCCCAGTCCTACAGAAAGCAGAGAGAAAGGTCACTCTGTTGGGTTGGAATTCTTTGGTGGGTTGCAATGCTGTTAATGGAGACAGCATTGACTAGTATTCATCAAAACAGAGAGCCCCCACAGAAGAAGGCCTGGAGGAGTTGACCATGTCCAACCGAGTTAATGATTTAATTCACAGGACCTCTGATAGAGAGAAGCTCCTCTGCCACCCCAGGCTAGATAAACCCCAGAAGATAGAGAGTGAGATGGTTACCCCAAATAAAGGTGAAGCCTGAGTTCCCTGGTGATGCAGAAGAGACACCTACCTACTGAAGCCATTGCATCTTATCATCTCGAACCCTGTCTTGCACCAATAGATTTACCAATATGCACATGCTTATAACACTGCCATGGCCAATAGAGGATTTGTGGATTAAAGGGATACTGATGCCTTATTTAAAAAATGCTTATGTCATACCCCAGACCTGATTTTCTGTGGATTAATCTGTTCAGAACACCCAAACTTCTAGCCTTGACTCACAGCCCGGCCTCTACAGGTTACTGGCCAGTGTATGGGGCATTATTTTCCTTTTTTCTATTGGTACAGAGAACTCTCCGTTCCTTCCATCACCTTTTATTCAACCCTTTGGTACCAGATTTGGAAGTCAGATGAGGTTAATACTAATGGCTTGGTTAAGATGGATCTATGCTCCCTAAGGAGTCCACGTTGCATAACATCTGGTTGCCAACCCCCTCTCAACTTAATTTGGTCTAAATGTCTCCTGCCCAATGACGTGAAACCAAGGAAAAGTGCTTTGTATTATTCTCTCTATATGAGCAGTGATTTATTGTATACACAGAGATGATCTACAGATTTATTTTAGACTGGGTGCCGAGGTCTAGACCTGCTCTCACCTGCCTTGAATTAAGCACCTACATCTCTCCTTTCATTTCCATATAACTAAAATGAACCTCCCAGTGATTTCTTGACACTTGGGAATGTTATAGGATACAGATATTACATAATGGATTGTGACAATATATTATGGTGTAGTCCCATTCCCAGCAGACCATAAAGCAGTAATTGGTAAGCCTTATGCACCCCCAGCTGCTACAGAACTACATTTCCCAGAATGCAAGGTCAGCTGACTGTACTTCTGCTGGACAGAACCCAGAACAATACACCCTGGGGGGACCCCATTAAATACAAGACCACCAGCATTACCATGCCTTTGGCTGGGGCCCTGATAGAAACTGGTGGGGTTCAACCTCTACTCTGTGGGGGTTCCACAAGGCTTGCACCTCTCTAAAGACAGCTCTGCAGCCTGGCAAATCCGCCTTGGAGCAAAGGGTTAAAGGAGCAGCACAAAGTGAGACTGGAGTTCTAGAATCTGGGGGCCCCTCTCTGTTCCAGAGACAAGGAGGGGCATGTGCTTATCCAAAATCCTAGTACTGAACCATTGGAATGTGAGCAGCCAATAACAGCATGGGGAATGAAGAGGGGCTGACTGGGGGTTAGGGGGGTGGTGGTCTCTTCCGGGAGTCAAAAACACATTGGCTACCTTAAAATGAATTGCAGATGAGCAGCCATGGGGTTGCTATAGGGACCAGTTGCTACTAGCAACCGCAACACTGACAGCATCCCAAAGAAAATGTATGTGATGGAAAGGCTCTTCCAGGCTCAGTACCGAACGGCGGAGGGGGGGTACCCAGAATCTCTCGTCACAGGGTGAGGGATTCCCAAGCGAGGATGAAGCCCTGCCAGCTGGTGAGTGGGAGAATGTAGGTGCCGGAGAAGGGAGAGGGAAGACTGAAGTTCCCCATCAACAGGTAAGAGAGAGAATGGCTGGTGCCAGGTCTGGGGATGGGGCTTTGGCTGAAAGCGCAGGGCATGAGGCATTGGTATTCAGCGTGCGGCTGGTATTTCATTCACTGCCCTCAGCTCAGACACAAGAAACAGCGCCCATGCCACTCTACTGGTATTATCTACATATACTTATTTACTGTATACTATGTACATATACTGGCACTGTACACAAGAAACAGGCGGGTATATTCATGGGCACCCTGTGGGTATTTATATATAGAATGGGAGCTGTAGGTATATTCATGGGCTCCCTGTGGGTATATATATATATATAGAATGGGAGCTGTAGGTATATACATGGGCACCCTGTGGGTATATATATATATATATATATATATATATATATATATATATATATATATAATGGGAGCTGTAGGTATATATATGTATACCAGTGAGTGCCGCAATCCTTATTCACTGCTTATTTCCCATGCTGGCACCCAGGTATTCATTTTGTCTATGGAGTGCACCATTCCTTTGGTTATGTATAAATATATATACTGTATATGTGTGTATAAATGTGTGAAAGGACGCTGGCACTCTATTGAAACATACACTGGCCCCCTCAGGCTACACACTCTTGCACTTTGTGAGAACAGACACTGGTACCCTGTGGGCACATCCACCTATTAGTGCCCGTACTTGTATTCTCTGGGTACATACACTAACCCTATGTGTGAGTGGACAGTGGCCCCAGAGATTATATACACTAGTACTCTGGATCTATAGCATTCTGTGGGTATTTACACTCACACCCTATGGGTACTTACATGGGCACGTTGTGGCTGAATACAGAGGTAACCTACTACTTTATATTAGGAACCTGTGGGGATATATAGTTGCATCTTGGGGGTACAATAGCCTACTGTTCACATACGTGTATACTGTATATTTTATTCACTGGAATTTGTCTGACTGTCTATCAATATATATCCTTGTACCCATTGGGCATTAATTAACTCTATAATTGGGCATCCTGCAGGTACTTCAAGTATGGGACCTGTTATCCAGAATGCTCGGCATCTGGATAAGGGACTATTCTGTAATTTGGATCACAAAACCTAAAATCTACTAAAATAGGATTAATTATATCTTAGTGGGGATCAAGTACAAGCTACTGTTTTATTATTACGGAGAAAAAGAAAATCATTTTTAAAATGTTGAATTATCGGATTTAAACTGAGTCTGTGGGAGAAGAGCTTCCTGTAATTAGGAGCTTTGTGGATAACAGATCCCCATACCTGTACCTACTGTATATAGACTGGCTCCCTGTAATTAATATATAAATGCTACCTGGCTGCTTAAAGTTATTACAAATACACCCCAACACCTCAGTACATTTATCTGCATGAGACTGTTTTGTTCTGTTTAAAGATTCTGGGTGAATCACTGGAGAAGGCCCCAGTCACCTGACATTGCTACACTTATCTTCCACCCAAAAGATTTGTCTGTTCTTCTATAAAGTTATTGCTTAGAAGATTCAAGCAACTCATTTGCTATAATTCATTACAATTTTGGCTCTCTTGGTAGAGTGTGTTAGAGGGTTATTGGGGTGTTAGAGCTCAGCAGCAGATCTGATCTCTAACACCCCACATAATCATGAAAAAAAAATGTTTTCACAATGAAAGACAATGTCTTTTTAAGCAATTTTCCACTACACATTCCAGTTTCTGGGTTGGTTAAAAAACGATGGCGTTAATATGCCTCCTCTGTGTATTTATTCCCTGTTTAATTGGCTGGAAGTTAAATAAATGGAAGTGAAATGCTGTAATTAAAGGCACAGCTGTTTTTGCTGGAGAAGCAGAAGCGCTGTCCCTAATCTATAAAGAAATGGGATTCACATTAATCTGAGTTTACACCAATGTCACCAAGCAAAAACAAGTTAGGGATTCCATTAAACTGTTCAACTCTAAGCAGAAAAGATAGATTGTAAGCTCTAATGATCAAGCCCGTTCTATCGCCTCTATAAGTTATCGATTGTATGTATTCTGTTTATTTGATTTATACGCCCTTCTGTTGTATAGCACTGCCGGGATATGTTGGCTTTTTATGAATAGTGTAAAAATAATTGCTGATCATTGGTAAAAATCTTCCCACAGTAGTGTTGAAGAGCATGAAATCCAGAAAATGCTGTTTGACCTATAAAAATCCCGAATAGATAAACACTAAGGCGTCGCTAGATGTTAATGGTTGCACAGAAGAAGGGTTTGCTTTTGTCCAGGTGTGGTATTAGTAGCTGCTCAGGATAGGAGCTAGTGGTTGTTCAAGCAAGAAGATACTGAAGATAAATTAATTAAAATTAAATTAATAGTTGTTCAAGTGACAAGCTAACAGTTCTTTAGGTGAGGAGCTAGTGGTTGTTCAGATAAGGAGCAAGTGGGTGTTCAGGTGAGGAACTAGTGGTTGTTTAGATGAGAAATGTGTGCTTCTGGTGAGGAACTGGTGGTTATTCAGGTCAGGAGCAACAAGTTGTTCAGGTGATGGGCTAGAGATCTTCAGTTGAGAAGCTGGAAGTTCTTCAAATGAGAAGCTAGAAGTTCTTCAAATGAGAAGCTAGAAGTTCTTCAAATGAGAAGCTAGAAGTTCTTCAAATGAGAAGCTAGAAGTTCTTCAAATGAGAAGTTAGAAGTTCTTCAAATGAGAAGCTAGAAGTTCTTCAAATGAGAAGCTAGAAGTTCTTCAAGTAAGGAGCTAGAGGTAATATACACAAGGAACTACAAGTTGTTCAGGTGCGGAGCTAGCAGTTCAGGTGTGGAGCTATAAGGGAGATGAGGAGTTAGTAGTTGTTCAGTTAAAGGAGAACTAAACCCACCCCCCCCCAAGAGAGAATCCCCATCCACTAGCCCCCAATCACCCCTCTATGCTTCCTCCCTTCATAGTAGAAATGGTAAATTAGAAAAAAGTCACTGAAAGTTGCACAGATCTCTCCATGCAGAGTAGCGCAGCGGGGCTCACGGGCATCATCTTCGGTATCTTCTGATACGTTTGGTTCAGATGAGGAGTTAATAGTTGAGATGATGAGATAGTATATTTTTGGGTACAGAGTTGCTTAGATGAGGATCTATTTGATGTTTCAAGTAAGTAACTAGTAGTTGTTCAGATGAGAAATTTGTAGTTCTGGTGAGGAACTGTTGATCATTCAGATGAGAAGCTATGAGTTCTTTAGGTGATGAGCTAGAACTAGTAGTTGTTCTATTGAGAAACTAGTTGTTCAGGTAAGGCGCTAGATGATCAAATGAGGAACTAGGGGCTACTGATGTGAGTAGCTAGTGGGTGCTGAGCTAAAGGACTAGCGGTTGTGAGAAGCTAGATGTTCAGGTAAGAAACTAGAAGTTAAATTGAAGAGCTAACATTAGTTTGGGTAAGAAAAAGAGTTTTTCAGGTGAGGAGCTAGCATTTCTTCAGAAAAGAAACTAGGAGTAATTCCATCCAAGGTACATAATCCCTAGTGGTTCGGGTATGGAGGCCCCCTTTCATAATGTATTGATACTGGACAAATAAACATAAAAGGAATGTTCTGTGCCTACAATATGCTATGCAGTTATACTGTACTGTATAAGGGAATCAAATAGAAATTCATGACGTTATGTTCTGTTTACAGGTATAACATAGAGGAACTGCCCCAAAAAGCACAATGTATCTGGCAATGACAGGGGAGATTTTGAGCACAACCTTCTCAGCGTCAGGAGATGCCCTGCCTGTCTCCTCCCTCACATTGGAACAAAAAGCAGCTTTTGTCTTGGTTTTTCTGCTTTTTATTTTCCTTGGCCTTCTCATTATCCGCTGCTTCCGGATACTTCTGGATCCCTATCGGAGCATGCCCTCCTCCACCTGGACAGACTACATGGAGAAAGATACGTTTGATTACCGCTGGGCCTAACGCCATTACACGGCCAATGAGATGTTCTACTACAGCTTGGCCTAATGCTGTTACATGAATAGGAAGATGGGGATTATGCTAAACCTAATGGAGACAATTGCATTCCCCGACTACTCAACCTAGTTGTAGAACATGAAGACTGGGAGGTCTGATTTCTGCTTGACCTAGTGGCCCTCGATTGCTGCTCATTATCACACCTAAATAGACACTTTCGATTATAGCATTACACTTTGATGGACTCATTTGATCACTGCTTGGCCTAACAGAATTACATTTTGATGTACATGTTCGATTACAGCTTGGTCTAATAGTACTACATGTTGGTGGCAACGTTTGATCAATGCTTAGCCTAATGGCCTTACATATTGATGGGCACATTCAATTGCTGCTTGGTGCCAAACAACATTACTTCTAGACAGACATGTTCGATTACAGCTTGGCCTTTCAGCATTACATAGAGGAACATGAGGTTACCAGTTGGCCTAAGGGCAGTGGTTTCAGGTGGCACAACTCAAGATGATTCCACGAAGACTTGAGAACTCAAAACTTTGAATCAGAGAGGAAATTCAGAGAGTTCATTGTTCAATTCTCGATGCCTACTTGTGTGATATGTTTACATTGAATTCCAAAAAAAAGAAAAGAAGCAACCAACATTAATTCATAGTGAATGTCTGAACCAGTGTTTTTGAGCACAGTCCTTGATTCATGGTCAAGACCTGACTACTTATGTATACCCCAGCCAATACAAAAATAGCCTCACAAAATCAATGCAAATCCTTCGAGGACCAACGTCAGTATGAGAATAATAAGCCACCCTCATCTATGGACCAACATCAACATCATGATAATGAGCCACCACTACAACGTCTTTTGGAGTTTTGAGTTCACCATGGGCAGCAATGTTCTGTGTGCAACTGGCTTGGACGGGGGACATTGAGAAACAGTTATCAAGCTTAATTGTGGTGTGCCACATTGATGCTTTAAGTGTGCTTACTTCTTTCATGAATACCAAAGTACCTCAATCAGGGTTCGACTATTGGGAAAACACTAACCCAGATGTAGTTGGACTTGGAGGTGGGAAATTTTATATCATTGTTATAAATTGGCACAATTAAAGCATTCTTTACACAGATACACATTGCTGCTTTGTTATTGATCAATTTTGATGGAAGAGACACTAAAGTATAGATGGACAAACCTGAGCTGCCAGTCAGAACCACCAGACTGTCAGCAGGTTATTGGCCCATGTATGGGGCCTTTCTGCTCAACCAAAAATTTCCAGGTATCTATATGGCAGGGTTAAAAATTCTGCCAGATGAGGACCACATGCTCCTCTCTCAACAGGTCTCCTAAGATGATGCAGTCATTGACCCAGAGGCCAAATGATTGGATCCTACCCTAACCTAATCTAACCTAATCTAACCCAGAGGGTTGGTGGCCAAATCAGGTAAAGGTCATCTTTGTGTTTAAAAGGAAAAAAATCCCAGTGTAAGGCCAGTTTATAATCTCACCAGTAGTATGTGGGGTTAGGGTGCTCATGCCCCAGACCTACAGCTCAAGGTGGAGGTATCCAACCAAAACAGAGAATGGCAGGCACTCACAGATCCCACAGACAGGCTTATCAAAGAACTGAGAACTTTATTTCAGGCCACTGAGGGTGGACCTTACAGTGTATGGCCTGCTTATGCGAGAACAAAGTGGGCAAAATACAGTATATAGGATGTTTGGCTTTTATAGGTTAGGAGAGGCAATTTAATTTTTCCCTTCGGGAATTGAGATTTCTAACGAGAATTGTAAAGCCCCGTCCTTCTGGTGAATCATTCTGAAGCCAACCTGCTATAATTGAAAGTTTCCATTAAGAAAAGTCAACAACCTGAGCATTTTCATTCATTTCTGCAGATATTTTGAGAAACTCTAATTTTCCTTCCGCCAAACCAAATGTTTGATGAAATGAATGGCTCGTCTCTAGTATGCAGAAGTGACAGTTTATTTGATGGCAGGGTTAAAAGCGATCATTTGTGGCTTCTGAAATTCATAATTACAGTAAACTTTTTTTTCCCCTGAAACTCATATCTCCAGTTTCACTGTAATTATCACTGCACGGAGATCAGATGTCTACAGTTTTGTAGGCTTCCAGTTCATATAAGAACATCCAGCACCTAGGAGCATCTAGGAGGGTTACTGCTACAACCTAGGTTGGCAAGAAGCAAGAATTACATCAGATAAAACTTTACTCTGTAGGCAAGTAAGAAAATATATTACAAGAGTGATACTAAGAGTTCCCTGTATAACTCAGCCTCAGCATCCAGTTGTAAATTTCTGTACCGGGGCCCTTGGGGGTCTAGTTACGCCACTGGCTCCACCCCCTTTGCATCATGACCTGCCCCTTTTTCATACAGCCCGCCCCTTTTGTTTCCGTCCCACCACAGCCCAATGGAAATTTTATGAAAAGTTGGTAACCCTATAAACAGTTATTTTGACTTCTGGGCCAGTGTTTTATGTCAGCGGTCTCCAACCTTATTTGCTCCACGGACCAGTTTCAAGCAAAACTATTTTTATGAGGTCGGGGTGATGTAGATCAAACAGTATTTTGGTCCTTATCGCAATCAGTAGAAAGCTTCCTGGGCTTCACAAAGCTGCATCAGGGAGCTGGGGTTGCTGGTGATTAGGGCCTTTTTCATTGTTTTTCCAGCTATTACAGACGACAGCTGGGAGTAGAGGCGGCCCATTTCGGCACAGCCCACGGCCCTGTGGCTGAGGACCCCTGTTTTATGTGAAATCAAGGACAACAGCAGAGCTGTCAACTTTCCCAAATACTTTTAAGGGGGACCTGTGACATGCTGACGAGACTCTTTCTGTCACAGATGTGACGACATTCTGGGAAGAGCTCCGCTGACATTACTGAAATGCTCTGCATGTTGGGTTTTTAACCCGCAAATTGGCAGAAATTGAGGAAAATCTGCAGAAATCAGGGGAATTCTTAAAGTAGAACCAAACCCTTAATTATAAAAACTCTTACCCCTACCCTACATAGACCCCCTCCCTGCTCTCCCCAGCCTAGGTGTTATCCCTGGTTAATGACCTTACCTCTTTACTTACCCCTCGGTGCAGATTCTGTGCAATCGGACTTCACGGGCGCCATCTTCTTCTCTTTGGTAATTTTCCAATTCGCAACAACTGCGCATGCACCGAAAGTGACGGAAATTGCCGAAGCAGAAGAGGACCCAAAGATTATAATGGTTTATGTGATGTGTTTTTTTCTTTTTTACAACTGAAAAATGGTATATGTATTATAAGAGCCCACATAATAAATACTGAAGTCAAGTTTATTGAATAGGAACAGATTTGGTCTAGGGGTGTCATTAACACTTGAACCCTTGGCTATGGTAAATGAGCCTATATTCCTGCTTCTGGATATGATAATAAACCCTGATTCCAAAGCTAAAACTGGAAAACCATTATCCGGAACCCATTTTCCAGAAAGCTCAGAATTTAGGAAAGGCCATCTCCCTAAAACTCCATATAATCCGAATAATCCATTCCTTTTTCTCTGTAATAATAAAACAGTAGCTTGTACTTGATCCCAACTAAGATATAATTAATATTTATTGGAAGCAAAATCAGCCTATTGGGTTTATTTAATGTTTACTTGATTTTCTATTAAACTTTAGGTACAGAAACACATTTCAAATAGATCCCTTATCCTGAAAACCGCAGTTCCTGATCATTCTGGATAACAAGTCCCATGCCTGTAGAAGTTTGCTCCAATAAGTGGACTCTGTAAGGATAGATTTCATAATTCTGCTTATTACAAAGTCATGTTAATGACATTTAAAGAAATGTAAAAAACACACAACTACACATAGTATATCAAAGAGATGAATACAAAGAAGAAATTATAAAATTATTTAGGTTTTATTGAAAATATTTTTATAAAATGACACAGAATTTTCGGATTAGAATAAAAAATGGAAAATCTTTCAGTTTTCCATTCCATAGTGACATCGGAGATGAGGCTGAAAAGAGACAAAAGTCCTTCCTCCAATTAAAGCAGCGTCTTTCAATTTTAGGATTTATTCTTCTATCAAGAAGTCATTCTTATCCAAGGAAGCTTCTAAATTCTCTTTGTTCTCATGATATACTTGTAATGATGTCCAGTCACTCCTGTTCTAGTCACTTTCACTCTCTTCTGATTTACTAGACGCGCTTTCCTCACTCTCATCAGAAGTCTTTTCTGACTCGCTTTTTTCTCTTTTCTTCTTCTTCTTCTTCTTCTTCTTCTTCTTTTTATCTTTCCTGCACATACAAAATCATTCAAGAGTGTCTTAAAAATGCAACTACTTACTGATATGTATCTGGTATGTTAGATGGAAATGTATGCAAGGCCCTGAGTTCAGAATATTTAGTGGACATAAAAAAACATTATAAATGTTTACTTACCCTTTCTTTGAAGTCTTAACTGGTGGCTTTTTTTCATCACTAGATGAGTTTTCTTCATCACTAGATGGGTTTTCTTCATCACCAGCCGGGTTTTTTGGCCTTCTGTTCATACTGCAAAAAAACAGGAAACTATTTTGAAATGGCTAAAGGATTTTTGTTAAATACAATATTTTTGGTGCAGTTGACGTATATGTATAATTATATTTATGTATAAAAAACAATAACTTCAGTGTGTGACCATATAAAGACACAAGACCAGACACTCATTCCAAGGAAGGACAACTGATGACATCACTAACCCCCATATATAAGGATATATTACTGCTTATTTATGGCTGAGTAGACTCAAATCTCACTAAATTGGCTCTTGCTAAAATATTTAGGGAAAAGTGTAATAAAATTTGCAAAGAGCAAAACTCTCAAAAGAAAGCAAAACTGTCGCAAAAAAAGGTTTGCGATTGGGAAGTTTTATTACATACACTACGCACTCATAAACTATAAAATTCACAATCGCTATCCTACTGTCACATGAGGGACAAAGTGTTCGCACAGGAAAAATGTTTCACTTTGAGAACATTTATTTGCATTGCGAATGAATTGCGAACAATTTTTGTGTTATCGACCAATATCACATTCCCCCTTATTGTCTTTACACTTTTGTTGGCCTCCGATTTCTACTCTAGCGCAAGATATGTTTCCACCTTTCTTGAGCACCAAAAAAGCAAAAAGAAATGTCACTTACCATTGTTGGACTGCTATTAGTAAGCCTATTACGCCTACAACAAGGAGCATTCCAAGTTCTATACTAGTCGTAGTCTCCCTTTTAGCACTTGAGTTAATATATTGGAGGATCTCGTCTTCAAAAGAGACAGTGGCTGCGGCTGTTGATGCAATAGTCGTTGTTTCAGACTTTTTATCGGACAATCCCCGTGAATCTGCAAAGCAAAATGATCCCATGAATCCCAAGGAAAGATAGATTTACTAAGTGAGAGTGTGGGCAGCACTGACGAGTGTTAGATTTAGTCAGTTAATGTGCTGTGTATTGGGGTTACAATACAGACACTTTTCTTTCACATCTAATGAGTGATACATTTCATTAGGATTACATTTGAGATCAGGAATAATTATCTTTCTTGCACTTTACCTGTGTCTTGATTCTTAACTTGAATGTCTATAGATGGAACCGGCTCGTACAGCTTTCCTACAATTTTCAGCCGGACCAGATAAGTGCCGCTGTCTGTCATCTCTGTGGGATTAATCACCAGAGAGCAGATCCCGTTTGCCACCTGGCTTTCAAAAATGTGGTATTTGTCCTTCAAATCGGGGGATGCCACTGTCACGCGCTCTCCGTGCAGGTGGATTAGAGGCGTGTAACCTTTCGTATCCATTTTCCCCCATTCCAGTTGGAATCTGAGTGGGTTGAGTGGTTTCAGTGTTTGAAACATACATGGAATCACATTGATTGTATGTGCCTTCAGCGTCAGCTTCTCTTTAAATAAGGTGAAATTCTCAACCGTCACTGCTAAAAGAGGGAAAAAATGACATTAGGATCATGAAATGTACAGAGCAGTCTCTATCAGCCTCATCCTGCAACAGAGGCGCCTACCAAATTCCATTCATGAGTCGTGTCCCCGACTTTTCACATCGACTCGCTAACCTTACATTGATATACAGTAGAACCCCCATTTTACGTTTTTCAGGGCACCAGAGAAAATGGTGTAAAATCCAGGAAAATGTAAAATCAGGGAAATGTATTATCCATAATATATAGGTGGGACCACAAAACAACAATGTAAAATGAGGGCAAACTTAGAATCAGGGGATGTAAAATGGGGGTTCTACTGTATATGTCATTGGTTTGAAACATACAGAGCCAGTTAATATCTCAGGGGTAAAAAGCCAGAGAATGATCTTTCTTACCTGATGTGGTATTCATAAATAAAGTAAATAGTCCGATTATGATGATAAATAAATGATGATACATTGTATTAGTTATATTAAGATACATGATGTGTCCACTAGTAGTGTCCACTTCAAGTTCTTACGATGAAATGAGCTCAGTGCCAGCTGCAGTTTTATAGCTTCCAGGCTGATGATGTCACAATGGCCATAGAGATGATGTCACAATGGCCAGAATGATGTCACAATGGCCATAGAGATGATGTCACAATGGCCAGAATGATGATGTCATAATGGCCATAGAGATGATGTCACAATGGCCAATGTGATGATGTCACCTTGCTCATTCACTGTGATGTACACAACTATGAAACCTTACAGTTATTAATGTATATATATATATATATATATATATATTGTAATACAGTGTGTAGAAGAGGGAAGGGTTCATATCTCCCAGAATGCTCTATGAGACACAGAATGTAAAGAGAATTACAGATGCTGTGAACAATCTGCATTTAATTAGCACTGCAGGTGTGGGAGTGATGTCACCACCTGGGGGGAGGGAAGCTCTCTGCCAAAGACAGGAAGCAGGAAGTGAGAGTGTGTGTGAGGTAACTAAGAGAGGTCTGTGAAAAGAAGAGATTTGGATACAATCCTGAGACAAGTCTTTGAGAGACTGATGTATGGACTAACTGCCTCAGTGGGACTAAATCATTACTGACAAGAGCAACTCATCTGCGGCCAGTGGGCCAGTTAAAAAAAAAAAGCACAACTTGTACATTTCTGTTAATTCTGTTACAAGTTATTCTCCATTGAAAACTCTGCTGTGAAATAAACATACAGATTTCTTTTAAAGTTGCCCGGAAGTCCTCGCCTTTCTACGTTGTCAGGGTATTACCGAGACGAGCTTTATATAGCTTTATATAGCAAAACAATCCTATCGGGTTTATTAATGGGGTTATTTATTAAAATCTGATTTTTTAAGTAAGAAAAGTCTGACCAAACTAGAATTTATCATTGAAAAAAACTCAATTTTTGTTAGTGTTTTAGACTCGAAACACTCAAATTTTTCATGAAATCGCTTGAAAACCCTAAATTTTTCGGGTTTTTGCCCAAAACTCAGCGCAGACCATGATACATTCATAATTTGAAATGTGACCTTTGCCATTGACTTCTACAAGACCCGACAGCTTGGAGACTGAGTATTTTAGGATTCAGACTTTTTCCATCCTCGGGGTATAATAAATCTCGAAAACATCAAGTCCACTAAAAATTCAGATTTTACAATAAAACAGTTTTTGGCATTTGGACTTTAATAAATAACCCCCTTAATGTTTAAATGATTTATAGTAGCCATTACGGAAAGGTCCTTTATCCGAAAAACCCTAGGTCCTAAGCATTGTGGATAACGGGTCCCATACCTGTACAAGCCTTTGTATTTCTTATCCCAGACTGCCACCAAGTGGAGATCACATAAAAGCTACTGTTTTATTATTACAGAGAAAAAGAAAATCATTTTTAAATTTGGATTATTTCATTATAATGGAGTCTGTGGGAGACAGCCATTCCGTAATTCGGAGCTTTCTGGATAACTGGTTTCCGATAACAGATCACATAGGGAACAGCAAGAAAACTAGGGACGAACTGAATCCAGGATTCTGTCTTTTTCAGCAGAATTAGGCCGAATTCTTATGCCTGGCCGAAGCGAATCAGAACCGTAAGGGGATATGTAAATTAGGGGCAGAAAGGGAAAGCTCGTGACTTTTCATCAAAAAACAAGGAAGTAAATAAAATGTCCCACTAATGCCCCTAATTTGCATATGTTAATTGGGATCCTGATTCATTTCGTTATTCGGCCAAATCTTTCACAAAGGATTCGGCCAAATCCCAAATAGTGGATTCAATGCATCCCTAAAGGACAGTGGCGTAACTAGACCCCTAAGGGACCCGGTACAGAAATTCATAATTGGGCCCCCCTAAAAGGGTTGCTCACCTTTGAGTTAACTTTTAATATGATGTAGAAAGTGATATTCTGAGACAATTTGCAATTGGTTTTCATTTTATATTCTTTGTTGTTTTTGAGTTATTTAACTTTTTATTCAGCAGCTCTCCAGTTTCCAATTTCAGACATCTGGTTGCTAGGGTCCAAATTACCCTAACAACCATGCATTGAGACGGGAATATGAATAGGAGAGGCCTGAATAGATAAACGAGTCATTAAAAAGTAGCAATAACAGTTAATTTGTAGCCTTACAGAGCATTTGTTGTTTAGATGGGACCAGTGACCCCCATTTGAAAATGAAAACCAATTTAAAAGTTGCTTAGAATTGGCCATTATATTACATACTAAAAGTTAACTTAAAAGTTACATGTAAAAAGGACATGTAAAATTGAGGTTTCACTGTATTATAATGATATAAGGGATAATGTACCCCCTACTGTAAATGATAAGGATATTAGAAGTCACTGAGGAGTTCTGTGACCATATAAAGACACAAGGCTGCAGGCTGAGTTATACAGGGAACTCTGAGTATCACTTATGTATTATTATAAGGGATAATGCACCCCCTGCTGTAAATGATAAGGATATTAGAAGTCACTGAGGGGTTGTTCTGTGACCATATAAAGACACAAGACTGCAGGCTGAGTTATACAGGGAACTCTGAGTATCACTCATGTATTATAAGGGATTATGTACCCCCTACTGTAAATGATAAGGATATTAGAAGTCACTGAGTGGTTGTTCTGTGACCATATAAAGACACAAGGCTGCAGGCTGAGTTATACAGGGAACTCTGAGTATCACTCATGTATTATAAGGGATTATGTACCCCCTACTGTAAATGATAAGGATATTAGAAGTCACTGGGGGCCATATAAAGACACAAGCTTGCAGGCTGTTATACAGGCAACTCTGAGTATATATTATAATAGCAATTATAAGGATATATATAAATAATTAAAGACATAAGGCTTCAGGCTGAGTACCACTCATGTATTATCAAATATATTATTCAGGCCTGGTCAAGCACTAGAGGGGGAAAAATTCCTTCTTGACTCCAAAATAGCAATGGGACCAGTCCCTGGATCAACTTGTACTATGATCTATCTCCCATATCCCTGTATTCCCTCACTTGCTAAACACCATCCAACCCCTTCTTGAAGCTTATAGAATGCATGGCATACCTTGTTATCCAATGGCCTCTTCTCCATTCTATTCTGTCCTTGCTCCATCTTCCACTTTTCCTCTTTACTTGTTCACTTCATTTAAATGACTCTCCTTTTCTGCCAGTTTTCCACCCAGCCACCTTTAATAATTTAACATTTTTTCTTCATAGTTTGTCCTTGTTCCCATCTTCTCTGTCCCCCTTCTGTACACTTTTTCTCTTCTGCTTTCCACAACTATTCCATTTTATTTATCTACCTCTCTTTCTGTACTTGCCTTTTTTAATATACTTCCTTTGCCATTTGCTGCTGTTTTCATTTTTTCTCCATTTCTTCCCCGGTAGTCACTTTCCCACATGAAATTTTTGATCTAGTTCTCTTTATGCATTCCCAATCTGCAATACTGGCAACAACACTATTAGACCCACACAGTCACACACACACAGTCACACACAGACACACACACACACACACACAGACACACACACACACACAGTCACACACACAGACTCAGACACACACACAGACACACACACAGACTCAGACACACACACAGACACACACACAGACTCAGACACACACACACACAGACACACACACACACAGACAGACACACACACACACACAGACACACACACACACACACACACACACAGACACAGACTCAGACACACACACAGACTCAGACACACACAAGGATACACACACACAAACATACACATCACGGACACACATTTCACAGAAGCCAGTAAAAGAGCAGACCATTATTTCAGAGTTAACAGACACTAACATAGAGCTCCGTAGCCTTCTCACATCTTTAACCTAAATAAACAAATAGTGCCTTTGCAGCCATTCAGTTAGTCCTGCATGCTGAGTGGCCACATGAGTTACAGCTAGAAGAGAACTGCTGTAATACAAGGAGGGGGGAGGGGCAGCAGCTGACCGTATCTTTGTACTCCTTACTGCTGCTGCTGCTGCGTCGCTCTCATGAATCGACGTGCAGTTGTGCAGGCACAGTGTAGGCCAGCCACTAGCATCACAGGCTCCTATGCTCTGACCATGTTACATTGCTCATGTGAAGTCGGAACACAGCTATGGGCAGACGCGACCAACCAGTTATTACCTAGAACTGCTGCAAGTAACTTAGTGAAACGTTCCGATCACTCTGGTCCGGTGCTCTAAATAAACAAGAGGGTGATCCTAGGGGCCCACAAAGTGAGCTGCCGGGGGGGCCCTGAGGGGGTGCGGGCCCTGGCCCAATTGCACCCCCTGCTCCCCCGGTAGTTCCGAACTGCTAAAGGAGACCCCTTGAAACATGTCGATGATTTTCTATGTCCATAACTAGTGAATGTCCCTTTACCCAGAGTGTAATATACAGGGACTACATGTATAAATACCCGAGTAACGACAGGGAAGTGTCTGAACACAATATCCAATACTGAAGATCCCTTTAAAGGGGTTGTTTACCTTTAAGTTAACTTTTAATATATTATAGAATGGTCAATTGTAAGCAACTTTTCACATTTATTTTCTATAGTTTTTTTTTATTTGCCTTCTTCTGATTCTTTCCAGCTTTCAAATGGGGGGTCACTGACCCCATCTAAAAAACACATCCTCTGTAAGGCTACAAATGTATTGTTATTGCTACTTTTTATTCTTCATCTTTCTATTCAGGCCTCTCCTATTCATATTCCAGTCTCTTATTCAAATCAGTGCATGGTTGCTAGGGGAATTTGGACTCTAGCAACCAGACTGCTGAAATTGCAAACTGGAGAGCTGCTGAATAAAAAGCTAAATATGTTAAAAACCACAAATAATAAAAATTGAAAAATGATTACAGTCTCCGAATACCACTCACTATATTCTACTAAACGTTTAATTGAAAGGTAATTAAAAGGTGAGCAACCCCTTTGTAGGTGGAATGGTAGGGATCCCACCATACCGGTCCTCTGAACAGTTTGATGCCCAATATGTATAGGTGTACCCAAGCATGTGGCATACAGGGGCCCCAAAAGGAAGACCCCCATATGGTCTGTCATTTCAGGTACTGCAAAATCAACACATTTACATCGTTTTGGGGGGTCAAAAGTAGAAAAAAGTAGGTTCACCCCAGAAAACCATATATTTTCGGAAAGTACACATTCCCACGAATCTAAATTGGGTATGCGTGTCTTTGTACTCCAAAGTACCAAGCTGCAAACCATTCCTAAATTTGGTGATTTTGGTGACATTTCCAAAAATCACCTCAAAATTTCTAGCCTGCAGCATCGTATTACCCACATACTTTTAGGTATCAAGAGAAATCACCCCCAAATATGAAAGCCTAGGGTCCTCTGAACAGTTTGATGCCCAATATGTATAGGTGTACCCAAGCACATGGCATATAGGGGCCCCAAAAGGAAGACCCCCATATGGTCTGTCATTTCAGTTACTGCAAAATCAACACATTTACATAGTTTTGGGGGGGGGGCAAAGATAGAAAAAAGTAAGTTCACCCAGAAAACCATATGTTTTTGGAAAGTACACATTCCCACAATCCAAATTGGGTATGCATGTCTTTGTACTCCAAAGTACCAAGTCGCAAGTCTTTCCTAAATTTAGCGATAAAATTTACATACATTTCTGAAAATCGCCTACAAATGTTGCAGTTTGCCGCATTTATCGCACACAATGTTTTACATACAAAGAAAAATCACCCTAAAATATGGAGGTCTACTGAATAGTTTGATGCCCAATATGCATAGAATTACAAAGTATATGGTATGTACGGACCCCAAATAAAAAACTCAGCTATTGAAAACAGAGCCCCAACTGTGCGTTATGTGCCGTAAGACCCCCAAACTGTAAAATAAAAACAGAAAACCATATATTTTTGGAAAGTACATATTCTCATGAATCGAACAAAGTAAAATACATCGTTCTGTACCACAGCTATACCAAAGCTATACTAATATACATAAGCAAAACAGAATATTCAATAAAAAATCACAGAAAATGCAACAATGATAAAATGTAGCAAATAAATATGATTATACAGGTATATACACTTGCAAATGTGTGTGTATGTGTGTATATGTGAGTATATGTGTGGGTATATGGGTGTACAACAGTGAGTGGGACAAAAAGGGAAAGGTGAAAAAAGCAAAAAAAAACAAGTGTAATGATGTATAATAAGTGCAATAAAGTAAATTTCATACCTGGGGGACAGGCAAAGTCTCTCTCAAGCACCACTGGAGGACCGCAGCAGGAAGGCTCCCAGGAAGATCAGCGTCAGCATAATAGAAAGGGGGCAGGATTATATACCCCAGAAGCAGCCACGTGTCAGCTGACCCAGGCGTTGCTTGGGGTCGTGTGGGAGGCAATCGGTGGGGCCAGCAGGCGATGAAGGACCTACGCTCGTTGCCTAGGGGGTGGCCAAGTGATCTGCGCCGTTTCCCCCCCATCGCAAGCCGCAGATCACCGAAGAAATCCAAATTTGGCTGACAGCGTTCAAGGTACGTGTCAGCCGATGTCGGCCATCTTGGGGTCGGGTGCGGGGGTGATCGGTGGGGTCGGAATACCATTGAGGACCCGGTGCTCGTTGCCTAGGGGGTTGCCGAGTGATTTGCGGCTTTTTCCTGCGCTCCCCAGCCGCAGATCAAAGAAGAAACCCGGAAGTGCAAACAACATACTAGGTACGTGTTTGGCAGTCTGAGCCCTTGCCTGTCAGAACATACGGGGTACGTGCTTGGCAGGCAAAGGGTTAAAGCTGCACACCGGGAGTTTTGAGTGACAGTAGCTCCGCCTCCGCTTCAGTCTTCAGCTCCTGCTTGTGATCTCCCGTCTCCAGGCTACGCTGGGGAGAGCAAGCAGGGGCGGGTCCGTCATGATATCATGGCAAGTGCTGGTGGAAGCACAGTCAGCCTCGCAGTGGGGATTTCTTTTCTCTCTCCCTCCTCCTCCATTGTACACGGCACTGGCTATCACTCAGACCCACATGGAGGAGCTGCTGCTATACTAGGGGGAGGGGCATCCCTGATGCGTTAGAGACCTCGGGTGCATGGGGTAAGTTTCTCTCAGTCCTTGTGTGTCTGTGTGTCTGTCTGTGTTCTGGTACAAACTCTTTTTGTGGCTGCAGCCTGAGATGAATGGCAGGTGTGTGGCACGCTAACTGAGTTAGCACTGCTACAGCAGGAGAGGGAAACGTTCCTGCAGTCCAGGCCCTGGCACCAGGGAGCTCACTCCTAGTTGCACTGGGACACCCAGGGTTTTTTTTTTATACATATTGTGATTCTTTATAGAACTTTGAAGTGTTGCCATATAACCCTGGGCAAATTCTTCCAACTGCTGCTTCATGATGCTGGGAGTTGTAGTTTATGTGGTCGATGTGGTACTAGAATGTGTTTTATATGGTCACAGAAGCCCTCGGTGACTTCTAATATCCTTATCATTTACAGTAGGGGGTACATTATCCCTTATAATACATGAGTGATACTCAGAGTTCCCTGTATAACTCAGCCTGCAGCCTTGTGCCTTTATATGGTCACAGAACAACCCCTCGGTGACTTCTAATATCCTTATCATTTACAGTAGGGGGTACATTATCCCTTATAATACATGAGTGATACTCAGAGTTCCCTGTATAACTCAGCCTGCAGCCTTGTGTCTTTATATGGTCACAGAACAACCCCTCAGTGACTTCTAATATCCTTATCATTTACAGTAGGGGGTACATTATCCCTTATAATACATGAGTGATACTCAGAGTTCCCTGTATAACTCAGCCTGCAGCCTTGTGCCTTTATATGGTCACAAAACAACCCCTCAGTGACTTATAATGTCCTTTTTTCGTGTAACTTTTACATTTACTGTTGTTGCTAATTTTCAATGACTCATTTGTGTATTTAGGCCCTCTCCTATTCATATTTCAGTCTCATATTTAAATCAATGCATGGTTGCTAGGGGACTTTGGACCCTAGCAACCAGACTACTGAAATCGTAAACTGGAGAGCTGCTGAATAAAAAGCTTAATAACTCAAAACCCACAAATAATAAAAAATGAAAACCAATTGAAAATAGTCTCAGGATATCCCTCTCTACATCATACGAAAATTTAACTCATAGGTGAACAATCCTTTTAGGGGGGGCCCAGTTGTAAATTTCTGTCCCGGGGCCCTTGTGGGTCTAGTTACGCCACTGGCTCCACCCCCTTTGCATCATGACCTGCCCCTTTTTCATACAGCCCACCCCTTTTGTGTCACAGGCCCGCCCCTTTTGTTTCCGTCCCACCACAGCCCAGTGGAAATTTTATGAAAGGTTGGTAACCCTATAAACAGTTATTTTGACTTCTGGGCCAGTGTTTTATGTCAGCGGTCTCCAACCTTTTTTGCACAAAGGTTTCAAGCAAGACGAGGTTGGGGTGATGTAGATCAAACTGTATTTTGGTCCTTATCGCAATCAGTAGAAAGCTTCCTGGGCTTCACAAAGCTGCATCAGGGAGCTGGGGTTGCAGGTGATTAGGGCCTTTTTCATTGTTTTTCCAGCTATTACAGACGACAGCTGGGAGCAGAGGCGGCCCATTTCGGCACAGCCCACGGCCCTGTGGTTGAGGACCCCTGTTTTATGTGAAATCAATGACAACAGCAGAGCTGTCAACTTTCCCAAATACTTTTTAGGGGGACCTGTGACATGCTGACGAGACTCTTTCTGTCACAGATGTGACGACATTCTGGGAAGAGCTCCGCTGACATTACTGAAATGCTCTGCATGTTGGATTTTTAACCCGCAAATTGGCAGAAATTGAGGAAAATCTGCAGAAATCAGGGGAATGCTTAAAGGAGAACCAAACCCTTAATTATAAAAACCCTTACCCCTACCCTACATAGAAACCCTACCTGCTCCCCCAGCCTAGGTGTTACCCCCGGTTAATGACCTTACCTCTTTACTTACCCCTCAGTGCAGATTCTGTGCAGCGGAGTTCACGGGCGCCATCTTCTTCTCTTTGGTAATTTTCCAATTCGCAACAACTGCGTATGTGCCGAAAGTGACGGAAATTGCCGATGCGGAAGAAGACCCGAAGATTCCAATGGTTTTTTATGTGATGTGTTTTTTTCTTTTTTACAACTGAAAAATGGTATATGTATTATAAGAGCCCACATAATAAATACTGAAGTCAAGTTTATTGAATAGGAACAGATTTGGTCTAGGGGTGTCATTAAAGGACCAGTAACATCAAAAATTTTTACAAAAAAATTCGTTAGAGTACAACAAAAAAAAACCACCAACACAAATTAAAATTTAAAATAGCAAAGCCTTTATTAAGAAATAACTTACAGAAACTCCACTTCCTGTCCTCTTCAGAAATGGCGAAAGGGCGACCATCCATCCGCAGCGCTCGATTTCTCCTCCTGGCTATACACTGACAGCGTGTGCTCTGCCCGATCGCCTTTTCCAGCTCTTCTTCATCCAGCAGCAGCAGGAAGGCGATGTCTCCTGCTCCTCCGCTCCAGGAATGCAGCCCTGACTGCCGACCCTGTGCCCACTCCGTCACTGTCAAGGCAGCTGAAACAAAGCAGCCGCAAAAGAATGCGTCCAACACTGAGCCGGCAACCCCAGGAGGACGAGCTTCTTTTGGTGAGCCGTGCTGCTCCCCGCCTGCAGCTGCTGCTGCTTCCTCTGTCAAACTGCTGTTTGGCTGCTGAATGTTGAATCGTGAACCGGTAGGATTTTGTGGGGGACAGCCTTTCGCCCTGGAGCAGTGCAGACGCAGCCTCCTAATACACTCAATGCGGACCTGCCGGGGTTGTATGATTTACTTTTATTTACTCCTCCTGCCGGCTCAGTGTTGGACGCATTCTTTTGAGGCTGCTTTGTTTCAGCTGCCTTGACAGTGACGGAGTGGGCACGGGGTCGGCAGTCAGGGCTGCATTCCTGGAGCGGAGGAGCAGGAGACATCGCCTTCATACTGCTGTTGGATGTAGAAGAGCTGGAGAACGCGATCGGGCAGAGGACACGCTGTCAGTGTATAGCGAGGAGGAGAAATCAAGCGCTGCAGATGGATGGTCGCCTTTTCGCCGTTTCTGAAGAGGACAGGAAGTGGAGTTTCTGTAAGTTATTTCTTAATAAAGGCTTTGCTATTTTAAATTTTAATTTGTGTTGTTGTTTTTTTTTCGTTGTATTCTAACGAATTTTTTTGTAAAAATTTTTGACGTTACTGGTCCTTTAACACTTGAACCCTTGGCAATGGTCAATGAGCCTATATTCCTGCTTCTGGATATGATAATAAACCCTGATTCCAAAGCTAAAACTGGAAAACTATTATCTGGAAACCCATTATCCAGAAAGCTCAGAATTAAGGAAAGACCATCTCCCTTAGACGCCATATAATCCGAATAATCCATTCCTTTTTCTCTGTAGTAATAAAACAGTAGCTTGTACTTGATCTAAACTAAGATATAATTAATCCTTATTGGAAGCAAAACCAACCTATCGGGTTTATTTAATGTTTACTTGATTTTCTAGTAAACTTTAGGTACGGAGACACATTTCAAAAAGATCCCTGATCCTGAAAACCGCAGTTCCTGATCATTCTGGATAACAAGTCCCATGCCTGTACAAGTTTGCTCCAATAAGTGGACTCTGTAAGGATAGATTTCATAATTCTGCTACTTACAAAGTCATGTTAATGACATTTAAAGAAATGTAAAAAACACACAACTACACATAGTATATCAAAGAGATGAATACAAAGAAGAAATTATAAAATTATTTAGGTTTTATTGAAAATATTTTTATAAAATGACAGAATTTGCGGATTAGAATAAAAAATGGAAAATCTTTCAGTTTTTCATTCCATAGTGACATCGGAGATGAGGCTGAAAAGAGACAAAAGTCCTTCCTCCAATTAAAGCAGCGTCTTTCAATTTTAGGATTTATTCTTCTATCAAGAAGTCATTCTTATCCAAGAAAGCTTCTAAATTCTCTTTGTTCTCATGATATACTTGTAATGATGTCCAGTCACTCCTGTTCTAGTTACTTTCACTCTCTTCTGATTTACTAGACGCGCTTTCCTCACTCTCATCAGAAGACTTTTCTGACTCGCTTTTTTCTCTTTTCTTCTTCTTCTTCTTCTTCTTCTTCTTCTTCTTCTTCTTTTTATCTTTCCTGCACATACAAAATCATTCAAGAGATTCTTAAAAATGCAACTACTTACTGATATGTATCTGGTATGTTAGATGGAAATGTATGCAAGGCCCTGAGTTCAGAATATTTAGTGGACATAAAAAAACATTATAAATGTTTACTTACCCTTTCTTTGAAGTCTTAACTGGTGGCTTTTTTTCATCACTAGATAGGGTTTCTTCATCACTAGATGAGTTTTCTTCATCACTAGATGGGTTTTCTTCGTCACCAGCCGGGTTTTTTGGCCTTCTGTTCATACTGCAAAAAAACAGGAAACTATTTTGAAATGGCTAAAGGATTTTTGTTAAATACAATATTTTTGGTGCAGTTGACGTATATGTATAAATATATTTATGTATAAAAAACAATAACTTCAGTGTGTGACCATATAAAGACACAAGACCAGACACTGATTCCAAGGAAGGACAACTGATGACATCACTAACCCCCATATATAAGGAAATATTACTGCTTATTTATGGCTGAGTAGACTCAAATCTCACTAAATTGGCTCTTGCTAAAATATTTAGGGAAAAGTGTAATAAAATTTGCAAAGAGCAAAACTCTCAAAAAAAGCAAAACTGTAAAAACTGCAAAAAAAGGTTTGCGATTGGGAAGTTTTATTACATACACTACGCACTCATAAACTATAAAATTCACAATCGCTATCCTACTGTCACATGAGGGACAAAGTGTTCGCACAGGAAAAATGTTTCACTTTGAGAACATTTATTTGCATTGCGAATGAATTGCGAACAATTTTTGTGTTATCGACCAATATCACATTCCCCCCTTATTGTCTTTACACTTTTGTTGGCCTCCGATTTCTACTCTAGCGCAAGATATGTTTCCACCTTTCTTGAGCACCAAAAAAGCAAAAAGAAATGTCACTTACCATTGTTGGACTGCTATTAGTAAGCCTATTACGCCTACAACAAGGAGCATTCCAAGGACTATACTAGTCGTAGTCTCCCTTTTAGCACTTGAGTTAATATATTGGAGGATCTCGTCTTCAAAAGAGACAGTGGCTGCGGCTGTTGATGCAATAGTCGTTGTTTCAGACTTTTTATCGGACAATCCCCGTGAATCTGCAAAGCAAAATGATCCCATGAATCCCAAGGAAAGATAGATTTACTAAGTGAGAGTGTGGGCAGAACTGACGAGTGTTAGATTTAGTCAGTTAATGTGCTGTGTATTGGGGTTACAATACAGACACTTTTCTTTCACATCTAATGAGTGATACATTTCATTAGGATTACATTTGAGATCAGGAATAATTATCTTTCTTGCACTTTACCTGTGTCTTGATTCTTAACTTGAATGTCTATAGATGGAACCGGCTCGTACAGCTTTCCTACAATTTTCAGCCGGACCTGATAAGTGCCGCTGTCTGTCATCTCTGTGGGATTAATCACCAGAGAGCAGATCCCGTTTGCCACCTGGCTTTCAAAAATGTGGTATTTGTCCTTCAAATCGGGGGATGCCACTGTCACGCGGTCTCCGTGCAGGTGGATTAGACGCGTGTAACCTTTCGTATCCATTTTCCCCCATTCCAGTTGGAATCTGAGTGGGTTGAGTGGTTTCAGTGTTTGAAACATACATGGAATCACATTGATTGTATGTGCCTTCAGCGTCAGCTTCTCTTTAAATAAGGTGAAATTCTCAACCGTCACTGCTAAAGAGGGAAAAAATGACATTAGGATCATGAAATGTACAGAGCAGTCTCTATCAGCCTCATCCTGCAACAGAGGCGCCTACCAAATTCCATTCATGAGTCGTGTCCCCGACTTTTCACATCGACTCGCTAACCTTACATTGATATACAGTAGAACCCCCATTTTACGTTTTTCAGGGCACCAGAGAAAATGGTGTAAAATCCAGGTAAATGTAAAATCGGGGAAATGTATTATCCATAATATATAGGTGGGACCACAAAACAACAATGTAAAATGAGGGCAAACTTAGAATCAGGGGATGTAAAATGGGGGTTCTACTGTATATGTCATTGGTTTGAAACATACAGAGCCAGTTAATATCTCAGGGGTAAAAAGGCAGAGAATGATCTTTCTTACCTGATGTGGTATTCATAAATAAAGTAAATAGTCCGATTATGATGATAAATAAATGATGATACATTGTATTAGTTATATTAAGATACATGATGTGTCCACTAGTAGTGTCCACTTCAAGTTCTTACGATGAAATGAGCTCAGTGCCAGCTGCAGTTTTATAGCTTCCAGGCTGATGATGTCACAATGGCCATAGAGATGATGTCACAATGGCCATAGAGATGATGTCACAATGGCCAGAATGATGATGTCATAATGGCCATAGAGATGATGTCACAATGGCCAATGTGATGATGTCACCTTGCTCATTCACTGTGATGTACACAACTATGAAACCTTACAGTTATTAATGTATATCTATATATATATATTTATATTGTAATACAGTGTGTAGAGGGAAGGGTTCATATCTCCCAGAATGCTCTATGAGACACAGAATGTAAAGAGAATTACAGATGCTGTGAACAATCTGCATTTAATTAGCACTGCAGGTGTGGGAGTGATGTCACCACCTGGGGGGAGGGAAGCTCTCTGCCAAAGACAGGAAGCAGGAAGTGAGAGTGTGTGTGAGGTAACTAAGAGAGGTCTGTGAAAAGAAGAGATTTGGATACAATCCTGAGACAAGTCTTTGAGAGACTGATGTATGGACTAACTGCCTCAGTGGGACTAAATCATTACTGACAAGAGCAACTCATCTGCGGCCAGTGGGCCAGTTAAAAAAAAAAAGCACAACTTGTACATTTCTGTTAATTCTGTTACAAGTTATTCTCCATTGAAAACTCTGTTGTGAAATAAACATACAGATTTCTTTTAAAGTTGCCCGGAAGTCCTCGCCTTTCTACGTTGTCAGGGTATTACCGAGACGAGCTTTATATAGCTTTATATAGCAAAACAATCCTATCGGGTTTATTAATGGGGTTATTTATTAAAATCTGATTTTTTAAGTAAGAAAAGTCTGACCAAACTAGAATTTATCATTGAAAAAAACTCAATTTTTGTTAGTGTTTTAGACTCGAAACACTCAAATTTTTCATGAAATCGCTTGAAAACCCTAAATTTTTCGGGTTTTTGCCCAAAACTCAGCACAGACCATGATACATTCATAATTTGAAATGTGACCTTTGCCATTGACTTCTACAAGACCCGACAGCTTGGAGACTGAGTATTTTAGGATTCAGACTTTTTCCATCCTCGGGGTAGGATTTTGGCATTTGGACTTTAATAAATAACCCCCTTAATGTTTAAATGATTTATAGTAGCCATTACGGAAAGGTCCTATATCTGAAAAACCCTAGGTCCTAAGCATTGTGGATAACAGGTCCCATACCTGTACAAGCCTTTGTATTTATTATCCGAGACTGCCACCAAGTGGAGATCACATAAAAGCTACTGTTTTATTATTACAGAGAAAAAGAAAATCATTTTTAAATTTGGATTATTTCATTATAATGGAGTCTGTGGGAGACAGCCATTCCGTAATTCGGAGCTTTCTGGATAACTGGTTTCCGATAACAGATCACATAGGGAACAGCGAGAAAACTAGGGACGAACTGAATCCAGGATTCTGTCTTTTTCAGCAGGATTAGGCCGAATTCTTATGCCTGGCCGAAGCGAATCAGAACCGTAATGGGGATATGTAAATTAGGGGCAGAAAGGGAAAGCACGTGACTTTTCATCAAAAAACAAGGAAGTAAATAAAATGTCCCACTAATGCCCCTAATTTGCATATGTTAATTGGGATCCTGATTCATTTCGTTATTCGGCCAAATCTTTCACAAAGGATTCGGCCAAATCCCAAATAGTGGATTCAATGCATCCCTAAAGGACAGTGGCGTAACTAGACCCCTAAGGGCCCCGGTACAGAAATTCATAATTGGGCCCCCCTAAAAGGGTTGCTCACCTTTGAGTTAACTTTTAGTATGATGTAGAGAGTGATATTCTGAGACAATTTGCAATTGGTTTTCATTTTATATTCTTTGTTGTTTTTGAGTTATTTAACTTTTTATTCAGCAGCTCTCCAGTTTCCAATTTCAGACATCTGGTTGCTAGGGTCCAAATTACCCTAACAACCATGCATTGAGACGGGAATATGAATAGGAGAGGCCTGAATAGATAAACGAGTCATTAAAAAGTAGCAATAACAGTTAATTTGTAGCCTTACAGAGCATTTGTTGTTTAGATGGGACCAGTGACCCCCATTTGAAAATGAAAACCAATTTAAAAGTTGCTTAGAATTGGCAATTATATTACATACTAAAAGTTAACTTAAAAGTTACATGTAAAAAGGTCATGTAAAATTGAGGTTTCACTGTATTATAATGATATAAGGGATAATGTACCCCCTACTATAAATGATAAGGATATTAGAAGTCACAGAGGAGTTCTGTGACCATACAGTATAAAGGCACAAGGCTGCAGGCTGAGTTATACAGGGAACTCTGAGTATCACTCATGTATTATAAGGGATAATGTACCCCCTACTGTAAATGATAAGGATATTAGAAGTCACTGAGTGGTTGTTCTGTGACCATATAAAGACACAAGGCTGCAGGCTGAGTTATACAGGGAACTCTGAGTATCACTCATGTATTATAAGGGATTATGTACCCCCTACTGTAAATGATAAGGATATTAGAAGTCACTGAGGGGTTGTTCTGTGACCATATAAAGACACAAGGCTGCAGGCTGAGTTATACAGGGAACTCTGAGTATCACTCATGTATTATAAGGGATTATGTACCCCCTACTGTAAATGATAAGGATATTAGAAGTCACTGGGGGCCATATAAAGACACAAGCTTGCAGGCTGTTATACAGGCAACTCTGAGTATATATTATAATAGCAATTATAAGGATATATATAAATAATTAAAGACATAAGGCTTCAGGCTGAGTACCACTCATGTATTATCAAATATATTATTCAGGCCTGGTCAAGCACTAGAGGGGGAATAATTCCTTCCTGACTCCAAAATGGCAATGGGACCAGTCCCTGGATCAACTTGTACTATGAGCTCTCTCCCATATCCCTGTATTCCCTCACTTGCTAAACACCATCCAACCCCTTCTTGAAGCTTATAGAATGCATGGCATACCTTGTTATCCAATGGCCTCTTCTCCATTCTATTCTGTCCTTGCTCCATCTTCCACTTTTCCTCTTTACTTGTTCACTTCATTTAAATGACTCTCCTTTTCTGCCAGTTTTCCACTTAGCCACCTTTAATAATTTAACATTTTTTCTTCATAGTTTGTCCTTGTTCCCATCTTCTCTGTCCCCCTTCTGTACACTTTTTCTCTTCTGCTTTCCACAACTATTCCATTTTATTTATCTACCTCTCTTTCTGTACTTGCCTTTTTTAACCCTTTCAGTGCTACAGAACGTAGAATCTACGTTCTGTGGAAAAGTAACTTGAAATGCCACAGAACGTAGATTCTACGTTCTGCAGCACTTCCGGGTTCTGGAGCGGAGGAGCGGCTGTTAGAGCCGCTCGCTCCGTTCCTGCTCGATCCCCTGCCCCTAGGCAACGAGCAGAGCAGGGGATCGAGTGGCCCCTGGGGCGCGATCGCCCAGGGGCCCAAAAGCAGCAGCAGGCACGTGTTACTTACGTGTCCTGCTGCTGCAGCCTGCACTGCGATGATCAGCTCCGCCCACACAGCACAGGGACAGCGATGACGATGCAGATCTCTTCCAGGGGCCCTTCCAGATCGCCTGCAACAGTCTCCAGCGACTTTTTCAGGTTAGTGCAACAATTACACACACAAACACACCAACACACACTTATTACAGTAATACACACTTAGATTCACACTTACACACACTTACACATACATTTTTGGGGATTGGGGGGGTCACTTACACTCACTGCACTTACACACACATGCACACGCGCACATAACATGTAATTTACCATTTGTACACACGCACACGCACATACATGGCATTGTGGCTTTTTTTTTTTTTTCTTATCGCATCGTCTCTTTTTTTGGCTGAAAAATTTTTTTATTGCCATTATGAATAGCGTATTCGCTAACCGTACAGTGCAATACCTTGTGTATGTTATTTCGGTGATTATATTGCAATTTTGGGTATTTTGGTGCATTTTTAGCCATTTTATTGAATTTTTAGCCATTTTATTGCATTTTCAGCTCTGCATATGTTGTGTTCACTTGTTTCTAGCCGTATAACCTGTTTGGCCCAGCTAAAATATTCAAACTGTGATTTTGACGGCCGATAACACTAGTCTGGAAAAAAAACATCGATTTTTGTGGTTTTATTGGGTTTTTTTGCATTTCACTCTTTACTGCCTTATTTTGTTTTGCCTTGTAAATTTTATCTATTATATATCCATTTGGGGGTCTCTGTGCGCCACATAGTTTGGTATATCTATGCATATTGGGCATCAAAGTGTTCAGTAGACACCTGGCGTTCATATTTAGGATGTTTTATGCTGATATGTTACGAAATGTGGGGCATATAATGGGGTAAAATTCAAGCTTTGTGACGATTTTCAGAAATTTGATAAAAACCGTTATGTTCAGCATTGCTTTGCAGTTTGGCAGTTTGCAGTAGAAACACATATTTACCCATATTGGATTCATCAGAATGTGTACTTTCTGAAAATATATGGTTTTCTGGGGTCTCTGTACTGTTGGGGGGGTCTAATGTCGCATAATACACACACCAGGTGCTTATATTGCAGCAGCCAGCGCGTCAGCCGTGAAAATGTATATACACTATTGTCATTTGGTGGTCTCTGTGCGCCACATAGTTTGGTATATCTATGCATATTGGGCATCAAAGTGTTCAGTAGATCCCTGGCATTCATATTTAGGATGTTTTATGCTGATACGTTACAAAATGTGGGGCATATAATGGGGTAAAATTCAAGCTTTGTGACGATTTTCAGAAATTTGATAAAAACCGCTATGTTCAGCATTGCTTTGCAGTTTGGCAGTTTGCAGTAGAAACACATATTTACCCATATTGGATTCGTCAGAATGTGTATTTCTGAAAATATATGGTTTTCTGGGGTCTCTGTACTGTTAGGGGGGTCTAATGTCGCATAATACACACACCAGGTGCTTATATTGCAGCAGCCAGCGCGTCAGCCGTGAAAATGTATATACACTATTGTCATTTGGTGGTCTCTGTGCGCCACATAGTTTGGTATATCTATGCATATTGGGCATCAAAGTGTTCAGTAGACCCCTGGCGTTCATATTTAGGATGTTTTATGCTGATACGTTACAAAATGTGGGGCATATAATGGGGTAAAATTCAAGCTTTGTGACGATTTTCAGAAATTTGATAAAAACCGTTATGTTCAGCATTGCTTTGCAGTTTGGCAGTTTGCAGTAGAAACACATATTTACCCATATTGGATTCGTCAGAATGTGTATTTCTGAAAATATATGGTTTTCTGGGGTCTCTGTACTGTTAGGGGGGTCTAATGTCGCATAATACACACACCAGGTGCTTATATTGCAGCAGCCAGCGCGTCAGCCGTGAAAATGTATATACACTATTGTCATTTGGTGGTCTCTGTGCGCCACATAGTTTGGTATATCTATGCATATTGGGCATCAAAGTGTTCAGTAGATCCCTGGCATTCATATTTAGGATGTTTTATGCTGATACGTTACGAAATGTGGGGCATATAATGGGGTAAAATTCAAGCTTTCTGACGATTTTCAGAAATTTGATAAAAACCGTTATGTTCAGCATTGCTTTGCAGTTTGGCAGTTTGCAGTAGAAACACATATTTACACATATTGGATTCGTCAGAATGTGTACTTTCTGAAAATATATGGTTTTCTGGGGTCTCTGTACTGTTAGGGGGGTCTAATGTCGCATAATACACACACCAGGTGCTTATATTGCAGCAGCCAGCGCGTCAGCCGTGAAAATGTATATACACTATTTTCATTTGGGGGTCTCTGTGCGCCACATAGTTTGGTATATCTATGCATATTGGGCATCAAAGTGTTCAGTAGACCCCTGGCGTTCATATTTAGGATGTTTTATGCTGATAAGTTACGAAATGTGGGGCATATAATGGGGTAAAATTCAAGCTTTGTGACGATTTTCAGAAATTTGATAAAAACCGTTACGTTCAGCATTGATTTGCAGTTTGGCAGTTTGCAGTAGAAACACTTATTTACCCATATTGGATTCGTCAGAATGTGTACTTTCTGAAAATATATGGTTTTCTGGAGTCTCTGTACTGTTAGGGGGGTCTAATGTTGCATAATACACACACCAGGTGCTTATATTGCAGCAGCCAGCGCGTCAGCCGTGAAAATGTATATACACTATTGTCATTTGGGGGTCTCTGTGCGCCACATAGTTTGGTATATCTATGCATATTGGGCATCAAAGTGTTCAGTAGACCCCTGGAGTTCATATTTAGGATGTTTTATGCTGCTAAGTTACGAAATGTGGGGCATATAATGGGGTAAAATTCAAGCTTTGTGACGATTTTCAGAAATTTGATAAAAACTGTTACGTTCAGCATTGATTTGCAGTTTGGCAGTTTGCAGTAGAAACACTTATTTACCCATATTGGATTCGTCAGAATGTGTACTTTCTGAAAATATATGGTTTTCTGGGGTCTCTGTACTGTTAGGGGGGTCTAATGTCGCATAATACACACGCCAGGTGCTTATATTGCAGCAGCCAGTGCGTCAGCCGTGAAAATGTCTATACATATTGTCATTTGGGGGTCTCTGTGCGCCACATAGTTTGGTATATCTATGCACATTGGGCATCAAACTGTTTAGTAGACCCCTATGTTTATATTTAGGATGCTTTATGCTGGTAATGATACATGGACAATACGTTGCTGGAAAGTTGAAGCTTTGAGGCAATTTTCAGATATTTCACCAAAACCGCCAATTTTGGGAAAGCCTTGCGACTCAGTAGTTTGGAGCAATAAGGCATGGGTACCCATTTTAGATTCTGTAGAATGTGTACTTTCCAAAAATGTATGGGTTTGGGGGGTAAACATATATTTCTGTGTTTTTACCCCACAAAAATGCAGTCATTGTGTTGATCTTTCATTAGCTGAAGTTACCCACAGGACTATTTGTATGCACTAACTTCATTTTGGGGCCTCTAAATGCCAGATACTTTGGTAAACCTATGAACAATGGCCACCAAACTGTTTGGAGGAACCCTGGCAATCATATTTAGGGTGCTTTTTATTGGTGCATAACGATACATGGGTGATATGGTGCTGGGAAGTTGAAGCTTTGAGGCAATTTTCAGATATTTCACCAAAACCGACAACTTTGGGAAAGCCTTGTGACTCAGTAGTTTGGAGCAATAAGGTATGGGTACCCATTTTAGATTCTGTAGAATGTGTACTTTCCAAAAATGTATGGGTTTGGGGGGTAAACATATATTTCTGTATTTTTACCCCACAAAAATGCAGTCAATGTGTTGATTTTTCATTAGCTGAAGTTACCCACGGGACTGTTTGTATGCGCTAACTTCATTTTGGGGCCTCTAAATGCCAGATACTTTGGTAAACTGATGAACAATGGCCACCAAAATGTTCAGAGGAACCCTGGCAATCATATTTAGGGTGCTTTTTCTTAGTACGTAATGACACATGGGTGATATGGTGCTGGGAAGTTGAAGCTTTGAGGCAATTTTCAGATATTTCACCAAAACCGACAATTGTGGGAAAGCCTTGCGACTCATTCGTTTGGAGCAGAAAGGCATGGGTACCCATTTTAGATTCGGTAGAATGTGTACTTTCCAAAAATGTATGGGTTTGGGGGGTAAACATATATTTCTGTGTTTTTACCCCACAAAAATGCAGTCAATGTGTTGATTTTTCATTAGCTGTAGTTACCCACGGGACTGTTTGTATGCGCTAACTTAATTTTGGGGCTTCTAAATGCCAGATACTTTGGTAAACTTATGAACAATGGCCACCAAAATGTTCAGAGGAACCCTGGCAATCATATTTAGGGTGCTTTTTCTTAGTACGTAATGACACATGGGTGATATGGTGCTGGGAAGTTGAAGCTTTGAGGCAATTTTCACATATTTCACCAAAACCAACAACTTTGGGAAAGCCTTGCGACTCAGTAGTTTGGAGCAGAAAGGCATGGGTACCCATTTTAGATTCAGTAGAATGTGTACTTTCCAAAAATATATGGGTTTGGGGGGGTAAACATATATTTCTGTGTTTTTACCCCAAAAAAATGCAGTCAATGTGTTGATTTTTCATTAGATGAAGTTACCCACAGGACTATTTGTATGCGCTAACTTCATTTTGAGGCCTCTAAATGCCAGATACTTTGGTAAACCTATGAACAATGGCCACCAAACTGTTTGGAGGAACCCTGGCAATCATATTTAGGGTGCTTTTTCTTGGTGCGTAACGATACATGGGTGATATGGTGCTGGGAAGTTGAAGCTTTGAGGCAATTTTCAGATATTTCACCAAAACCGACAATTGTGGGAAAGCCTTGTGACTCAGTAGTTTGGAGCAGAAAGGCATGGGTACCCATTTTAGATTCGGTAGAATGTGTACTTTCCAAAAATATATGGGTTTTGGGGGGTAAACATATATTTCTGTGTTTTTACCCCACAAAAAATGCAGTCAATGTGTTGATTTCTCAGTAGCTGAAGTAAAGTCCTGAACAATTTGGATGTGCTAACTTCATATTGGTGTCTCTAAATGCCAGATACTTTGGTAAACCTATGCATAATGGGTATCAAACTGTTCAGTGGACCCCTGGCAATCATATTTCAGGTGGTTTTTCTTGGTACCTAATATAGTTTGGGATATACGGAGCAGCAAAATAAAACCTTTGAAATGATTTTTCAGAATTTTGAATTTTTTTTTGAAAAACCGCTATGTTCAGACAAGCTTTTATGTTTGGTAGTTGGGAGTAGAGAGACATAGTTACCCATTTTGTAATCGGCAGAATGTGTACTTTTCAAAAATGTATGGTTTTCTGGGGTAAACCTACGGTTTCAGGATTTTTTGCCTTGGAATCTAAAGCATGCCGTTTTCTGCCTTAGTGCTTTCAAAATTCGGTAATATACTGCCGGGAGTTTTTGCTGTACAGAAATCCTAAATCTCTCTAAAACTATACATATCTGGTATTGGCACGTTCGAGAGACATAAGGCTTTCCAAATCAGTTGGATTTTCATCCGTAAAATGAAATATTTTTCTGGTATAAATTGATATACAATGAAAAATGGTAATTTTTCATTTTTTTTGGTATTTAGCACTATAAATTTTTTTGCACAGGTGGAAATACATGAAAACTCAGGCAGATTTAGAAAGCTCAGTTTCTACCGAAAAAAACAATGTATAGTTTTCCTAGGTAAACTATAGGTTTCCCCTCAGAAAATGCCCCTAAAGTGAGAGAGCACAAAATGTTTCAAAAACGGCTGGCATTTCGCGTAACCAAAATGTCAAATTCTGCTGGCACTTAAAGGGTTAATATACTTCCTTTGCCATTTGCTGCTGTTTTCATTTTTTCTCCATTTCTTCCCCAGTAGTCACTTTCCCACATGAAATTTTTGATCTAGTTCTCTTTATGCATTCCCAATCTGCAATACTGGCAACAACACTTTTACACCCACACATACACACACACACTCAGACACACACACACACTCACAGTCACACACAGTCACACACACACACAGACACACACACAGACTCAGACACACACAAGGATACACACACACAAACATACACATCACGGACACACATTTCACAGAAGCCAGTAAAACAGCAGACCATTATTTCAGAGTTAACAGACACTAACATAGAGCTCCGTAGCCTTCTCACATCTTTAACCTAAATAAACAAATAGTGCCTTTGCAGCCATTCAGTTAGTCCTGCATGCTGAGTGGCCACATGAGTTACAGCTAGAAGAGAACTGCTGTAATACAAGGAGGGGGGAGGGGCAGCAGCTGACCGTATCTTTGTACTCCTTACTGCTGCTGCTGCTGCGTCGCTCTCATGAATCGACGTGCAGTTGTGCAGGCACAGTGTAGGCCAGCCACTAGCATCACAGGCTCCTATGCTCTGACCATGTTACATTGCTCATGTGAAGTCGGAACACAGCTATGGGCAGACGCGACCAACCAGTTATTACCTAGAACTGCTGCAAGTAACTTAGTGAAACGTTCCGATCACTCTGGTCCGGTGCTCTAAATAAACAAGAGGGTGATCCTAGGGGCCCACAAAGTGAGCTGCCGGGGGGGCCCTGAGGGGGTGCGGGCCCTGGCCCAATTGCACCCCCTGCTCCCCCGGTAGTTCCGAACTGCTAAAGGAGACCCCTTGAAACATGTCGATGATTTTCTATGTCCATAACTAGTGAATGTCCCTTTACCCAGAGTGTAATATACAGGGACTACATGTATAAATACCCGAGTAACGACAGGGAAGTGTCTGAACACAATATCCAATACTGAAGATCCCTTTAAAGGGGTTGTTTACCTTTAAGTTAACTTTTAATATATTATAGAATGGTCAATTGTAAGCAACTTTTCACATTTATTTTCTATAGTTTTTTTTTATTTGCCTTCTTCTGATTCTTTCCAGCTTTCAAATGGGGGGTCACTGACCCCATCTAAAAAACACATCCTCTGTAAGGCTACAAATGTATTGTTATTGCTACTTTTTATTCTTCATCTTTCTATTCAGGCCTCTCCTATTCATATTCCAGTCTCTTATTCAAATCAGTGCATGGTTGCTAGGGGAATTTGGACTCTAGCAACCAGACTGCTGAAATTGCAAACTGGAGAGCTGCTGAATAAAAAGCTAAATATGTTAAAAACCACAAATAATAAAAATTGAAAAATGATTACAGTCTCCGAATACCACTCACTATATTCTACTAAACGTTTAATTGAAAGGTAATTAAAAGGTGAGCAACCCCTTTGTAGGTGGAATGGTAGGGATCCCACCATACCGGTCCTCTGAACAGTTTGATGCCCAATATGTATAGGTGTACCCAAGCATGTGGCATACAGGGGCCCCAAAAGGAAGACCCCCATATGGTCTGTCATTTCAGGTACTGCAAAATCAACACATTTACATCGTTTTGGGGGGTCAAAAGTAGAAAAAAGTAGGTTCACCCCAGAAAACCATATATTTTCGGAAAGTACACATTCCCACGAATCTAAATTGGGTATGCGTGTCTTTGTACTCCAAAGTACCAAGCTGCAAACCATTCCTAAATTTGGTGATTTTGGTGACATTTCCAAAAATCACCTCAAAATTTCTAGCCTGCAGCATCGTATTACCCACATACTTTTAGGTATCAAGAGAAATCACCCCAAATATGAAAGCCTAGGGTCCTCTGAACAGTTTGATGCCCAATATGTATAGGTGTACCCAAGCACATGGCATATAGGGGCCCCAAAAGGAAGACCCCCATATGGTCTGTCATTTCAGTTACTGCAAAATCAACACATTTACATAGTTTTGGGGGGGGGGCAAAGATAGAAAAAAGTAAGTTCACCCCAGAAAACCATATGTTTTTGGAAAGTACACATTCCCACAAATCCAAATTGGGTATGCATGTCTTTGTACTCCAAAGTACCAAGTCGCAAGTCTTTCCTAAATTTAGCGATAAAATTTACATACATTTCTGAAAATCGCCTACAAATGTTGCAGTTTGCCGCATTTATCGCACACAATGTTTTACATACAAAGAAAAATCACCCTAAATATGGAGGTCTACTGAATAGTTTGATGCCCAATATGCATAGAATTACCAAAGTATATGGTATGTACGGACCCAAAATAAAAAACTCAGCTATTGAAAACAGAGCCCCAACTGTGCGTTATGTGCCGTAAGACCCCCAAACTGTAAAATAAAAACAGAAAACCATATATTTTTGGAAAGTACATATTCTCATGAATCGAACAAAGTAAAATACATCGTTCTGTACCACAGCTATACCAAAGCTATACTAAATATACATAAGCAAAACAGAATATTCAATAAAAAAATCACAGAAAATGCAACAATGATAAAATGTAGCAAATAAATATGATTATACAGGTATATACACTTGCAAATGTGTGTGTATGTGTGTATATGTGAGTATATGTGTGGGTATATGGGTGTACAACAGTGAGTGGGACAAAAAGGGAAAAGGTGAAAAAAGCAAAAAAAAACAAGTGTAATGATGTATAATAAGTGCAATAAAGTAAATTTCATACCTGGGGGACAGGCAAAGTCTCTCTCAAGCACCACTGGAGGAACGCAGCAGGAAGGCTCCCAGGAAGATCAGCGTCAGCATAATAGAAGGGGGCAGGATTATATACCCCAGAAGCAGCCACGTGTCAGCTGACCCAGGCGTTGCTTGGGGTCGTGTGGGAGGCAATCGGTGGGGCCAGCAGGCGATGAAGGACCTACGCTCGTTGCCTAGGGGGTGGCCAAGTGATCTGCGCCGTTTCCCCCCCATCGCAAGCCGCAGATCACCGAAGAAATCCAAATTTGGCTGACAGCGTTCAAGGTACGTGTCAGCCGATGTCGGCCATCTTGGGGTCGGGTGCGGGGGGTGATCGGTGGGGTCGGAATACCATTGAGGACCCGGTGCTCGTTGCCTAGGGGGTTGCCGAGTGATTTGCGGCTTTTTCCTGCGCTCCCCAGCCGCAGATCAAAGAAGAAACCCGGAAGTGCCAAACAACATACTAGGTACGTGTTTGGCAGTCTGAGCCCTTGCCTGTCAGAACATACGGGGTACGTGCTTGGCAGGCAAAGGGTTAAAGCCTGCACACCGGGAGTTTTGAGTGACAGTAGCTCCGCCTCCGCTTCAGTCTTCAGCTCCTGCTTGTGATCTCCCGTCTCCAGGCTACGCTGGGGAGAGCAAGCAGGGGGCGGGTCCGTCATGATATCATGGCAAGTGCTGGTGGAAGCACAGTCAGCCTCGCAGTGGGGATTTCTTTTCTCTCTCCCTCCTCCTCCATTGTACACGGCACTGGCTATCACTCAGACCCACATGGAGGAGCTGCTGCTATACTAGGGGGAGGGGCATCCCTGATGCGTTAGAGACCTCGGGTGCATGGGGTAAGTTTCTCTCAGTCCTTGTGTGTCTGTGTGTCTGTCTGTGTTCTGGTACAAACTCTTTTTGTGGCTGCAGCCTGAGATGAATGGCAGGTGTGTGGCACGCTAACTGAGATGGTCCCTGGGTTAGCACTGCTACAGCAGGAGAGGGAAACGTTCCTGCAGTCCAGGCCCTGGCACCAGGGAGCTCACTCCTAGTTGCACTGGGACACCCAGGGTTTTTTTTTTATACATATTGTGATTCTTTATAGAACTTTGAAGTGTTGCCATATAACCCTGGGCAAATTCTTCCAACTGCTGCTTCATGATGCTGGGAGTTGTAGTTTATGTGGTCGATGTGGTACTAGAATGTGTTTTATATGGTCACAGAAGCCCTCGGTGACTTCTAATATCCTTATCATTTACAGTAGGGGGTACATTATCCCTTATAATACATGAGTGATACTCAGAGTTCCCTGTATAACTCAGCCTGCAGCCTTGTGCCTTTATATGGTCACAGAACAACCCCTCAGTGACTTCTAATATCCTTATCATTTACAGTAGGGGGTACATTATCCCTTATAATACATGAGTGATACTCAGAGTTCCCTGTATAACTCAGCCTGCAGCCTTGTGCCTTTATATGGTCACAGAACAACCCCTCAGTGACTTATAATGTCCTTTTTTTCGTGTAACTTTTACATCAACTTTTACAAGCAACTGTTGTTGCTAATTTTCAATGACTCATTTGTGTATTTAGGCCCTCTCCTATTCATATTTCAGTCTCATATTTAAATCAATGCATGGTTGCTAGGGGACTTTGGACCCTAGCAACCAGACTACTGAAATCGCAAACTGGAGAGCTGCTGAATAAAAAGCTAAATAACTCAAAACCCACAAATAATAAAAAATGAAAACCAATTGAAAATAGTCTCAGGATATCCCTCTCTACATCATACTAAAATTTAACTCATAGGTGAACAATCCTTTTAGGGGGGCCCAGTTATAAATTTCTGTACCAGGGCCCTTGGGGGTCTAGTTACGCCACTGGCTCCACCCCCTTTGCATCATGACCTGCCCCTTTTTCATACAGTCCACCCCTTTTATGTCACAGCCCGCCCCTTTTGTTTCCGTCCCACCACAGCCCAATGAAAATTTTATGAAAAGTTGGTAACCCTATAAACAGTTATTTTGACTTCTGGGCCAGTGTTTTATGTCAGCGGACTCCAACCTTATTTGCACCATGGACCAGTTTCAAGCAAAACTATTTTTATGAGGTCGGGGTGATGTAGATCAAACAGTATTTTGGTCCTTATCACAATCAGTAGGTATGTGGGTAGGTAGTTTGTGTGCAGGTGGGAGAGGGGAGGGATACACAGTCCCAGTACAGTAGGTACAGTAGGTATGTGGGTAGGTAGTTTCTGTGCAGGGGGGAGAGGGGAGGGATACACAGTCCCAGTACAGTAGGTACAGTAGGTATGTGGGTAGGTATTTTCTGTGCAGGTGGGGGAGGGGTGGGATACACAGTCCCAGTACAGTAGGTATGTGGGTAGGTATTTTCTGTGCAGGGGAGGGGAGGGGATAATACAGTACATACAGCTGATCCCTGACTATCTTGGGACTGTCCTTCTGTTGAACAAATAGTAGAGGTGGGAATACACACTGACTTCTGTCCTGGTAGGACGTGACTGTGATGAGCTGGTCGCTGGCTATCCAGGACATTATCTGTTAGTCATTATCATCACTTACTGGTCCTTCTTCTGTAGCACATGTTGCTACTCAGTACTTTTTGGCAGGAGGAGAAGGCGGCGACACTTCCACCAGGACAGTCTCTTCTACAACTTGCTCTTCAGCCACCTCTACAGCTGCAACACAGACAGAGTTTATTGTGTATTGAAATGGCAGGTGCAGCAACATCCATTTTGTTCTGAAGTCTGACCATTCCTGTCTGATTATCCTCAAAACTACTGGCAATGGCCACTCGTAATGCTGGAGAGTCACTAATACTGTTAGGACACCATGATGCAAGAGAAACTAGCGCCCCCCCTGAGAGTGCCCCGGGCAGAACCGAACCCAGGATCTCAGTGCTGCAAGGCAGGAGTTGTAACCACGCCCACATTACTCAGGGGCAGTCACACTCAATAGTAACAGCAAGCATTAAAGGAGAAGGAAAGGCTAAAACGAAGTAAGCTTTATCAGTAATGCTGTTCCAAGTCCTCAGTTAAAGGAGAAACAAACCCGTAACATAAAAAAAACCCATACGCCCCCTAAAGATTTAGGCGCATGCGAAGTTTTTGGGGACCAGAAAATGACTCCGACCGCGCATGGGCCGAAAACGAAGGTCTGCTTAGAAGTTTGGCGAAGGAAAGAAGATGGCTGCCATGAACTGCGGTGGACAGAATCTGCACCGAGGGGTAAGTAAAAAGTTAGGGGCATTTGCCCTGGGTACCATCTAGGCTGGGGGGGGTCTACAAAGGGTAGGGGTTTTTTATGTTACGGGTTTTTTTTCTCCTATAATAGAAACAGCATTTATTTCTATTGTGTACTCATAGGCTTCTGTATCAGACTTCCTGTTTTCAGCTTAAACCTCCAGGGCTAGGGCTTGAGCATGCTCAGTTTGCTCCTCTCTCCCTCTCCTCCTCACCTCCCTGCTGTAATATGAGCCCAGAGCTATGAGTAAGCAGGGAGAGACTCAGGCAGGGAGTGATGTCACAGCAAGCTAATATGGCAGCTGCTATCCTAAACAAACAGAAAGCGTCTACAAGCTTGCACTATTGTGGTTATTCTATTGGCATTAAACTGTTTCAGTAGCTTTCCTTCTCCTTTAATGATAATCAATCCTAAGCCAGTAGACAAGAATGTTCTGGTTCTCCCCGACTGATCTTTCATTGTGACGTCCAAACTGTTGCCTGGTTGGTAGGGTAATTAAGCCTTAGCAACCAGATAGCAGCAGAAATTCCAAACCCGAGAATCATATTTTATTAAAAATAAAGACAAACAAACAGTCTAAGAACACAGTCCCGTTCTTTATAAAGCAAATTTTAAGAAAAACTGCTCTTTTCAGGTTTCAGACCATACAATATTTTTGTTGTGAGTGGGTCCCTAAGCTCAGTAAGTGACAGCAGCACAGAGCATGTGCAGTGAATCAGCAGAAAAGAAGATGGGGAGCTACTGGGGCATCTTTGGAGACACAGATCTTTACTGCTAAATGGCTGTGGTTGCCTTGGGTGAGTGGGTCCCTAAGCTCAGTAAGTGAATATCACTCAGAGAGGGATATTCTGATACAATTTCCAGTTGGTTTTCATTTTTTTATTATTTGTGGTTTTTGAGTTATTTAGCTTTTTATTCAGCAGCTCTCCAGTTTGGAGCTTCAGCTGTTTGCTAGGGTCCAAATTCCCTTAGCAACCATGCACTGATATGAATAAGAAACTGGAACTTGAATAGGAGAGGCCGGAGTAGAAAGATGAGTAATAAAAAGGAGCAATTACAATATATTTATAGCCTTACAGAGCATTTGTTTTTAGATGGGGTCAGTGACCCCCCATATGAAAACAGGAAAGAGTTAGAAGAAGAAGGCAGACATTTAAATAAAACTCTAAAAAAGTAAATAATGAAGACCAACTGAAAAGTTGCTTTGACTAAGCCATTCTATAACATACTTAAATTTAACTTAAAGGTGAAACACCCCTTTAAGAAGGGGTTGGATGGTGTTTAGCAAGTGAGGGAATACAGGGATATGGGAGAGAGCTCATAGTACAAGTTGATCCAGGGACTGGTCCCATTGCCATTTTGGAGTCAGGAAGGAATTTTTCCCCCTCTGAGGCAAATTGGAGAGGCTTCAAATTGGGTTTTAACCTTCCTCTGGATCAACTGGCAGTTAGGCAGGTTATATATAGAGTTTAAAGATTGAACATGTGTCTTTTTTCAATCTAACTCATTATGTTACTATGTGTTACTGTAGGAAGTGCAACATCCCGTGCTGTAAGGAAAGGAGTAATTGTGCATGTGGGATGCAGGTTACCTTGCTCTCCGTTCTGGATGGTAAGTATACGAGGAGTGCGTAGGCCCCCGACAGACAGTTGCCCAGGGAGGCTGCCCAGCTGAATTCCATCTGTAACGATTGTGATCACTCTCTGACCTCCGTTCTCTACCATCTGCTGCACCGACGGCTCAAACGTCACAACTTCAGTGCCTTGAGCTGGGGAAATTAAAACATTTACTGTACGGGTGCCGAGAAAATTTATTCTTCCCTCCTACAGACCAACTAGGAAGGAATCAACTTAACCCTTTCCCTGCCAGCCGTTTTGTCCTAGATGCGAACATCTACTGCCAAGCAGTTTTTAGATATTTTGCACTCTTTCACTTTAAGGGCCTTTCTTGGGGCGGTCTTTTAGTTTACCCAGGAAAACAATATATTGTTTTTTACAGGACAACCTGAACGTTCAAAATATGCAAGAATTTTGGTGTAATTCTACTTCTGTAAAAAAAATATAGGCTTCTAAGTGTCCAATAAAATGAAAAAATTCATGTTTCACAAAGAACAATCACATATATCAGAAACATCATTTACTTTATGTACGAGAACACAGCCGATTTGGAAAGGTCTATGTCTCCTGAACGTGGCAATACCAAATATATATAGTTTTATGGAGATTTCTCACTTGTATAGATCAAAATCTACAAGCAGTACACTACCAAATTTCCAAAGCACCGCTCCCCAAACGGCATACTTCTGATTTCAAGGCCAAACATTCCACTAACAGTAGGTTTACCCTAGAAAACTACCCATTATTAGAAAGAACAGATTCTGGTGAATCAAAAATGGGTAAATATATCTTTGTACTCCAAACTACCAAGTTGCAATTGTTTCCTAAAGTTATAATGTTTTATAGAAATTGGTGAATTTTTTGAAAAATGACCTCAAAGCTTCCAATCTACAGAATCATATCTCCCATACATCATTAGGTATCAATGTAAAACACCCCAAATATGAAAGCCTGGGGTCCACTGAACAGTTTGATGCCCAATATGTATAGGTGTACCCAAGCACGTCGCATATAGGGGCCCTTAAATGTAGACACCCCATTTGAGCTATCAGTTCTGTAATTCCAGATACTGCAAAATCAACACATTTGCATCGTTTTGGGGGGGGGGGTTAAAGTAGAAAAAAGTAAGTTCACTCCAGAAAACCATATATTTTCGAAAAGTACACATTCCCACAAATCTAAATTGGGTATGCCTTTGCTGCTCTTTGTTCTTTCTGTTTTTAAATATGCTAATAAAAATAATTGAAAAGAAAGTAAATTGGGTATGCATGTCTTTGTACTCCAAAGTACCAAGCCGCAAACCATTCCTAAATTTGGTGATTTTGGCGACATTTCCAAAAATCACCTCAAAATTTCTAGCCTGCAGCATCGTATTACCCATATACTTTTAGGTATCAAGAGAAATCACCCCAAATATGAAAGCCTAGGGTCCTCTGAACAGTTTGATGCCCAATATGTATAGGTGTACCCAAGCATGTGGCATATAGCGGCCCCAAATGAAGACCCCCATATGGTCTGTCATTTCAGGTACAGCAAAATTATCATCAAAATCAAAATGTGTCTTTATATGGCCCCCAGTGACTTCTAATATCCTTATCATTTACAGTAGGGGGTACATTACCCCTTATAATACATGAGTGATACTCAGAGTTCCCTGTATAACTCAGCCTGCAGCCTTGTGCCTTTATATGGTCACAGAACAACCCCTCAGTGACTTCTAATGTCCTTTTTTCGTGTAACTTTTACATTAACTGTTGTTGCTAATTTTCAATGACTCATTTGTGTATTTAGGCCCTCTCCTATTCATATTTCAGTCTCATATTTAAATCAATGCATGGTTGCTAGGGGACTTTGGACCCTAGCAACCAGACTACTGAAATCGTAAACTGGAGAGCTGCTGAATAAAAAGCTAAATAACTCAAAACCCACAAATAATAAAAAATGAAAACCAATTGAAAATAGTCTCAGGATATCCCTCTCTACATCATACGAAAATTTAACTCATAGGTGAACAATCCTTTTAGGGGGGGCCCAGTTGTAAATTTCTGTACCTTGGGGGTCTAGTTACGCCACTGGCTCCACCCCCTTTGCATCATGACCTGCCCCTTTTTCATACAGCCCACCCCTTTTGTGTCACAGCCCGCCCCTTTTGTTTCCGTCCCACCACAGCCCAGTGGAAATTTTATGAAAGGTTGGTAACCCTATAAACAGTTATTTTGACTTCTGGGCCAGTGTTTTATGTCAGCGGTCTCCAACCTTTTTTGCACAAAGGTTTCAAGCAAGACGAGGTTGGGGTGATGTAGATCAAACTGTATTTTGGTCCTTATCGCAATCAGTAGAAAGCTTCCTGGGCTTCACAAAGCTGCATCAGGGAGCTGGGGTTGCAGGTGATTAGGGCCTTTTTCATTGTTTTTCCAGCTATTACAGACGACAGCTGGGAGCAGAGGCGGCCCATTTCGGCACAGCCCACGGCCCTGTGGTTGAGGACCCCTGTTTTATGTGAAATCAATGACAACAGCAGAGCTGTCAACTTTCCCAAATACTTTTTAGGGGGACCTGTGACATGCTGACGAGACTCTTTCTGTCACAGATGTGACGACATTCTGGGAAGAGCTCCGCTGACATTACTGAAATGCTCTGCATGTTGGATTTTTAACCCGCAAATTGGCAGAAATTGAGGAAAATCTGCAGAAATCAGGGGAATGCTTAAAGGAGAACCAAACCCTTAATTATAAAAACCCTACCCTACATAGACCCCCTCCCTGCTCCCCCCAGCCTAGGTGTTACCCCCGGTTAATGACCTTACCTCTTTACTTACCCCTCGGTGCAGATTCTGTGCAGCGGAGTTCACGGGCGCCATCTTCTTCTCTTTGGTAATTTTCCAATTCGCAACAACTGCGTATGCGCCGAAAGTGACGGAAATTGCCGATGCGGAAGAAGACCCGAAGATTCCAATGGTTTTTTATGTGATGTGTTTTTTTCTTTTTTACAACTGAAAAATGGTTTATGTATTATAAGAGCCCACATAATAAATACTGAAGTCAAGTTTATTGAATAGGAACAGATTTGGTCTAGGGGTGTCATTAACACTTGAACCCTTGGCAATGGTCAATGAGCCTATATTCCTGCTTCTGGATATGATAATAAACCCTGATTCCAAAGCTAAAACTGGAAAACCATTATCTGGAAACCCATTATCCAGAAAGCTCAGAATTAAGGAAAGGCCATCTCCCTTAGACGCCATATAATCCAAATAATCCATTCCTTTTTCACTGCAATAATAAAACAGTATCTTGTACTTGATCTAAACTAAGATATAATTAATCCTTATTGGAAGCAAAACCAGCCTATCAGGTTTATTTAATGTTTACTTGATTTTCTAGTAAACTTTAGGTACGTAGACACATTTCAAAAAGATCCCTTATCCTGAAAACCGCAGTTCCTGATCATTCTGGATAACAAGTCCCATGCCTGTACAAGTTTGCTCCAATAAGTGGACTCTGTAAGGATAGATTTCATAATTCTGCTACTTACAAAGTCATGTTAATGACATTTAAAGAAATGTAAAAAACACACAACTACACATAGTATATCAAAGAGATGAATACAAAGAAGAAATTATAAAATTATTTAGGTTTTATTGAAAATATTTTTATAAAATGACAGAATTTGCGGATTAGAATAAAAAATGGAAAATCTTTCAGTTTTTCATTCCATAGTGACATCAGAGATGAGGCTGAAAAGAGACAAAAGTCCTTCCTCCAATTAAAGCAGCGTCTTTCAATTTTAGGATTTATTCTTCTATCAATAAGTCATTCTTATCCAAGGAAGCTTCTAAATTCTCTTTGTTCTCATGATATACTTGTAATGATGTCCAGTCACTCCTGTTCTAGTCACTTTCACTCTCTTCTGATTTACTAGACGCGCTTTCCTCACTCTCTTCTGATTTACTAGACGCGCTTTCCTCACTCTCATCAGAAGACTTTTCTGACTTGCTTTTTTCTCTTTTCTTCTTCTTCTTCTTCTTCTTCTTCTTTTTATCTTTCCTGCACATACAAAATCATTCAAGAGATTCTTAAAAATGCAACTACTTACTGATATGTATCTGGTATGTTAGATGGAAATGTATGCAAGGCCCTGAGTTCAGAATATTTAGTGGACATAAAAAAACATTATAAATGTTTACTTACCCTTTCTTTGAAGTCTTAACTGGTGGCTTTTTTTCATCACTAGATGGCTTTTCTTCATCACTAGATGGGTTTTCTTCGTCTCCAGCCGGGTTTTTTGGCCTTCTGTTCATACTGCAAAAAAACAGGAAACTATTTTGAAATGGCTAAAGGATTTTTGTTAAATACAATATTTTTGGTGCAGTTGATGTATATGTATAAATATATTTATGTATAAAAAACAATAACTTCAGTGTGTGACCATATAAAGACACAAGACCAGACACTCATTACAAGGAAGGACAACTGATGACATCACTAACCCCCATATATAAGGATATATTACTGCTTATTTATGGCTGAGTAGACTCAAATCTCACTAAATTGGCTCTTGCTAAAATATTTAGGGAAAAGTGTAATAAAATTTGCAAAGAGCAAAACTCTCAAAAAAAGCAAAACTGTCGCAAAAAAAGGTTTGCGATTGGGAAGTTTTATTACATACACTACGCACTCGTAAACTATAAAATTCACAATCGCTATCCTACTGTCACATGAGGGACAAAGTGTTCGCACAGGAAAAATGTTTCACTTTGAGAACATTTATTTGCATTGCGAATGAATTGCGAACAATTTTTGTGTTATCGACCAATATCACATTCCCCCCTTATTGTCTTTACACTTTTGTTGGCCTCCGATTTCTACTCTAGCGCAAGATATGTTTCCACCTTTCTTGACGACCAAAAAAGCAAAAAGAAATGTCACTTACCATTGTTGGACTGCTATTAGTAAGCCTATTACGCCTACAACAAGGAGCATTCCAAGGACTATACTAGTCGTAGTCTCCCTTTTAGCACTTGAGTTAATATATTGGAGGATCTCGTCTTCAAAAGAGACAGTGGCTGCGGCTGTTGATGCAATAGTCGTTGTTTCAGACTTTTTATCGGACAATCCCCGTGAATCTGCAAAGCAAAATGATCCCATGAATCCCAAGGAAAGATAGATTTACTAAGTGAGAGTGTGGGCAGCACTGACGAGTGTTAGATTTAGTCAGTTAATGTGCTGTGTATTGGGGTTACAATACAGACACTTTTCTTTCACATCTAATGAGTGATACATTTCATTAGGATTACATTTGAAATCAGGAATAATTATCTTTCTTGCACTTTACCTGTGTCTTGATTCTTAACTTGAATGTCTATAGATGGAACCGGCTCGTACAGCTTTCCTACAATTTTCAGCCGGACCTGATAAGTGCCGCTGTCTGTCATCTCTGTGGGATTAATCACCAGAGAGCAGATCCCGTTTGCCACCTGGCTTTCAAAAATGTAGTATTTGTCCTTCAAATCGGGCGATGCCACTGTCACGCGGTCTCCGTGCAGGTGGATTAGACGCGTGTAACCTTTCGTATCCATTTTCCCCCATTCCAGTTGGAATCTGAGTGGGTTGAGTGGTTTCAGTGTTTGAAACATACATGGAATCACATTGATTGTATGTGCCTTCAGCGTCAGCTTCTCTTTAAATAAGGTGAAATTCTCAACCGTCACTGCTAAAAGAGGGAAAAAATGACATTAGGATCATGAAATGTAGAGAGCAGTCTCTATCAGCCTCATCCTGCAACAGAGGCGCCTACCAAATTCCATTCATGAGTCGTGTCCCCGACTTTTCACATCGACTCGCTAACCTTACATTGATATACAGTAGAACCCCCATTTTACGTTTTTCAGGGCACCAGAGAAAATGGTGTAAAATCCAGGTAAATGTAAAATCAGGGAAATGTATTATCCATAATATATAGGTGGGACCACAAAACAACAATGTAAAATGAGGGCAAACTTAGAATCAGGGGATGTAAAATGGGGGTTCTACTGTATATGTCATTGGTTTGAAACATACAGAGCCAGTTAATATCTCATGGGTAAAAAGGCAGAGAATGATCTTTCTTACCTGATGTGGTATTCATAAATAAAGTAAATAGTCCGATTATGATGATAAATAAATGATGATACATTGTATTAGTTATATTAAGATACATGATGTGTCCACTAGTAGTGTCCACTTCAAGTTCTTACGATGAAATGAGCTCAGTGCCAGCTGCAGTTTTATAGCTTCCAGGCTGATGATGTCACAATGGCCATAGAGATGATGTCACAATGGCCAGAATATGTCACAATGGCCATAGAGATGATGTCACAATGGCCAGAATGATGATGTCATAATGGCCATAGAGATGATGTCACAATGGCCAATGTGATGATGTCACCTTGCTCATTCACTGTGATGTACACAACTATGAAACCTTACAGTTACTAATGTATATATATATATATATATTGTAATACAGTGTGTAGAGGGAAGGGTTCATATCTCCCAGAATGCTCTATGAGACACAGAATGTAAAGAGAATTACAGATGCTGTGAACAATCTGCATTTAATTAGCACTGCAGGTGTGGGAGTGATGTCACCACCTGGGGGGAGGGAAGCTCTCTGCCAAAGACAGGAAGCAGGAAGTGAGAGTGTGTGTGAGGTAACTAAGAGAGGTCTGTGAAAAGAAGAGATTTGGATACAATCCTGAGACAAGTCTTTGAGAGACTGATGTATGGACTAACTGCCTCAGTGGGACTAAATCATTACTGACAAGAGCAACTCATCTGCGGCCAGTGGGCCAGTTAAAAAAAAAAAGCACAACTTGTACATTTCTGTTAATTCTGTTACAAGTTATTCTCCATTGAAAACTCTGCTGTGAAATAAACATACAGATTTCTTTTAAAGTTGCCCGGAAGTCAGTGGCGTAACTAGATGTTGCTGGGCCCCACAGCAAATTAATTTTAGGGCCCCCAACATATTCAGTGTTTGTCCTGTTTTACCAATATATGTTGAAATTGCTCATGAATGAGAGCCTCATGGGGCCCCCATACCTCCTGGGCCCCCCTGCAGCCGCAGGGTCTGCTTCCTCTGTAGTTACCCCCCTGCCGGAAGTCCTCACCTTTCTACGTTGTCAGGGTATTACTGAGACGAGCTTTATATAGCAAAACAATCCTATCGGGTTTATTAAGGGGGTTATTTATTAAAATCTGATTTTTTCAGATTTTTTAAGTAAGAAAAGTCTGACAAACTAGAATTTATCATTGAAAAAAACTCAATAAAAACTCAATTTTTGTTAGTGTTTTAGACTCGAAACACTCAAATTTTTCATGAAATCGCTTGAAAACCCTAAATTTTTCGGATTTTTGCCCAAAACTCAGCACAGACCATGATACATTCATAATTTGAAATGTGACCTTTGCCATTGACTTCTACAAGACCCGACAGCTTGGAGACTGAGTATTTTAGGATTCAGACTTTTTCCATCCTCGGGGTATAATAAATCTCGAAAACATCAAGTCCACTAAAAATTCAGATTTTACAATAAAACAGTTTTTGGCATTAGGACTTTAATAAATAACCCCCTTAATGTTTAAATGATTTATAGTAGCCATTACGGAAAGGTCCTATATCTGAAAAACCCTAGGTCCTAAGCATTGTGGATAACGGGTCCCATACCTGTACAAGCCTTTGTATTTATTATCCCAGACTGCCACCAAGTGGAGATCACATAAAAGCTACTGTTTTATTATTACAGAGAAAAAGAAAATCATTTTTAGATTTGGATTATTTCATTATAATGGAGTCTGTGGGAGACAGCCATTCCGTAATTCGGAGCTTTCTGGATAACTGGTTTCCGATAACAGATCACATAGGGAACAGCAAGAAAACTAGGGATGAACTGAATCCAGGATTCTGTCTTTTTCAGCAGGATTAGGCCGAATTCTTATGCCTGGCCGAAGCGAATCAGAACCGTAATGGGGATATGTAAATTAGGGGCAGAAAGGGAAAGCACGTGACTTTTCATCAAAAAACAATGAAGTAAATAAAATGTCCCACTAATGCCCCTAATTTGCATATGTTAATTGGGATCCTGATTCATTTCGTTATTCGGCCAAATCTTTCACAAAGGATTCGGCCAAATCCCAAATAGTGGATTCAATGCATCCCTAAAGGACAGTGGCGTAACTAGACCCCTAAGGGCCCCGGTACAGAAATTCATAATTGGGCCCCCCTAAAAGGGTTGCTCACCTTTGAGTTAACTTTTAATATGATGTAGAGAGTGATATTCTGAGACAATTTGCAATTGGTTTTCATTTTATATTCTTTGTTGTTTTTGAGTTATTTAACTTTTTATTCAGCAGCTCTCCAGTTTCCAATTTCAGACATCTGGTTGCTAGGGTCCAAATTACCCTAACAACCATGCATTGATTTAAATAAGAGACTGGAATATGAATAGGAGAGGCCTGAATAGATAAACGAGTCATTAAAAAGTAGCAATAACAGTTAATTTGTAGCCTTACAGAGCATTTGTTGTTTAGATGGGACCAGTGACCCCCATTTGAAAATGAAAACCAATTTAAAAGTTGCTTAGAATTGGCCATTATATTACATACTAAAAGTTAACTTAAAAGTTACATGTAGAAAGGACATGTAAAATTGAGGTTTCACTGTATTATAATGATATAAGGGATAATGTACCCCCTACTATAAATGATAAGGATATTAGAAGTCACAGAGGAGTTCTGTGACCATATAAAGGCACAAGGCTGCAGGCTGAGTTATACAGGGAACTCTGAGTATCACTTATGTATTATAAGGGATAATGCACCCCCTACTGTAAATGATAAGGATATTAGAAGTCACTGAGGGGTTGTTCTGTGACCATATGAAGGCACAAGGCTGCAGTCTGAGTTATACAGGGAACTCTGAGTATCACTCATGTATTATAAGGGATAATGTACCCCCTACTGTAAATGATAAGGATATTAGAAGTCACAGAGGAGTTCTGTGACCATATAAAGGCACAAGGCTGCAGGCTGAGTTATACAGGGAACTCTGAGTATCACTTATGTATTATTATAAGGGATACCGTATATACTCGTGTATAAGCCGACCCGTGTATAAGCCGAGGTACCTCATTTTACCTACAAAAACTGGGAAAACGTATTGACTCGCGTATAAGCCTAGACACAACTAAGACCCTTTATGCTACAATCACTACAGCACAAACGAAATCACTGAAAATTTGTCCCCCCCCCCCAGTGGATTTATATTACAGATATTTTTCAGCTGAGACAAAATATACTTTCCACTAGCAATTATACACACATAGACACACATATACTTTACACACACACTCTTCCCACAAAATAATCACACACACATACTATACACACAAACTCCCCACACATATACTATATACACACACAAACTCTCTACCCACACCATCATACACTATATACCGCACACACACTCCCCACACAATAATGACAAGGCTGATAACATACCGGTATGTTAATGCAGAGCTGAGAAAGTTTCTAATACCGGTAGTTGTTTGTGTAGGACACAGACTGCCAGGGGCTGCTGAGGTCGCTCTCCCCGACTCTCCGGCTCCTCCTCCCCCATTGGCCGGAAGGTGAGACCCGGCGGCAGCAGCTGGAGACGAGGGAAGAGCCGCGGAGAGACACAGACGCTCCCGGCGGAAGTGGAGAGAGCTGCGCAAAAATGGCTCAGCTGACAGGCAGCCGCTCTTCCTCCCACTCTCCCATTGTATCGCTCCTCAATCACCGACTCACACTCTCTCTCTCACTGTCCTGCAGCCGCCCAGCGACCAGACATGTCTGCGCAACAAACTGCCCCTGCCCAGCCCGAGCAGCAGCCGCCGCCTTGTGACGAGACTATTAAGCCCGAGGAGACTAATAAGCCCGAGGAGACTAATAAACCCGAGGAGATGAAGGCTGAGGAGAGTAATAAGGCTGAGGAGCAGCCGGAGACAGCGGCGGAGGCAACAGCAGCTGAGGAGGAGGCGGCGGCGGCTCAGCCCGAGACAACGTACAAATCTCTGCTCCTCTCTGCCCACGGGGGATACGATAAAGTGAAGCTGCAAGTAAAGAAGGGATCGCCCGTCCCTAAAGCCGGGGAGGTGCTGGTGCGAGTGAAAGCCTGCGGGCTCAACTTTGCCGACTTGATGGCCAGACAGGGAGTGTACGATCGGCTGCCCTCTCTGCCCGTCTCCCTGGGCATGGAGTGTGCGGGCATCGTGGAGGAGCTGGGAGAGGGGGTGACTGACAGGCAGGTGAGTAGCAGTTGCCTCAATGACTCTACCTTAGCAACCGGGGGTGGGGTCGCACAGGCTGCAGTAAGGGTCGCACACCTGTTCCACTCAGTACCTGCCGTTCCCTTACACTGGCAGCACATGGGCTGCTCCTCCGAGCTTAGGGTGTAGCCCCAATCCTTTCATGTCACTGACCCGGCATCCTGGAAAGCTTTTCTCTATGGAGAGAGAAGAAAACGGCGCTTTGGGAGGAGATGGGGAGTTGCGGGTAAATGTTACATCTCTCTGTGAAGAGAGAGAGGTGAGGCGGCCGGGAGCACAAGGCAGAGGCGGCCGGTGATCTGGTGTAAATTGGTGCGGAAACGCGCGTCCGACTGCTGCTCGAGCTGTGGGGCTTCCAGGGCTGAGGACTCGGGGGTGGCGCCTCCTGAAATTCACCAGTGAGGCAGCCTACCGTATTTCATCTACAAGAGGTACCCGCGTATAAGCCGAGGTCAATTTTTTCAGCACTTTTTGGGTGCTGAAAAACTCGGCTTATACGCGAGTATATACGGTAATGCACCCCCTGCTGTAAATGATAAGGATATTAGAAGTCACTGAGTGGTTGTTCTGTGACCATATAAAGACACAAGACTGCAGGCTGAGTTATACAGGGAACTCTGAGTATCACTCATGTATTATAAGGGATAATGTACCCCCTACTGTAAATGATAAGGATATTAGAAGTCACTGAGTGGTTGTTCTGTGACCATATAAAGGCACAAGGCTGCAGGCTGAGTTATACAGGGAACTCTGAGTATCACTCATGTATTATAAGGGATAATGTACCCCCTACTGTAAATGATAAGGATATTAGAAGTCACTGAGGGGTTGTTCTGTGACCATATAAAGGCACAAGGCTGCAGGCTGAGTTATACAGGGAACTCTGAGTATCACTCATGTATTATAAGGGATTATGTACCCCCTACTGTAAATGATAAGGATATTAGAAGTCACTGAGTGGTTGTTCTGTGACCATATAAAGACACAAGGCTGCAGGCTGAGTTATACAGGGAACTCTGAGTATCACTCATGTATTATAAGGGATTATGTACCCCCTACTGTAAATGATAAGGATATTAGAAGTCACTGAGGGGTTGTTCTGTGACCATATAAAGACACAAGGCTGCAGGCTGAGTTATACAGGGAACTCTGAGTATCACTCATGTATTATAAGGGATTATGTACCCCCTACTGTAAATGATAAGGATATTAGAAGTCACTGGGGGCCATATAAAGACACAAGCTTGCAGGCTGTTATACAGGCAACTCTGAGTATATATTATAATAGCAATTATAAGGATATATATAAATAATTAAAGACATAAGGCTTCAGGCTGAGTACCACTCATGTATTATAAAATATATTATTCAGGCCTGGTCAAGCACTAGAGGGGGAAAAATTCCTTCCTGACTCCAAAATGGCAATGGGACCAGTCCCTGGATCAACTTGTACTATGAGCTCTCTCCCATATCCCTGTATTCCCTCACTTGCTAAACACCATCCAACCCATTCTTGAAGCTTATAGAATACATGGCATACCTTGTTATCCAATGGCCTCTTCTCCATTCTATTCTGTCCTTGCTCCATCTTCCACTTTTCCTCTTTACTTGTTCACTTCATTTAAATGACTCTCCTTTTCTGCCAGTTTTCCACCCAGCCACCTTTAATAATTTAACATTTTTTCTTCATAGTTTGTCCTTGTTCCCATCTTCTCTGTCCCCCTTCTGTACACTTTTTCTCTTCTGCTTTCCACAACTATTCCATTTTATTTATCAACCTCTCTTTCTGTACTTGCCTTTTTTAATATACTTCCTTTGCCATTTGCTGCTGTTTTCATTTTTTCTCCATTTCTTCCCCGGTAGTCACTTTCCCACATGAAATTTTTGATCTAGTTCTCTTTATGCATTCCCAATCTGCAATACTGGCAACAACACTTTTACACCCACACAGTCACACACAGTCACACACAGTCAGACACACACACACACACAGTCACACACAGTCACAGACACACACACACACACACACACAGACACACACACTCAGACACACACACACACACTCAGACACAGACACACACACACAGTCACACACACTCAGACACACACACACACAGACACACACACACACACAGACACTCAGACACACACACAGACTCAAGTTGCAAAAAGTGTACCAAAATTTATTAAGCCCACATCATACAATTTAGGCAACGTTTCGGGCCTACCAGGCCCTTTATCAAGCCATGTGTTACATGATGACCATTCCTTTTAAAGTGAGAGCAAGGGGTGTGTGAGTCCATGCCCCACCCTCTCCTCGTGACATCACAGGGATGTTATATACAATCAGTGACAATTTGTAACAGTCCAGTGACAAAAAAGTAGAAAAAAAGAAAAAAAAGGAAAAAAAGAAAAAAATCCATATAAATGTCCAACTCAATGTCCAATGTCCAATGTAATTCGGTTACAAAGGGCAATGTCTTCTATCATCCACATAGAGGGAACAAATATGAGATAAAGAAATACTTCACCTGTGAATCTTCATTTGTAATTTATCTGTTGAAATGCCCTTGTGGCTTAGTATATGTGGGCGAAACTACACAAAAGATACGGGATCGTATCTCTAAACATAAGTCAACTATTCGCAGAGCTTTAACCGCATTGCCAGTCCCCGCACACTTTCAAACAGCCAGACATTCTGTGAGTCAACTTAAATTTCAGGTTATTGACTCTGTGGAAATACCAAGGAGAGGGGGGGATAGACTCCTAATGCTTAAGAAACTTGAAATGAAATGGATACATAAATTGGACACAATCTGGCCCGAGGTCTGAACAGGGAATACACCCCTGCAAGCTTTATTTTTTAGGTAATTACGGTGATCCTGTATAGACATACAATGATGTTACATATTGCATATTATAAATTTGTCTAATCAAATGTTTTTAAGCATATATTCTCTGTTTTATCTAAGGTTATTAAAGATCGGCATAGAACACCCTGAGTGCTGACAATGCAGCTGACATATCACTAAGTGTCTCAGAAAAGTGCTGAGTACGGTATGCAGAGTGAGTCTTAATGGCGCCTCAGGTATGCTTGATCAGTTAACTATGCATTTTTGTTCACATTAATAACTATAAAAAATTTTTTGAATGTCTTGAGACAATTGAACATTGGACATTGAGTTGGACATTTATATGGATTTTTTTCTTTTTTTCCTTTTTTTTCCATTTTTTCTACTTTTTTGTCTCTGGACTGTTACAAATTGTCACTGATTGTATATAACATCCCTGTGATGTCACGAGGAGAGGGTGGGGCATGGACTCACACACCCCTTGCTCTCACTTTAAAAGGAATGGTCATCATGTAACACATGGCTTGATAAAGGGCCTGGTAGGCCCGAAACGTTGCCTAAATTGTATGATGTGGGCTTAATAAATTTTGGTACACTTTTTGCAACTTGAATACAGTGTGCTGCTGGTTCCTTTCTACATGTTATTATGACCCAGTGACAGGAGTGGGTCCTCCAGTTACAGCACCTGACACTACAAGAAGTGTGAAACAACAAGGTGAGCGCTCCACGTTTACAGAGACACACACAGACTCAAACACACACAAGGATACACACACACAGACTCAGACACACACACAGACTCAGACACACACAAGGATACACACACACAGACTCAGACACACACACAGACTCAGACACACACAAGGATACACACACACAAACATACACATCACGGACACACATTTCACAGAAGCCAGTAAAACAGCAGACCATTATTTCAGAGTTAACAGACACTAACATAGAGCTCCGTAGCCTTCTCACATCTTTAACCTAAATAAACAAATAGTGCCTTTGCAGCCATTCAGTTAGTCCTGCATGCTGAGTGGCCACATGAGTTACAGCTAGAAGAGAACTGCTGTAATACAAGGAGGGGGGAGGGGCAGCAGCTGACCGTATCTTTGTACTCCTTACTGCTGCTGCTGCTGCGTCGCTCTCATGAATCGACGTGCAGTTGTGCAGGCACAGTGTAGGCCAGCCACTAGCATCACAGGCTCCTATGCTCTGACCATGTTACATTGCTCATGTGAAGTCGGAACACAGCTATGGGCAGACGCGACCAACCAGTTATTACCTAGAACTGCTGCAAGTAACTTAGTGAAACGTTCCGATCACTCTGGTCCGGTGCTCTAAATAAACAAGAGGGTGATCCTAGGGGCCCACAAAGTGAGCTGCCGGGGGGGCCCTGGCCCAATTGCACCCCCTGCTCCCCCGGTAGTTCCGCCACTGCTAAAGGAGACCCCTTGAAACATGTCGATGATTTTCTATGTCCATAACTAGTGAATGTCCCTTTACCCAGAGTGTAATATACAGGGACTACATGTATAAATACCCGAGTAACGACAGGGAAGTGTCTGAACACAATATCCAATACTGAAGATCCCTTTAAAGGGGTTGTTTACCTTTAAGTTAACTTTTAATATATTATAGAATGGTCAATTCTAAGCAACTTTTCACATTTATTTTCTATAGTTTTTTTTATTTGCCTTCTTCTGATTCTTTCCAGCTTTCAAATGGGGGGTCACTGACCCCATCTAAAAAACACATCCTCTGTAAGGCTACAAATGTATTGTTATTGCTACTTTTTATTCTTCATCTTTCTATTCAGGCCTCTCCTATTCATATTCCAGTCTCTTATTCAAATCAGTGCATGGTTGCTAGGGGAATTTGGACTCTAGCAACCAGACTGCTGAAATTGCAAACTGGAGAGCTGCTGAATAAAAAGCTAAATAACTCAAAAACCAGAAATAATAAAAATTGAAAAATGATTACAAACAGTCTCCGAATATCACTCACTATATTCTACTAAGCGTTTAATTGAAAGGTGAGCAACCCCTTTGGAGGTGGAATGGTAGGGATCCCGCCATACCTGTGGCGTTGTTTCGATGCACTTTGTATCTCTTGATTTACTCCGCTCCATCGCTGTGGGAGGAGTTGAACAAATAAATATCTTGATCATTGTAGCTGGCGAGGAGCTCTATTGAGAGAGGAAGAGATTCAGTGAGGAGGCAAAACACAGAGAGGCATCTATACAGCACTACTCCCTCTCAAATACAACCCCCCAAGGAGAATGGGCAGATGAAGTAACACAACAGGAGGATAAAGCTTGACCTCCACAGAAGAAAGCCATTTCCATGAATGTGTCTGATGTAGGAAGCGAGTACAAACCTGAGCCATCATGGCTGTACACCAGACATGTAATAGTATATAGAACCCCTCAGTGACTTCTAATATCCTTATCATTTACAGTAGGGGGTACATTATCCCTTATAATACATGAGTGATATTCAGAGTTCCCTGTATAACTCAGCCTGCAACCTTGTGCCTTTATATGGTCACAGAACCACCCCTCAGTGACTTCTAATATCCTTATCATTTACAGTAGGGGGTACATTATCCCTTATAATACATGAGTGATACTCAGAGTTCCCTGTATAACTCAGCCTGCAGCCTTGTGCCTTTATATGGTCACAGAACAACCCCTCAGTGACTTCTAATATCCTTATCATTTACAGTAGGAGGTACATTATCCCTTATAATACGAGTGATACTCATAGTTCCCTGTATAACTAATACACTATCCTTTGCATTGCACTAAAGAAGGCCAGTGTATAAAGTCCAGTGCATTTTGCATTTCAGCTTGTGTCAATATGATCTGTTTATACTTATAAGATTCTCTCTGTATATCTGTAGCACATACTCTACATTTCCTGGGTGCCCTTCTGCAGGGAGGAAAGACAGACAGTGGCATGAGCTTTATACCATCATCATATAATCATCTAGGAGATTTTTAGAAGGAAATCATATTATTTGTTGTGTTTGTCCTGAGATTACAAACTGGAACTCAATGGAGCCTATTTACTACAGTATTCTACACCCACCCATTATGTAATTTACAGACTCCTGTCCCTACCCGTGTAAGTTGACATCATAGAGTTTTACTCCAGTCCACAGCCTCCTCCCCAGGTTCTCCCTACCAAAAGGCTTGGCCAGGGGCCCAACATTGGTACAAGGAGATTTTCTTTTAATCCTCAAATGACTGCATTGTTGGTGAATCTTCAAACCATCCCCTCATCTCAAACTCTGATGTCCTCAAGATGAGACAACGTTGAACATATAGAATGCACAGTTGGATGTTTGTTTCTTCTGACAAACGAGGAGACTGGAGCCTCCAAAATCAAAATGTTGCATTGCTACGAGGTGCTAATAATCACCAATAAGAAGCACAGAAATTATCCATAGCATGACGTCCAATGTCTCATTCCCAAATCAAGAGGATCAATATGAAGTTCCCTTTGCAGCTTTAACAGCCTTCTTCTGTGACGGTTCCATTAGATGGTAGAACATTGTTTGTGGAATAAATATAGAGTTCCCTTTGCTGCTACTCTTCTGGGAAGGTTCCATTAGATATTGGAATATTGTTGGTGGGATTAATATGACATTTCCTTTGTTACTAGAACAGTCCCTACTCTTCTGGGAAGGGCCCCCCTAGATGGTGGAACATACTTGATAGGATTTGATTCCATTTAGACACAAGAGCATTGGTGAGGTTAGGCACTGATGTTGTGGGATCAGGCCAAATTCACAGTAGGGGTTCAAATTCATTCCTTTGAGTTGAAATCAGGGCTCTGTGTCCGGTTCTTCCACTCTCATCTCAGCAAACCCATTCTATTTGGACCTGGATTTGTGCATGGAGACATTATTGTACTGAAACAAAAAGGACCTTCCTATTGCCACAATGTAGGAAACACATAACTGAACTGGACTTTGTAGCCTTAAAGTTTGCTGTCAATGCAACCATTGGCCCTAGCCAAAGAGAAGGAACTGCCTTTGCCCATTATTCCTCCTCCACTAAACTTTAGTTGCCATTCATTCAGGCAAGGTTGTTTTCCCTCTGGTATGCAGAGTTTTCTGGGATGCACTGCCCCTCTGTCTTTATCTTATACAAAGCATAATGGACACAGGAACCCTTCCCATGTCTTCTTCTTTGCAGACCTCAGTTGAAGATGTCCTTTCACTTTGGACTAAATGCCACCCAACCCCGTTAAAACACGTCCCGTGACAAGGAACTTAGCTGGATCTGATGTCATGCAATGTTGGGTAACCACATATAAATTAAAGGTGGCCATACACTATGAGATCCGCTCATTAAGCAAGGTCTTTCCCAGATAGAACCAGCTAAGGTGGATGATAGACTTTCATCCGCTCCCTGTGGAAAAATGTAGCCCGAGATTCAGCCCAGTGTAGTATTAAAGGGCACCTGTTAGCCAAAAACATTTTCCCCAACCAAAGGTCCGGTTAATATAGCCCACACTCCAGTTGGGGGGTAATGATGAGCGTCCAACATCCCGCGCATAATGAGCTTCCAACATCCCGAGCATAAGGAGTTTCCGACATCCCGCGCATAAGGAGCGTCCGACATCCCAATCATAAAGATCGCTCAACATCACGCTCATGAGCTTCCGACATCACGCACTAATGAACTTCTGACATCACTCTCATAATGAACTTCTGACATCACGCTCATAATGAACTTCTGACATCACGCATATAATGAACTTCTGACATCACGCGTATAATGAGCAAGTTGCCGCTCACTCCTCCAGGAGCGAGTGTCCTAGCACTGGCAGGGGGCAATTCATTTTTTAAAAAAACTACCGTTACTCACAACAGCAGTTCAGGCTCTATTGGCCCGCCCCTTTAGTAGAGTAAAATATTTTCGGCCAATAGGTGCCCTTTAAGGTCAGATTCTGAACTGAAGAAGTCCATGAGATGACCGGTAAGAGACTTGGGTGCTATACCTTGAGACCACCCTAAGCTTTTGCATAGACATGCCCCCCCACCCCCATCAGAAACCCATAAAAAAACAAGATGTAACTCAAAATATAGAAGTCTTTAATGGAATATAAAAACTCTTTACAAAATTAGTACAAAACCTATAGCATATAACAGGCAATAGGATTTAAAAACAAGAAAACTTAAAAAATACTTTATGCGGCTTTCAATTGAATGACTTCCTATATGAAAAACACAAGTATTAAACTTGAGTTATAATAAAACAGGCTTCCTGTACATAAAGCTATTACCCCTCTGTAACATCTTCCTCAGCCCCCCCCCCCCACCAACAAGCTCACACTTTTTTTTGGAGGAGAAGGGTGAGACTTGATTGCAATTAAGGAGGCAAGCAAGCAAATACAAATAAGGGGCTGCATAAATAACATAAGTTTTAGTCATTGGTGCAGGAATCCATTAATAACCAATAAGCAAACCGCTTTCATCAGTCAATTTCAAATTACAAAATGAAAGGATCGATCTGATTGGTTGCTACGGGTAACTACAGTGAATTACTCTCTAGGACTTATTTAGCACCCAAACAGGCCTAGCTTTCCTTGTTCCATCTAGTGGGATGTTCAAAACCGATTGGTTGCTATGGACAAGTGCACTTTATTTTTGTAGCATGGCTCTTTGGGGTGACAAAGCATCTCTACACATGGCGGGGTAATCTCAGGCACTATTAAGGCACCCGGTGGTAGAGGGTAAAAAGTAAAACTACATACAAGGACAATGCAGGGAACAAGAACATCCGTTACAGTGGAGATCGCAAACTACAACTCTCAGAATCCCCTGGCAGCAGACAGAACTGGGAGTTGTAGTTAAGCAACACCTAGAAGGCTGCAGTACTGAATCATATACATGAATTCTTTGTGCGTCTCCAACCTGACCCATTTGTGAAATTAGTTTTTATGACTTATCCTTATATGGGAAACCAATGCCCTGTTGCTAGGGTAAGAGGGATCCTGGCAACATTTTGGCACAGAGTGATCCAGACCCATAGAGGCAAAAATCTTATTTAGGGACAATGCGGGTGCACATTTATCAAAATCCCTAGAAAGGGAGCTGTTCACCCTGCATAGAATGAAGAAGAAAAGTGACAATTCATGTTGACATCACAACCCCATGTTGACATCATTATTCCATCTTGACATCACAACCCCATGTTGAAATCACAACTCCATGTTGACATCACAACTCCATGTTGACATCACTACCCCAGGAGTCATTGTAAATGACATCACTGCAGTGCACAGCCCCCACTCAGGAGGGTGCAACAAGGCACACAGAGGAATGCTGCTACACCAGGGAGCGAAGTCTCCATTCATAGACATCAGATTGTCTTTACATTGATTTTCTACTCTCAGACTAAGTCAAAGCTTCTGTGCCGGTCGCTGTAGGGTTACCGACTCTGTACAGGAGATTTTCAAACTGTACAGGAGGGAGGCTATTGGGTGAATAGAATATTGGGTGTGGTCAGTGAGGCCAGGCATTGGCTGGGAGGATGTGGGTGCAATCTCCCTCCAACATACCTTAAAGGGGTGGTTCACATTTAAGTTAACTTTTAGTATACTATAGAATGGCAAATTCTAAGCAACTTTTCAATTGACCTTCATTTTTTTTAAAGGTGTTGTTCACCTTTGAGATAACGGTTAGTATGATATAGAGAGTGATATTCTGTTATAATTTGCAATTGGTTTCATTTTTTATTATCTGTGGTTTTTTGAGTTATTTCGCTTTATGTTCAGCAGCTCTTCAATTTGCATTTTAAGCAATCTGGTAACTAGGGCCCAAAATACCCTAACAACCATGCACTGATTTGAATAAGAGACTGGAATATGAATAGGAGAGGGACTGAATAGAAAGATGAGTAATAAAAAGTAACAATAACAATACATTTGTAGCCTTACAGAGGATGTGTTTTTTAGAAGGGGTCAGCGACGCCCATTTGAAAGCTGCAGAGTCAGAAGAAAAAGGCAAATAACTATAAAACTATAAAAATAAAATCCAATTTTTCCAAAATTGCTTAGAAATGGTCATTCTATAACATACCAAAAGTTACTTTAAAGGTGAACCACCACCTTTAATTATTTGCCTTTTTCTTCTGACACTTTCCAGCTTTCAAATGGGGGTCAAACAAATGCTCTGTAAGACTACAAATGTATTGTTTTTGTTACTTTTTATTACTCATCTTTCTATTTGTCTCTCCTATTCATATCCCAGTCTCTTATTCAAATCAATGCATGGTTGCTAGGGTAATTTGGACCCTAGCAACCAGATGGCTGAATCTGCAAACTGGAGAGCTACTGAACAAAAAGCTAAATAACTCAAAAACCACAAATAATAAAAAATTGTCTCAGAATATCACTCTCTACATCATACTAAAAGGTGAAGAACCCCTTTAAGCTGCCTGCTCACTGTTTTAGCTGCCTGCACTCCCCCAGCCTTTAGGATGTGTTGCTTTTCATATTCATGGATTTTATGCCTGGAGACATGGAGGCAAAAGAGAGTGCAGAGCAATTCTGAAAATAATTATAAGGGAATGTGTATTAATATTACAGTAAATAGCATTGACCTACCCTTGCTTTTTTGTTTACTACAGGCGTCACCTCCTTTCTGCTACATTATGTGATAAATAAGAATACATCTCTGCCCCAGGCCCCCATTCTACATCTAACTGCAGTAAAGACTAAATAATATAGAAAAAAAAAAACAATTAGAAACCTTTCTTAAAGCTTTCCTAAGCAGAAGAACATCAGAGCAGCCTCTTTCTTTCTCCTGACAACTTCCTTGACTACTTGGTGGTCAGACTGGTCAGAAACTGACCAGCAGGTGGCGCTGTTGGAACAAAATTCATATTAACAGTACATGTATCCCTTAATATCTTGGAATTAAAAAATAAATAAATAATGAATGTAAATTACAAAATTGCTTAGAATAGCCCCCTCATCAATTTTACATGCACTTATTTTAAAGGTTTACTGATCCTATAAGATTATCTGACTCCAAAGGTGGCGTCTCCAATAAACACCATTCTGTACAGTCCTTACAATGTCGCATTTGATTTTAAAACTGGGCCTATAGCAGGTTTCTAAGTCCCCAGTAGTGGAATATCGGGGGCTGCCAGTGATCTGGGATGGACCTGGAGTGTTAACACTTTGAAATCTACAGCAATCACAGAGAGAACTATACAGAGGGGTGTCTGTTTGGAGATGCCACCAGCTTGGCAGATCTCAATGGGTGTTGATGAGCCACGGGCTTGTTATAAGCAGCTGAAAACTGTTCAGAAACCACTGAAAACAAATATAAAAAGCAAAAGCGGGGGGAAAAAGTACTTTAAAAAAAATTAATTTTTCATGTTGGGTTTAGATACCCTTTAAAGGGGAACTATTGCAAAATTGTAAATATAAGCTTCATCGTGATGAAATTAGAAACTTTCCAAATACAATCAATTAAATATTCTGCATTGTTTCTGAAATAATCAAGTTTATCTTCACTATTCCTCTCTCAGCATCTGTTTCTCTTCATGCGGCAGTTGGGTGTCAGATATTCATTGACAGTTAGATCCAATATATCTTATAGGGGGGCTCCTTTTGCCTAGAAGATGTATTAGAGCTCACTCTATTAAACTCACCAGACATCATGTCTCTCTACATGCAGGATTTGTGCAAAAGGCAGTTATTTTGTTACATTTTGTTTTTTTGCTGGAATCAGTTATTTGAGTGAGCGCTAACAATATCTGCCTTCTGCACAAATTCTGCATGTAGAGAGACATGATGTCTGGTGAGTTTAATAGAGTGACCTCTAATACATCTTCTAGGCAAAAGGAGCCCCCCTATAAGATATATTGGATCTAACTGTCAATGAATATCTGACACCCAACTGCTGCATGAAGAGAGAATGAAGAGAAACAGATGCTGAGAGAGGAATAGTGAAGATAAACTTGATTATTTCAGAAACAATGCAGAATTTTTAATTGATTGTTTTTAGAAAGTTTCTTATTTCAGTATGAGGAAGCTTATATTACATTTTGCCTTTTTGCGATACTTCCCCTTTAGGTTAAGGGCACACTATAAGATTCGGGGAGATTTCATCGCCCGGTGACAAATCGCCTCTTCTTCTGGCGACTAATCGGCCCGAAAAACCTTCTAGAATCCAAATTGCCGGCAGGATGGCACTCGGAGCGATTCGTTTTCCAAAAGGAAACTTCGGACGACTTCAGAAAACAAAGCGCTCCGAGCGCCATCCCACCAGTGATTTAGATTCTATCCGTCAGGAAGGCTTTTCAGGGAGATTAGTCGCTTGAAAAAAGGGGATTTGTCGCCGTGCGACTAAATCTCCCCGAATCTTAGCGTTATGATAGGCTGAAATTTCTACGAAAGTCACTTCTTTGCTTCAGCGAGTAGCAGGAGTAGCTTTGGGCTGCCACTAGGTGGTGCTACTCTCATCAGAACTCCAAGCTGAACATCTTGACCGGAATGAAGAGGCAGTTTTGGTTTTTACTGGGCCACTCGCAGGTTACGTGTGAATAGTGCTGGGGAAGAGACAAGAGTTATTGAGCAACGACATGCAATGAAATACTATTAGCCGCTCCTACTCCCCATTCCAGGACAGGGGGTGAGTGTATCAGGAAGGAATCAGAGGAGCAAATAGACACACGGAGGCACTTGCAGGGCAAACTCTGGGAACTGCATTGAAACGGCTCCTTCCTGCAAAACGAAATTCCTATCAGAGAGTCTGTGCCCTTCAATTAAAGGGGGGTGGTTCACCTTTAAGTTAACTTTTAGTATGTTATAAAATGGCTAATTCTAGGCAATTTTTCAACTGGTCTTCATTATTTATTTTTTATAGTTTTGTAATTATTTGCCTTTTTCGTCTGACTCTTTCCAGATTTCAAATGGGGGGGGGAGATCACTGACCCCCATCTAAAAAAACAAATGCTCTGTAAGGCTACAAACATATTGTTATTGCTACTTTTTATCACTCGTCTTTTTATTCAGGACTCTCCTATTCATCATCTAGTCTCTAAGGGAAATTGACGCCTGGTTGCTGGGTTGGTTTGCACCCTAGCAACCAGATGGATGAATTTGCAAACTGGAGAGTAAAGCGAAATAACTCAAAACCCACAAATAATATAAAATGAAAACCAATTGCAAATTGTCTCAGAATATCACTCCCTGCATCATACTAAACAACTCAAAGGTGAACAACCCCTTTAAAAACAATTTTTGTTTGGAAATGTCATTATATTGATAAAAAAAGTATATATGTGTATATATATATATATCTTCACAAGGACAGCACCCTGCTGAAATCATTTTCCCCAGGTGCTCGGTAAATGGTTGGAATAATTGAAAGACCATCAACATCGGGATCTTTGTGTATCAAACTCAAAGTGTATTCATTTCGTGCATGAATAGCCATGATAGGCTAATCATGCACGAAATGAATACACTTTGATTTCGATACACAAAGATAACTGTGTTGCTGGTCTTTTTTCAAGTATGTATGTATATATATATATATATCTATATATATATATATATATATATCTATATATATATATATATCTATATATATATATATATATCTATATATATATCTATATATCTATATATATATATATATATATATATATATATATATATATATATATCTATATATCTCTCTCAACACACACAAACATTTAGGCCATTTGCAGCCAGAGGCTAAGCAATATAACTTGCATGTGACAATTTCAGCAAAGAGAAAGGCTTTCCCCGGACTCCATGCTAAAGCCAAATCCTAGTGAAAGAGGAGCAAGAAGCCTCAGAGGATTCCGAGGTCAGTATTCCATGGATAAGGGATTGCAGGTGAGTAGGAGAGGTATGTGGCTCACAGCAGTTCCAATGTGGAAGAAAATGTAGTCTCAAGTGGCACTTTCGGGTGGAATGTCAGAATGATGCTCCACTGTCTCTACCTCTGTGACTTCCACTCCGGCGAGCTCTTCGGCCGATACAATAATGGTGTCTCCATCCTCCACTGCTGTGAATCTGTCTCCGTTCAATTGTTGCCGCTCCAGACTCTCCAGTTTGACTCTATAGGCCTCTGCCTCTTGTTCTTTCTCTCTGAGCTGCTGTCGGAACTCACAGGCACGGAGGTTGGCTTCCTGCAGTTGCTGCTCCAACTCTTGCCTCTCTTTTTTACTGTTCCCCTCCTAGTGGCAGAATAAAGGAGATTATAGCTCTTCTATCACACAGGGCCAACCTAAACAGAATGTAGTTTCTCTGCAGGTGGGAGAGGGGTGGGATACACAGTCCCAGTACAGTAGGTACAGTAGGTATGTGGGTAGGTAGTTTTTGTGCAGGTGGGAGAGGGGAGGGATACACAGTCCCAGTACAGTAGGTACAGTAGGTATGTGGGTAGGTAGTTTTTGTGCAGGTGGGAGAGGGGAGGGATACACAGTCCCAGTACAGTAGGTACAGTAGGTATGTGGGTAGGTAGTTTTTGTGCAGGTGGGAGAGGGGAGGGATACACAGTCCCAGTACAGTAGGTACAGTAGGTATGTGAGTAGGTATTTTCTGTGCAGGTGGGAGAGAGGAGGGATGCACAGTCCCAGTACAGTAGGTACAGTAGGTATGTGGGTAGGTATTTTCTGTGCAGGTGGGGGAGGGGTGGGATACACTTTCCCAGTACAGTAGGTATGTGGGTAGGTATTTTCTGTGCAGGTGGGAGAGGGGAGGGATACACAGTCCCAGTACAGTAGGTACAGTAGGTATGTGGGTAGGTATTTTCTGTGCAGGTGGGGGAGGGGTGGGATACACTTTCCCAGTACAGTAGGTATGTGGGTAGGTATTTTCTGTGCAGGTGGGAGAGGGGAGGGATGCACAGTCCCAGTACAGTAGGTACAGTAGGTATGTGGGTAGGTATTTTCTGTGCAGGTGGGGGAGGGGTGGGATACACTTTCCCAGTACAGTAGGTATGTGGGTAGGTATTTTCTGTGCAGGTGGGGGAGGGGTGGGGATAATACAGTACATACAGCTGATCCCTGACTATCTTGGGACTGTCCTTCTGTTGAACAAATAGTAGAGGTGGGAATACACACTGACTTCTGTCCTGGTAGGACGTGACTGTGATGAGCTGGTCGCTGGCTATCCAGGACATTATCTGTTAGTCATTATCATCACTTACTGGTCCTTCTTCTGTAGCACATGTTGCTACTCGGTACTTTTTGGCAGGAGGAGAAGGCGGCGACACTTCCACCAGGACAGTCTCTTCTACAACTTGCTCTTCAGCCACCTCTACAGCTGCAACACAGACAGAGTTTATTGTGTATTGAAATGGCAGGTGCAGCAACATCCATTTTGTTCTGAAGTCTGACCATTCCTGTCTGATTATCCTCAAAACTACTGGCAATGGCCACTCGTACTGCTGGAGAGTCACTAATACTGTTAGGACACCATGATGCAAGAGAAACTAGCGCCCCCCCTGAGAGTGCCCCGGGCAGAACCGAACCCAGGATCTCAGTGCTGCAAGCCAGGAGTTGTAACCACGCCCACATTACTCAGGGGCAGTCACACACTCAATAGTAACAGCAAGCATTAAAGGAGAAGGAAAGGCTAAAACGAAGTAAGCTTTATCAGTAATGCTGTTCTGAGTCCTCAGTTAAAGGAGAAAAAAACCCGTAACATAAAAAACCCTACGCCCCCCAAACGATTTTTGGAAATTTTCGTGACTTTTGGCGCATGCAAAGTTGTTCGGGACCAGAAAATGACTCAGACCGCGCATGGGCCGAAAACGAAGGTCTGCTTCCGAAGGAAAAGAAGATGGCTGCCGTGAACTGCGGGGGACAGTAGAATCTGCATCGAGGGGTAAGTAAAAAGTTAGGAGAATTTGCCCTGGGTACCATCTAGGCTGGGGGGGGGGGTAACAAAGGGTAGGGTTTTTATGTTACGGGTATGTTTCTCCTATAATAGAAACAGCATTTTCTTTCTATTGTGTACTCATGGGCTTCTGTATCAGACTTCCTGTTTTCAGCTTAAACATCCAGGGCTAGGGCTTGAGCATGCTCAGTTTGCACCTCTCCCTCTCCGCCTCACCTCCCTGCTCTAATCTGAGCCCAGAGCTATGAGTAAGCAGGGAGAGACTCAGGCAGGGAGTGATGTCACAGCAAGCTGATATGGCAGCTGCTATCCTAAACAAACAGAAAGCGTCTACTAGCTTGTACTATTGTGGTTATTCTATTGGCATTAAACTGTTTCAGTAGCTTTCCTTCTCCTTTAATGATAATCAATCCTAAGCCAGTAGACAAGAATGTTCTGGTTCTCCCCGACTGATCTTTCATTGTGACGTCAAAACTGTTGCCTGGTTGGTAGGGTAATTAAGCCTTAGCAACCAGCAGCTCTCCAGCTTCAGCTGTTTGCTAGGGTCCAATTCCCTTAGCAACCATGCACTGATTTGAATAAGAAACTGGAACATGAATAGGAGAGGCCGGAGTAGAAAGATGAGTAATGTAAAGTAGCAATCACAATATATTTGTAGCCTTACAGAGCATTTGTTTTTAGATGGGGGTCAGTGACCCCCATATGAAAACAGGAAAGAGTTAGAAGAGGAAGGCAGATATTTAAATAAAACTCTAAAAAAGAAGATAATGAAGACCAACTGAAAAGTTGCTTAGACTAAGCCATTCTATAACATACTTAAATTTAACTTAAAGGTGAAACACCCCTTTAAGGGGTTGGATGGTGTTTAGCAAGTGAGGGAATACAGGGATATGGGAGAGAGCTCATAGTACAAGTTGATCCAGGGACTGGTCCCATTGCCATTTTGGAGTCAGGAAGGAATTTTCCCCCTCTGAGGGAAATTGGAGAGACTTCAGATGGGTTTTTACCTTCCTCTGGATCAACTGGCAGTTAGGCAGGTTATATAGAGAGTTTAAGGGCTCTTACACATGAGCGTTTTTACCTGCGCTCCGTTTTTCGGCATTCAGCCGCAGGGGAGCGCAGGAATAGACGCATTTCATTATTTCAAATGGGGCTGTACTCACACAGGCGCATGTAGGCGCCGAACGCAGGTTGAGACGCAACATGCTGCATTTTTCCTGCGTTCGGCACCTGCACGCGCCTGAGTGAGTACAGCCCCATTTGAAATAATGAAATGCGTCTATTCCTGCGCTCCCCTGCGGCTGAACGCCGAAAAACGGAACGCTGGGGAGCGCAGGTAAAAACGCTCATGTGTAAGAGCCCTAAAGGTTGAACATGTGTCTTTTTTCAATCTAACTCATTATGTTACTATGTGTTACTGTAGGAAGTGCAACATCCCGTGCTGTAAGGGAAGGAGTAATTGTGCATGTGGGATGCAGGTTACCTTGCTCTCCGTTCTGGATGGTAAGTATACGAGGAGTGCGTAGGCCCCCGACAGACAGTTGCCCAGGGAGGCTGCCCAGCTGAATTCCATCTGTAACGATTGTGATCACTCTCTGACCTCCGTTCTCTACCATCTGCTGCACCGACGGCTCAAACGTCACAACTTCAGTGCCTTGAGCTGGGGAAATTAAAACATTTACTGTACGGGTGCCGAGAGAATTTTTTCTTCCCTCCTACAGACCTTGTACTGGTATCAGATCTGCTATCGGGTAACTCATTATCCAGAAAGCTCTGAATTACAGAAAGGCCGTCGCCCATAGACTCCATTTTAGGAATTGTTTTTTTTAAATGATTTCCTTTTTCTGTGTAATAATGAAACAGTAGATTGTAATTGTTCCCAACTAAGATATAATTTTTTCTTATTGGAAGCAAAAACAGGCTATTGGGTTTATTTAAATGTTTAAATTATTTTCTAGTAGACAAGGTATGAGGGTCCAAATTACAGAAAGATCCATTATCCGGAAAGCCCCAGGTCCCGAGCATTCTGGATAACAGGTCCTGTTCCTGTACTGTCATATTGCTGAGCCAAAAAAGTTGGGCTAAGCTGCTCCTTCAGTGCAGGGGGCCTAAAACAAGGAGCTGGAAGCGATGCAAAGGACAAGCAATGGAGCATTTGCCACAGACAGGTAAGTACATACTGTACAGGTACCTACCATGCGAGGATTTCACATTCGCTACGGGAGTCAAGATATACTGTGGGGAAGATACAGAGATGACATTTCCTTGTTTCCTTGTTAGGGGTTTGCCCTGCAGCGCCTCCTGAAAAAAAAAAGAAAAAGCAGAAAGTGTTATATAATTATATATGTTATATATACACAATAATTATATATGTACATATATATATATATATATACACAATAAATTCTAAATGAAACAACTCTGATGCAGTTAAACTGCAGACTTTCAGCTTTAATTCAGTGGGTTGAACAAAAAGATTGCACAAAAATGTGAGGAACTAAAGCCTTTTTTTTTTTTTTAACACAATCACTTCAAGGGCTCAAAAGTAATTGGACAAATTAAAAAAACTGAAAATAAAATGTTCATTTCTAATACTTGGTTGAAAACCAACGTGAGAAGAGATGTTATGAGATATATTTAACATATTGAATGTTGCTGGTGTCCAGCCATACAATGGGTTAAAATTTGCACATGATGTCACAGGCACTTTCATACCATGTGGGTGGATATTATTTAAGGCAGGAGTCTCCAGTTTTTTGGGCCCAGGGAGCAAAGAAGAGCCAAATTTTTCTGCAAGGACCAGGAGGGGGTCAGTGTTCAATTCAGCGCACCGGTGTTCAATTTGGCGCTCGTTAATTGTTAGGCGGCCCACTTCAGGACTGTCTGCTGCCTGGGACGCGGGCCGGCGGTTGGGGACCCCTGATTTAAAGGGATACTGTCATGGGAAAAAACATTTTTTCCAAAATGAATCAGTTAATAGTGCTCATCCATTTCTCAAAAGAGGAAACAGATTTTTTTATATTCAATTTTGAAATCTGACATGGGGCTAGACATATCAATTTCCCAGCTGCCCGAAGTCATGTGACTTGTGCTCTGATAAACTTCAATCACTCTTTACTGCTGTACTGCAAGTTGGAGTGATATCACCCCCTCCCTTTCCCCCCAGCAGCCAAACAAAAGAACAATGGGAAGGTAACCAGATAACAGCTCCCTAACACAAGATAACAGCTGCCTGGTAGATCTAAGAACAACACTCAATAGTAAAAACCCATGTCCCACTGGGACACATTCAGTTACATTGAGAAGGAAAAACAGCAGCCTGCCAGAAAGCATTTCTCTCCTAAAGTACAGGCACAAGTCACATGACCAGGGGCAGCTGGGAAACTGACAAAATGTCTAGCCCCATGTCAGATTTCAAAATTGAATATAAAAAAATCAGTTTGCTCTTGCGAGAAATGGATTTCAGTGCAGAATTCTGCTGGAGCAGCACTATTAACTGGTGCATTTTGAAAAAAAACATGTTTTTCTATGACAGGATCCCTTTAAGGGAGAACTATATGTATTTTCACCTTGACAAAGGTCCAAATGAGTACCAAAACGTCAGTTATGCATACTATGTAACAATATAACACTATTTTCATGGTAAAACCCCTGGTGCGGCAAATTAGGATTCGGATTTGGTAATTCCATGTTTTATTTATACACACATATAGCCACTCCAATGTTTCGGCCTCTTTGGGAACTTTGTCAAGTATAATGTGCATTGTGCAAACATCTTTAAATAAATAGTGCAAAAAAAGTGCCAAAGACATCACAGGGTTAATTAGATACAGCCAATCAAAATCATTCTAATTTACATATATCATTACACACCCTGTAGGTCTGTGAGCATGGGAGAAGTTAAATACAAACAAAAGGGCATCGATCCAAGTTTCTGGTGTTCAGCACAAGCAATAACAATATATTTGTAGTCTTAAAGATGTTTTTAGATGGGGTCACTGACCCCTATATGAAAGCTGGAAAGAGTCAGAAGAAAAAGGCATGTAATGCAAAAACTATAAAAAATAAATAATGAAGACCACTTGAAAAGCTGCTCAGAATTGGCCATTCTTTAACAAACTAAAAGTTAACTTAAAGGAGAACTACGCAGAGGAACGCCAGCCGGATCACTGGTCAAGCAATTAAGTCACTGGGGGTGGGGGGAGTCTGATAATGTCCCTATGAAATGCCGTGTGTCCCACTGCTCTTACCTGCATGGTGACCAACAGCTCATGGTTGTTCTTGTCCAGTGCAATGTCAATGGGAGTCTTGCCGAATTTGTTGTGAGAGCTGACGTCTGCCCCCGACTTTATCAGCAGGTGAACCACGTCGTGGTGACTGTGCTCTGTGGCCCAGTGTAAAGCCGTCATCTCTAACATGTCCCTGGCATTGACATTGGCTCCATTCTGCAAGGGCCACAAATGATACCCGTTATTTATATGTACAGAGACCCTCAGCCTTGAGAACCCCCCACATTTATAATCGTCGCTTACCTTGATGAGTAGATCCACAATAGGAGCGTGTCCATCTGCAGCCGCCATGTGCAGGGGAGTCCTATCCACCTTAGTGCGGGCGTCTCTGCTAATGCCGGCCTGCAGGAGAACTTTAACAGTGGAGAAGTGGCCATACTGAGCAGCCAGGTGCAGAGGAGATGTCCCAAGCTGAAAAGACATGGGCATTTAAAATTTAAAGGGGTTGTTTGAGTTAACTGTTAGTATGATGCTGAGAGGGATATTCTGAGACAATTTGCATTCGGTTTTCATTTCGAATTATTTGTGGTTTTTGAGTTATTTAGCTTTTTATTCAGCAGCTCTCCAGTTTGCAATCTCTGCAGTTTGATTGCTAGGGCCCAAATTACCCTAGCAACCCTGCAATGATTGGAATGAGAGACTGGGAAATGTATAGGAAAAGGCATTAATAGAAAGAGGAGTAATAAAAAGAAGCAATAACAATACATTTGTAGCCTTAAAGATCATTTATTTTTATATGCCCCTGCCCTCCGCCGGCTAAAATGAAATGCTAAAATGAAAATTGGACAGTTCATCAGAAATAAAGAATTTTTCCAATTACTTTATATTTTCTATGTGTGACCATTCTAATATTGAAGTGTAAAGTGTAATTTTTCACTTCCTAAAGCAGCTCTTGGATGGGAGGTCGCCGACCCTAAATTGATACATTTAGTTGATACGTTTCTTATCTTTGTCCCTGCTGAGCAGAATCTCTGGGTTTCATTACAGGCAGCTGTAAGGGTCAGGCCAATAGAGCAGATTCGGGGAGATTAGTCGCCCCAGCGACAATCTCTCCAAACTGCCTTCCCCCTGCTCACCGCCGGCTAAAATGAAAATTGCCTGGGGGAAGGCACGTTTTCCGAAGTCGCCCAAAGTCTTAATCTCTCCAAATCTGCTTGTGTGGCCTGACCCTTACAGCTGCCTGTAATGAAACCCAGAGATTCTGCTCAGCAGGGACAAAGATAAGAAATGTATCAATTGAGGGTCGGCGACCTCCCATCTAAGAGCTGCTTTAGGAGGTGATAAATGACACTTTAATATTAGAACGGTCACACATAGAAAATAGAAAGTAATTGGAAAAATTCTTTATTTCTGGTGAACTGTCAAAAACCAATTGAACTGAAAAAACTACCCCTTAAAAGTAACTTTTTCTTCAAGTACTGAAAGGATATAAGCACAGGAGTCTGTTTTACTTTGAGATACAATATTTGCTGTGTTAATAACAAGGGTTAAATATTACAGTCATACACAACCAAAAGCAATTGGTGATTGGTGCAGGACTGTATAAGGGGCAGACTCATTGCAATTGACCATTTATAGGCAGAACCATGGAACAAATATACATCTGGTCAGTATTTTAATAAATCTTTATTTCAATAATAATAACATTCATAGAGGGGAAAAAAAACAGTTTTTGGGCATATCAGGGCAACATATATAAAACAGTTTTTGGGCATATCAGGGAAATGCATTGTAAATTGGTGGGGCCACAAATAAAAAAAAAGAAAATGTAAAATGCGGGGAAACGTGTTCACTGGAGCATACATACCCAGTCTGTAGTGAAAGGGGCGCCATTTTGCATCAACACCCGTATTTCATCATCTTCTCCATTGCGTGCGGCTTCCAGTAATCTCTTGCCAAGGTCCAGCGCCATCTGTTTATTGGCAAAACACAGCAGTTATTTCCATGAATACAATCATATGTGTGGTTTTATTCACTCAGTGTACCATTTACACACCATATCACACACTAGTGGTACTGACATACTAGGAGACACAATTACACACTGTATCACAGTCACACTGACCTACAATTCAAGTCATTAAAGGAGAACTAAACCCTAAAAATGAATGTGGCTAGAAATTGCATATCTTCTGAACTTATTGCACAAGGCTAAAGTTACAGCTTGTCAATAGCAGCAATGATCCAGGACTTCAAACTTGTCACAGGGGGTCACCATCTTGGAAAGTGTCTGTGACACTCACATGCTCAGTGGGCTCTGATTGGCTGTTGAGAAGCTAAGCTTAGGGCTCGTCACTAATTATCCAGCAGAAAATGAGCTTCCCTGGCTGTAATATAAGCTGATGCTACAGGTTTGCTGATTATTAAATTCTGATGCTAATTGCACTGGTTTCTGTGCTGCCATGTAGTAATTATCTGTATTAATTACTAATCAGCCTTATAGTGTGACATTTCTATTCTATGTGTACTGTATATTGTGAGTGGGTCCCTAAGCTCAGTAAGTGACAGCAGCACAGAGCATGTGCAGTGAATCAGCAGAAAAGAAGATGGGGAGCTACTGGGGCATCTTTGGAGACACAGATCTTTACTGCTAAAGGGCTGTGGTTGCCTTGGGCCGGTACAGAAGCACAAAACAATGTACAACATTTCTAGCTACTTCTTTAGTTAGGCTTTAGTTCTCCTTTAATATTCCCAGAGAGTTGCAAATAATATCAAGCAAACACACATATTGCACTTGCAGACTGACACTGAGTTCCATGCACAATAATTTAATCACGTGACATAAATATCTTCGAGGCAAGCAAATATAAAACCCCCCATTACAGCATTTCAGGCCTGAAAGAGTTAACAGGACCCGGGCCTATTCAGCTAGTGACCTGAGATCAGCTTGTATCTCTTGCTGCTTTCTGCTCCAGTCCCACCATCCCCACCCCCGCCCCAGCAGTACAACAAATAAATAAACAAGACCCCCTGCTTTTGCAGATAGGGACGGGAACTCCTGACTCTGGGGCCTTTGCTTCACAGCAGAAGGAATTGGCGGCCCCACGCAAGACAAAATTTCATGCCCCATAATGCACTGCTCTGATGTCATTGCCCCCCCCATAGCACTGATTGGCTGCTGTTATGTAGCTCCGCCCAGACCAGTCCATGCAAGGAAACTCAAAGCTTGAAGCCAGACTGGGTGAGAGAGGGAGAGCTACTCAGCACCCACATATAGGGCAGCACAGTGGGACATAAAGCCATGGGACGCCAGTTGTCACTCTCATGAAGATTGAATAGAAAAACATAACATTAGCAGCTTAGCTGGGAATAAAACAAGAATCTCCAGAATGATATACAAACGAAAGGCAGCACATGGGGGGGGGGGGTTTAAAGTGAAGAACAGGAGAGGGGTGTCCTGCCAAAGCCTGGGTGTACCCCAAACTCTATAAAGATGTGTCCCTGAGCAGGAGTTTCGCCTGAAGCTCACCCACCCCTGCTCCTGCAACTCTCCTACAGACCCCTCAGCTCTACATCTCAGAGCCCCCCTTCAGCCCTCCATATATACAGTAGGGATACAGCCAGGAGTATTATACAGGCAGGGATACACAGTACATGCAGTAGGGATATATAGTAAGGATACAACTAGGGAATATACTGACAGGGATACACCGTACATACAGTAGGGATATACACTACATACAATAGGGATACCCAGTACATACAGTAGGGATACAACTAGGGAGGAATATACTGACAGGGATACACAGTACATACAGTAGGGATACACAGTACATACAGTAGGGATACACAGTACATACAGTAGGGATACACAGTACATACAGTAGGGATACACAGTACATGCAGTAGGGATACAGTGACATAACCAAGCATAATACCCTCAATGCACAAACACTATTTAGTTTGATTGGAATTACAGTGTAACTGCCCCATGCAAATATTTAGGAATCCTGGTGTCCTTAACAGGCCACACTCGGTGCTCACCTACTGTTGTCCATAGTTGGAGATCTGCACAATCTGACTGCAGCCAGTTACATTCATGGGTAATACCCTCCGGCCAGATGGCACATCCAGCCCCTCATAGTAACAAGCAGCCTGGCACTTACACCTCCTATCTACTACATGTTGCCTCCCTGCTGGAATATTTCATTATCTAACCCGGCCGCCCCCAGGAATACAGTAATCCTTTTCTCCTACGTCTGTGCTGCCAGACACTCTCTGCCTACCACATATATCAGTACTGAGTTTTCTACATCCGCTTACTTGGGCCCCCAACCACAGAAACATCCCCACCTTAGAGCTGAAATAAACTGCCCCACCCTCACCTAGAGCCTGACCCCCCTACACTTATTTTAGATGCAATCACCCCTAAACTTCAACACTCCCTCCCCAGCTGGTCCATACCCACTAGGACACCTCCAGTCACCCTCCCACGCTGATTTCAGGGGCACAGTAACTCCTGAAGCCAAACACTCTCCATCCCCAGAAGGCACACGGATGTCCCACACTGATTTTAGGAGAACCCCAACTGCTGGTGAAAACTGTCACTCACTCTCTACACACCCGGAGCACATAGATTGTAACACTCTCTGCCCAGTGTAACAAGATCCAGCGACCCTCCAGCCCATGTGCCAGAGCTCTCTCATTGCACCAGTAAAGGACTCCAGCAAAATACCCAGAGTGCAAAGCTGCTCCCCTTGTCTGCACTACTCCAGTGTTCAGCGGGGGGTTTCATTTTAGGGTCCTCGTCTGTGACTAGGGTTGCCACCTGGCCGGAAAAAATGATGGTTGATCCCAATGTTATTAATAAGGAAAAAAGATAAATATATAGGAGGGCCGGTATTTGTTTCCAGAAAAGGTGGCAACCCTATCTGTGGCCCCTGATCCTGGTCAGAGGCTGCACATTAAACCTGATATAATACAATACAAGTCATTTAGCTTTTTATTCAGCAGCTCTCCAGTTTGCAATTTCAGCTATGTGGTTGCTAGGGTCCAAATTCCCCTAGCAACCAGGCACTGATTTTAATAAGAGACTGGAATATGAACAGGAGAGGCCTGAATAGAAAGAGGAGGAATAAAAAGTAGCAATAACAATTAACGTGTAGCCTTACAGAGTATTTGTTTTTAGATGGGGTCAGTGACCCCCGTTTGAAAGCTGAAAAGAGTGAGAAGAAGAAGGCAAATAAAAAAAAAAGCAATGAAGTGCAATAAGCTTTACTGGCGCAATCACTTGTAAGACGCATGACTTTCAGTCCAGCAGATATAAAACCCGCCATCAGGCCTGAAAGAGTTAACATGGCGCGGGCCTATTCAGCTACTGACCTGAGATCAGCTTGTATGGCCTCCCGTGCTGCTTCCTCCTCGGACACATCCAACCATTCCCCCGCCCCAGCTGCACAACAAACACACACACAATAGACTCCGCTCAGCCTTTCCGGATAAGAACGGGGGAAACTCTCAGCCTCCCATAATCCACCGCGCTACTTTGACGTCATCCCCTTGAGGAGTCTCCTCCCCCTTAATGGTCTGAGGTGAATTCCCCTTAGTCCCGCCCACACCCGCCTCTGTGAGATAAGTGAATGTAGTTCGGCTTGTATCTCCTTGCTCTGTGCTTTAGGTTTCCTCAGAGAGGGACATGATATGACACAGGCAGTGTAACCAAACCAGCCAGTGCTGCACTCATATTGTGTATGTGCCTGCTGGCCTCCAAACCCATTCACTTTCAAAGCTTTAAGGGCGGGAATGCAACTTCTGAGGTGAACTTTGTGGAAATGAATAAAAACGACCAATTTAGAAAGTCAAGTTTACATAGTTTACATTTTCTTCGGAAGATTTCCCTGGGTTTGAGCAAACAATATTCTTGGCATATGCCTCCCAACTGGCGAGTAGCCCATTTTGGTGGCCACACCCCCTAATTACCATGTTCATTTTACAAAATTTGGCAGGTTATGAAAGTTATTTCTGTGGTTATTTTTCAGTTATTACAGTTTTGCAGGTGAATTGCCCTTTCAGCTGTGAGTCTTTAACTATTGTTACAACGGTATCTTATCTGCAGCTCTGGCTGTTCTGGGCTCTCTGCCAAAAGCCAATTAAGTGAGAAACTTTGTTTATTTTTCTGGCTGTTCAGTGCAGAGAAAAACGGGACTTTCCAATACAAACGAGGGACTGGTTAAGCTGTCAAAAGAGGCACTGCCCCTCTAAAAACGGGACATTTGGGAGGTATGTTATTGGAAGGGTTGCCGCCTTTTCCTAGATTTTTTACCGGCTGTTGGGGGCGGGAACAAAAGGGGAGGGGTGTGAGATCAAAAGGGACGGGTCCATGATGTAAAAGGAGACAGGGGCACGACATGGAGAGCTGAAGACGGAGGACAAAAGCTAAGGGCAAGGCCAGACGTGGCGTTTTTAAAAAAGAAACGCCCGGTGAAAATACGCCGGTAAACCCACACGTGACCGTCAACATGCGTAGGTTTCTTTTCCCAACATGCACTTCTCATTGTTCTCATTGAGAATTTGGACGCCATATTTAAAATACAATGCGTATTTACGTAAAGTGTGGTTTCAAACGTGCAGATCCCATAGAGTCTATTGATTTGGTAGTTTCTTGACGTATTGGTGTTTCTGCTGAAAAACGCCAATACAGGCGTCCTGTGGCGGATTTCGGCTTGCAAGTGCCCTGTGAGAATTTCCATAGTGCGTTTTCCATTCGTTTCAGTGGTAGTGCAGTTTCTGCGTATTTACGCCCGTTGGAGCCTTTTTAAAAATGCAGTGTAAAAACGCCACATCTGCCCTTGCCCTCAGGGGATTGGGCGCAGGCCGAGGGGTCTTTTTGAAGGGTATTACAAATTTACCAGCAGCTACATTGCCGGTAATTTTGTAATACCGGCCCCGGCCTTGGCAGGTGTTTTACCGGCTAGGCCGCTAAAATACCGACCGGGAGGCAACCCTAGTTCTTGGGGTTAGTGCCGATGGGCGTTTTCAAATATAAGTAAAAGTGGTCGAACACGTGCAGATATTACAATACGAAAAGTTTTCTGCGATATTTGGCGTGTGTATGACGGGAGACGAGGTGATCGATATCTGAAAAAGCCTTGGACACTAGGGTTGCCACCTTTTCCAGAAAAAAATACCAGCCTTCCTATATATTTATAATTTTTTCCTATTAATAAAATTGGGATCAACCGTCATTTTTACCGGCCAGGCCGGTAAAATACTGGCCAGGTGGCAACCCAATTGGACACAGAGTTGCCAGGTCTAATTTTCAAACCCAGCCAAAGTCGGCTACAAAACCGGCCAAAAATAGCCAAGAGCCACTTCAAAAGTAGCCCAAAAATAGCACAATATTTGCAGTGAAAAAAAATCTAAAAATAAACGAATACTTGTAAAAATACGCCTTTTTCAAATTCTCACTGTTTCACAAATTTTTCCATGACGCAAAATGGGACAGATTTGCCCAGTAACCAGGGGTGTAAATACAGAGGCCCTAATACTATTTCAATAAATATTGGTGAAACAGATCAACCTGTAGACATCAGAAGATTTTTGACCCAAAATTGTCTGAAATTGAGGAAAGTCACTGGAAAATGCGAGAATGGGATGGGAGACTGGGGTACAGAGCCCAAAATCTGGTAACTCCCAACTTCTACACAAGTCAGTCCCATTGCATGCTGGGTATTGTAGTCTTACATTAAACTTGGCAGTTGGCAAATTGTTAAACAAAAACTACATTAGCCAACATGCATTGGGAGAAGCAGACTACTCGGCCAGGCTCGGACTGGCAATCTATGGGTTCTGACAAATGCCAGAGGGGCTACTGTATGATTCCATAGAAAGTTACCATATAGTGGGCTGGTAGGAGGCTGTTTGGGCCTCTGTGTACTTGGAATGGCAGGGCCTATTTTGACTCCTAATCCAGGCCTGGACTCGGCACATTAGGGCAAGATAAAACTTTAGCTGGTTTCCAAAGCACACACCAACTAAAGGCCCAAAAAATAGCCCAAATCCGTACCTTGGCTAGTTTGTATTTTCCAAGCCCGCATGGCTGGAAAACCGCCCACCTAGCAACTCTGCTTGGAAATCTGTCGTCTCGCCATTCTAACAGGATTGAAAGGTCTTATTGGGCATCTAACGTTGGCAGAAGGTTAAAGGGGAACTATCGCAAAAATGAAAATGTAATCTTCATCATACTGAAGTAAGAAACTTTCTAAATACAATCAATAAAATATTCTGCATTGTTTCTAAAATAATCAGGTTTTCAAGGTATTTTTATTGCTATGAGCCAAAAATGCTGGTTGCTTCCGCCCTTCATAATAAGGTGCAAATTATGGGGCACCAGGAGCCCTGGTATAAACGGCTGCATTGAGGGAACTTAATTCCCTTTGTGTGGTGGTGTAATAAAAACTACTTGCCCTGGCGGTCCAGTGGTGGGGCGGAAACACCCGCCACACCGTTCTTCTTCCTCCTCCATTTTGTTTTCTTATGGCGCACACGCCCACATCTCGTTCTATTTATGGATGCGGACGCGCAGGCATATGACGCAGACAAGTAAAGGCACATTTGACGCGAAATTCAAAGCCCTATATAAGGCTCATTCGGGCTTCAGTAACTTGCCCGTTATAGGTTTATCCTTGTGGTGTTTTGAGCTTTATCTATTTGATTCTGATCCTGTTTGATATCTGTTTTTGACCCTGCCTGGCTTTGACTATTCTACCTTCTGAAACCTGACCCTTGCCTGATTACTGACTCCGATTCTGCTTAACCCTCTGATTGACTACCTGGTTTGACCCTTGTCTGCCTGACAACGATTATTCTCCGCCTGCCCTGACCCGGCCTGATCTGATTCTGCCTAACGCTTTGTATTGTGACCTTCAGCCCAAATACTCTGCCTACAGTTGTGCCCCTCAGACTGTTCAGAACCCCTCGCCTTGCACCTCTCGTTTTAAGACCTGGCGGCATCCTCCCGAGGCCAAAGGCGCTGCTACAGGCAGAAGCACGAGCCGAGACCAGGGTGCTTGGCATTGGTTCTAGATTTAGGGTGCCAACCATTACATTTGGTTCTGTACTTGCGGCAAGTGCATCTAATGAACTGCACACTAATTCCGTTTCAGCAGTGTAACAAAACAGGATGCAAACACCCCGTCCACAATCGAGGCACGAAATGCGTCAGGGCATGGTGTTTCTATAAATGGAAGCTGAATGATTCCATGAAGTTTTTGGATCTTCATTTAGTGCATTTAAGCTGTTTTGTTAAATTTAGGGGCCCTACCTACAGTATATAAAACAAACTAGATGGCACTCACCACAATCATATGTGATGTGTCTATACCAGGGGTGCCCAGACTTTGTTACACTGGGATCTACTCTCGGCACCTGGCCTCCATCAGGAGATCTACCTTGATAACACGCACCAAATGTTTTGACCACGCCCATTTTTGCTTGTCTCCCTTCGCTCCGTGCTGTGCTCAGCTGTATCCCACTGTTACTATAGGCACCATCTCTCCCTACTATACCTGCTATCCCACAGTCACACTCCCTTCCCAGAGAGTATTATCCCACTGTTACTATAGACACCATCTCTCCCTACTATACCTGCTATCCTACAGTCACACTCCCTTCCCAGAGACTATTATCCACTGTTACTATAGACACCATCTCTCCCTACTATACCTGCTATCCCACAGTCACACTCCCTTCCCAGAGACTATTATCCACTGTTACTATAGGCACCATCTCTCCCTACTATACCTGCTATCCCACAGTCACACTCCCTTCCCAGAGAGTATTATCCCACTGTTACTATAGACACCATCTCTCCCTACTATACCTGCTATCCTACAGTCACACTCCCTTCCCAGAGACTATTATCCACTGTTACTATAGACACCATCTCTCCCTACTATACCTGCTATCCCACAGTCACACTCCCTTCCCAGAGACTATTATCCACTGTTACTATAGACACCATCTCTCTCTACTATACCTGCTATCCCACAGTCACACTTCCTTCCCAGAGACTATTATCCACTGTTACTATAGGCACCATCTCTCCCTACTATACCTGTTATCCCACAGTCACACTCCCTTCCCAGAGACTATTATCCACTGTTACTATAGGCACCATCTCTCCCTACTATACCTGCTATCCCACAGTCACACTCCCTTCCCAGAGACTATTATCCACTGTTACTATAGACACCATCTCTCCCTACTATACCTGCTATCCTACAGTCACACTCCCTTCCCAGAGACTATTATCCCACTGTTACTATAGGCACCATCTCTCCCTACTATACCTGCTATCCCACAGTCACACTCCCTTCCCAGAGACTATTATCCCACTGTTACTATAGGCACCATCTCTCCCTACTATACCTGCTATCCCACAGTCACACTCCCTTCCCAGAGACTATTATCCCACTGTTACTATAGGCACCATCTCTCCCTACTATACCTGCTATCCCACAGTCACACTCCCTTCCCAGAGACTATTATCCCACTGTTACTATAGACACCATCTCTCCCTACTATACCTGATATCCCACAGTCACACTCCCTTCCCAGAGACTATTATCCCACTGTTACTATAGACACCATCTCTCCCTACTATACCTGCTATCCCACAGTCACACTCCCTTCCCAGAGACTATTATCCACTGTTACTATAGACACCATCTCTATCTCACAGTCACACTCCCTACCCAGAGACTATTATCCACTGTTACTATAGACACCATCTCTCCCTACTATACCTGCTATCCAACAGTCACACTCCTTCCCAAGAGACTATTATCCCCACTGTTACTATAGACACCATCTCTCCCTACTATACCTGATATCCCACAGTCACACTCCCTTCCCAGAGACTATATCCCACTGTTACTATAGACACCATCTCTCCCTACTATACCTGCTATCCCACAGTCACACTCCCTTCCCAGAGACTATTATCCACTGTTACTATAGACACCATCTCTCCCTACTATACCTGCTATCTCACAGTCACACTCCCTACCCAGAGACTATTATCCACTGTTACTATAGGCACCATCTCTCCCTACTTTACCTGCTATCCAACAGTCACACTCCCTTCCCAGAGACTATTATCCCACTGTTACTATAGACACCATCTCTCCCTACTATACCTGATATCCCACAGTCACACTCCCTTCCCAGAGACTATTATCCCACTGTTACTATAGACACCATCTCTCCCTACTATACCTGCTATCCCACAGTCACACTCCCTTCCCAGAGACTATTATCCACTGTTACTATAGACACCATCTCTCCCTACTATACCTGCTATCCCACAGTCACACTCCCTTCCCAGAGACTATTATCCCACTGTTACTATAGACACCATCTCTCCCTACTATACCTGCTATCCCACAGTCACACTCCCTTCCCAGAGACTATTATCCACTGTTACTATAGACACCATCTCTCCCTACTATACCTGATATCCCACAGTCACACTCCCTTCCCAGAGACTATTATCCCACTGTTACTATAGACACCATCTCTCCCTACTATACCTGCTATCCCACAGTCACACTCCCTTCCCAGAGACTATTATCCACTGTTACTATAGACACCATCTCTCCCTACTATACCTGCTATCCCACAGTCACACTCCCTTCCCAGAGACTATTATCCACTGTTACTATAGGCACCATCTCTCCCTACTATACCTGCTATCTCACAGTCACACTCCCTACCCAGAGACTATTATCCACTGTTACTATAGGCACCATCTCTCCCTACTATACCTGCTATCCCACAGTCACACTCCCTTAACATTTCTACCCCAAATCCCACATTGCATGTACTGTACCTCTGCAGTACATATGGAAGTCCAGTGGGTGCTGAAGTGCAACTCTCAAAAACCCTAAAAACAATTGAAGTATGAGTATATGTGTGTGTAATGGTAGAAGTGGTGTGGTGAAAGTTGTAGTTCAGTATTTGCTAAACAGATATGTCTATATAAAATAAAGTCCAAGCCCCCAATGAACCACATGCCCTTAACGTGCCTGCGTCCTGCAGCATGGGGTCAATCCAAGTAGTGCTCCTGTTATTATGATCCTCAAAGAAAGGCCAGATGGTGTGCGAGTGCAACTTCATCTCCCACCCAGGAGGAAGGGGGTTGTTGTTATTGGGCGTGAGTGAGCCTTTAGTAGTGCTCAAGCTGCTCCGGAGATCCCGGCAAGGGGGTGGAGATCCCGGCAAGGGGGTGGAGCGGAGCCATGCGATGTATGGGAGGAGTTTGGTGAGTGGAAGGAACTGCTGCTGGAAAGTTCTCTGCTCCTATCTTTAGCTCAGCCGGGCCCCAGATCGCGGTCTACCAGTTACAATACCGCAATCTACTGGTAGACCGTGATCGAAGTCCTGGGCACCCCTGGTGTAGAGATTTGTATTGGATTTTATTTTTGCCTTTACATCCCCTTTACTGTTTCCAACTCCAGCTGCAGGGACAAAGATCATGGAGCCAGATTTAAACAGATAAACTGGGATTCTATTTGGAGGATTATTTTGCTGCAGCCACTGGTTCTGCAGAGTTGGAGAAAGTTTGTATTAAACAATACAAAAACTATAAAATCCACATTAGATTACATGACAACACAGGACCCAGTGCAGTCTGTATATTCTGATTATTAATCAGTCTTGCTGTATCGGCAGATATTATTTGACTTGTGCTGTTTTGATCATTTACGATGATCCCTAAGCAGCCCAGACCCCACTGAGCATGTGCACAGTCTTGGTCTTGCAAAGATGTTTAACAAAGTTACTGTGGCCAACTTTGAAAGCATAAATCATTTCTTTGATTAGGCTTGTGATGCAGTAAGTTCATGTTTAGTATACAAAATACAGCATTTCTAGCCATATTTCCCCACTCTGACCAGGAGCCTGTGGCATGGCCTTCCCATTGGAAAGCTTTTGACTGGGTAAGGCAGGAAGTGACGTCACACACAGAAATCACAGGAAGCGCCACGAGGGAACTATACACGCCGGCAGGGTCCCTCTATAGGATCCAAAACAGCCTGTGAGATATATATATATATATATATCCATGTGTGACTCCAAACAAATGTTAGTGTAAACTTGTTTTTAAAATATTTTAATTTAATAAATGGTGTTATACTATTCTGTATTTGTATTTCTATATGGGAACATGAGAAGCTGACTTGGAAGGAGTGAGGGATCTGCTAATACTACAGCAATGCACCATATTTCCAGCTTGTGAGTAGGCATTTTGGCCAAACGGTGGTGGTAACGGATTGGATAAATTGTGCATGTCACTACTAGGAATGGAAGGTTTAAAGGAGAAATACACATCAAGAAGTAACATAGTAATTTAGGTTGAAAAAAGACGCATCCATCAAGTTCAATTTTATTTATTTTAACCTGCCTAACTGCCAGTTCATCCAGAGCACTTAGGCTGGGTGCTATTGCAATATCTAAACATACTGCACTATTTTTTTGTTTTTTTCTCTGTTGCCATAGGCGCTGATCTAATTACGGATTTTGGAGACTTTTAAAATACAGCCGAGAGACTGTGGGAAGATCGGCAAGGCAAAGTTAATCTAAAAGACTAATTTTTCCTAAAGGTTTTTTTCATTTTTGTTTACTGCAAAACATGGGTTCGGCTCAGGAAGGCAAAGGTGGTGGGCAGCAGGCTAAAGGTTATTAATATACACAAACACTTTTTTTTGTTGTCTCACCCTCACTATCTATGTTGCCATGATGCTGAAGACAATCCAGGGTTTTGAATCTGTATCCTCTTGGGGCCAGAAAGGCTATGAATGGATAGGGAGCACATTGTGCAGGTGGCCTTGATTGACGTAAGATTGGTCAAGGTGTCTCCTGATCCTACATCTCACCCATGCACACACATACATGCACCCCAACATGGACACTCACACTGAGAGCTCCCTCTATTCATAAGGGGGGTTTCCTTGAAGATACATCTGTAGTATTAGGGTCTTCAAAGGTAAATGATTACTCACCTCAATAGGGAAGTGGACCAGGTGCGCCGTCCTGAGCCCTCACCACGGGGAGCGGACAAACCGAAAAACCAATTGGGAGCAGGCACTCAATGAAGGCAAACTTCCACCAGGTCAATAGTTCAAAGTGAAGTTTATTTATGAAGTGAGTGTGTAACAGCTTTCCTAGTGAAGTATCCCTTCATCTTTATAAGTTCACTTTTCAATTTGTCTTTATTATTTATTTGTTTTTGAATTATTTGCCTTCTTCTTCGTGACTCTTTCCAGATTTCAATGGGGGTCATTGACCCCATCTCAGTGTATTGTTATTGCAACTTTTTATTACTCTTTCTATTCAGCCCCTCTCCTATTCATATTCCAGTCTCCAGGACCAATTGGGCCCAATAGGGCCCCGCACCTCTGGGGGGCCCCGCACCACAGGGCAGCACAGATAATATTTCCCCCAGCACATGATGCTGCCTGGCCTGCCCCCAACTTTGAGAGTCCAGCCCATCCCCAAATCCATAGGTCTAGCCTGCCCCAAACTCTCATAGGCCCAGCTTTCCTCCAACCTTGACAGGCCCTGCCTGCCCCCAATCCAACCAAGCCTGCTCCCAAGCTGAATCGGCCCAGCCTGCCCCAAACTAATTGGCCCAGTCCACTCTCCTATTTCCTCCCTCTCTCTTACCCTGTGTGCCCCTATTATGTGCCCCTATTTCATCCCTCTCACTCTCTTACCTTGTCTGCCCCTTTCCTTTCTATTTTGTGCCTGTATGCCCTTAATTTCCTAAATACTTGGTGTGTCAGTAGCCAGCAACACTTTGTCTAGGGGCCCCGCCAACATGGTCCCAATTGGGCCCCACATTTGATAGGACCAGCCCTACCAGTCTCTTGTTCAAATCAGTGCATGGTTGCTAGGGGAATTTGGGCCCAGATTGCTGAAACTGAAGAGCTGCTGAATAAAAAGCTAAATAACTCAAAAACCAAAATAATAAAAAATGAAAACCAATTGCAAATTGCCTCAAAATATCACTCTCTACATGATATTAAAAGTTAACTGAAAGGTGACCAACCTCTTTCATTTTTTACTTATATAGAATTTTGCAAAGTTTTAATTCATGTTTGTCACTGTGATATCATGTTGTTGCCCCAGTGTCTCCAGCTTTCCTATTTCAGTGATGGGTTACTGGGCTTTCCAACAGTTTGACTAGACCAGTTCTTACAGTCAGCAGATAACGTAAGCCAGTAATATGGGCTCTGGGGAATGTGGATGGACTGAAGCTGGTGGGTGGAATACGGGTCAATAAAAGAAAACACAGCGGGGCTCATTTGGCAGCTGAATGGACTACTGTGAAGGCATGATTGATTAGTGTGGGGTCTGTGTCCCCAATATTCCAGTAACCCATAGCAACTGTTAAGCAGGTAGCATCTTCTGGTCTGCTGTTTGACAACAACATCTAAATGGTTGTTATTGGTTACTAGACATATAACATACTCTGTCCATATTTATTACATTACACTAATAGTCAAAATCTACAGCCAGTAATAATATTTTAATTATTATTCAATTATGGAGGATGTAATAATTATATTTAGGGGAGTAAGGATTTTGTCTTTTCCCGAGTAACAAATGTCCAGTAGGATTAACTATGACTAGAGGCTGGGTCTACTAGGGCAGTTTGGAGGTGCTCGATGTTACTCCTCCAGGTGACAACTGAGATCCATCAGGCAGCTCCTTGCTGGTTTAAAGGGGTTCCCCTGCCCATTTCTCTTAGTAACTGGCAATTACTCTGGAGGTACTGTACATGTTACCATTCATTTTTTGGCTGGTGATCAAGGCATAGTTTGTATCCATCGGGCCATACACGGGCAGATAAAGCTGCCGATATCGGTCGTTTGGACCGATTTGACAGCTTATCTGCCCGTGTATGGGGGCTTCCGACGGGTCTTCCCGATCGATATCTGGCCACGATAACGATCCGGAAGGTTGGATTTTTACCCGACTGACCCGTCTGAGCCGCTTGGCGCATCGTAATTCGATCGTTCGGCCATACGGCCGAACGTTCGAATTACCCCCGATATAGCCATGCAGTTTAGTGGCATATCGGGGAAAGATCCGCTCGTTTGGCGATGTCGCCAAACGAGCGGATCTTGGAGTCTATGGCCACCTTTAGGCACACATAGTATATATTCTTAATCATTGCAATGAAGAGAAATTCCAGATTTCATTTTGCAGGATAATTTCCAAGAGAAAAGGGTGTGTGCCCCTTTGGTGTACGAATGCCTGACGAAGGGGCATGCCCCCCAAAAAAACTGGCCTCAATGCTATTGATATTTAATGGGAACTGCCTTGTCTGAAGTGGAAAGAGGAATGAAACAAAATGATTTGGATGATTTGAATAGCTAAAACAGAGTAAAAGCAGCGAAGAAGAACACAACAAGTAACCAGGGACAGAATTAGTGAGAAAAGAAATGAGTACACTGAAGTGAATCACCTACAAAACAAGAAGACAGTGTAAGGATTAAACAATGCTAAATTAATATTGGCAGAAGATTTATAGGAGCGCAGAACCTGCTGGGTAACACATACCTGTCAACTCTCCTGGATTTCCTGAGAGATACCAGATCTAGGACCCCTCCCCTGGATGCCTGTGACTTCCCTAGTTATTTACTATGTGCTTCTAACAAACAATGAGGTGTTAGTACCATACTTTGGCCAAGGTATGTAGGCTCACAAGCTTTATTAAGGCGCTTTATATGTGAGAACTACATTGGATATTGTTCTATGAAATCTATTGGTTATTTCAAATTATTAGACCCCCAGTAACAATATGATTGAGTAACAGGTTGCACTCTTTATTCTGGAGCTTAAGCCCAGTTAGTTGAGGTTCTCCTGTGAGAAATGCCTATGTACTAAGGGTGGGGGCACACAGCAGATTTAGTCGCCTGGTGACTAATCGCCTCTTCTTCAGGGCAACAATCTCCCCAAACTGCCTCCCTGCCGGCTTGAATGAAAAATCACCAGCGGGAAGGCACTCGCGGCGCTTCGTTTTCCGAAGTCACCCAAAGTTTCCTCGTGAGAGAAAGGCAGTGAAAGGCAGTTAGGAAGATTGTCGTCCCGAAGAAGAGGAGATTTGTCGCAGGGGCGACTAATCTCCCCGAATCTTGCCGTGTGCCATTACCCTTAAAAATACATCTTGATTGACATTAGGTTTCCTGAACCTATAGCACATCTGCGCGCAATCTGCTCGCCTCCCGCAGGGCTGGTGACGTCACTAGAGGGCGCCCTGTCGGTGAACACCAGGAAGAAAACGCTGCAAGGAGTTCCAAAGCCACGAGCGCTCCGGCAAAAAGGACTTAATTTGCGGACAAATCACTGGGGGGACGATCCTCAATAAAACGACACACTAATTATATGCATTCAAATACTGAATGTCATGTGAGTGCATTTTAACCACTTTGATTTTTAAAGCAATAAAAGGTATTTTGACACTATTTGCTGCTGCATCTATCCTACAGCTTGTACCGGGGACGTGCGTTGACACCAAGGATATATTTTATATGCATTTGAAATTCACCTGTTTGTAAGTACCGACTTGAAAAAACTTTTAAGGATAGTTTTCTAAAAATATTCAAATAACCGACTCTGTGATTTGACGCCGCAGCTCTTTGCTGGTTTCTGAGCTGCCTGCTTGTTATCTTCAGACGCAGCCTAGAGATAGAGTTACGGTGACCTGCAGGCAGGTGGTGGGCCATGCGATCTGATCCATGATTTATGGGCGGAAGCAGAATGATGGAATGCGGACAGTGGGCCCACAGCCAATAATTTATCAGATTGCTTCTGATTCTAGTGGGGTCCGCTGCTTGTCAAAAACCGTACGGTCCAAATTAATCATTATTGTGTGATGGCATATTATCTAGGGGCCCACCAAGTCCGGGGCCCACCGGGTTATGTCCCGGGGCCCCAGCAGGCCAGTCCGACCCTGCTTCTAAGTTTCAAGCAGCTTGGCAGGGGACAGGGCTGGGCTCAATCTCCCCAGATTCAACTGCTTCTCTGTACCTGACAGTCTTACAGCTACTCGCGCTGGCTCTGCTCAGCTCTCTGGGAGACCCCGTGCATTTGGCTCCAAAGTCAGGCACACCCTTTCTCCCAAGGATGCACTGGGGTGCCCAGCCAATCGGATCGCTCTCCAGCATGCAACTGGGCTGGATGATGTCACAGGCAGAAAAACAGGGGAAGGATTGCTCATGTACACGGGGCATTCCCACAGGACAGTTCATTCGACTCAGGCGTATATGCTCCTCATGGGATGCATTTATGAAGGAGTCAATGGAATTATGGGATAGGTTCATTGAACGGGGATATGAAACTACAGTCATTAAGGAAGCGTTTGAGAAAGCGGTGAGATGCGATAGAACTAGTCTTTTGAAACATAAGTATCATACAGCACATAGTTCCCCTATGAACCATACGACCTCTGAACCTGAACCTAAAGGTAGGCCTAGAGTATGTATCCCTAAGAGAGATGGGGGCCAAAACACACAAAGTAGGGCCAAGTTGCGTTTTAGTACTAGATACTCAAATCAGTCATATAATATTAAGCGGATTATTCGTAAACATTGGGGTATACTATTACAAGACCCCTATTTGGCAAATGTTTTAGATGAGGTAACTTCATTTGTATTTCGAAAAGGGAAAAATATAGATTCTTGGATTTCTAAAAGCTTATATCACTCTGATACAAATATGCAAAATAAAAATTGGTTAAAATATAAAGGATCTTATAAGTGTGGACGTAGCAGATGCAAGGCATGTAGTGTGTTTCGTGTTTCACAAAATTTTGTTAGTACATCTACTCAAAAGCAATATACAGTACCCCAGTATTTTAACTGCTTGACGAAGGGGGTGGTATATCTAGCTACCTGCCAATGTGGGGCTCAATATGTGGGACAAACCACTCGGGCGGTAGGAGTTAGGATTTTAGAACATCTTTCAGCGATAGATGGGGGGATGAGAAATCAGCCATAGCCAGACATATGAAGTTGCAACATCCAGCCCCTGTGGATATCTCGTTCCAAATTATTGATAAACCACGCAAGGAGATTAGGAAAGGCGATGTGAACAAGAGGCTTTTGGGTAAAGAGGCACACTGGATCTACCACTTTAAGACTATAGAGGAACAAGGTGGTATGAACCGGGATTGGGAATTGTCCTGTTTTCTCAGTTAGTATTTTGTCATTCTGAACAGTGGGTATCTGATGTACAATGTTTTTAGGTATTCATAACTTCTATATGTTTTTTTGTTTTCTATTAGTGTTTCTTAACATATGACTTAGGTGAACCAAGGGTTAATATGGTTGTTGTGGTGAACTAAGGGTTAATGGTTTTATGGGGTGGGTTTTACCTGCACTTATGGGTATTTATGTTTGATTCCTGTGTGAACCAGTGTGCTTTTGAGCGGCTCAGCTCGCCTCATTGGCGGCGCGCCCCTGCATATGGGGGGTCTACATTTTGGGGCCCCTATTTGCCGCATGCTTAGGTAAACCTATACATATTGGGCATCAAACTGTTCAGTGGATTCCTGGCAATCATATTATGAGTGTTTTACATTGGTACCTAATGATGTGTGGAAGATATGATGCTGTAGATTGGAAGTGTTGGTCATTTTTCAAAAAAATTCACCAATTTCTATTAAAAATTATAACTTTAGGAAAGAATTGCAACTTGGTAGTTTGGAGTACAAAGATATATTTACCCATTTTTGAATCTCAAGAATCTGTTCTTTCTAATAATGGGTAGTTTTCTAGGGTAAACCTACTGTTAGTGGAATGTTTGGCCTTGAAATCAGAAGTATTCCATTTTGTGGAGCGGTGCTTTGGAAATTTGGTAGTGTACTGCCTGGAGATTTTGATCTATACAATTGAGAAATCTCCATAAAACTATTGTAGGGACCTATAGGGTTAATAGGCCCTCTAGAGTTAATCCCTTCACTCCTTTTGCTATTGGGCATGAAACCCTGTAGCAGAGCCTTTAGTTACACCAACAGCTATAGGCCAAGAGGTGTAATGACACCGTCCTGCCACACTGCTATATAATGTGTGGAGGTAGTGGCCACTTCCTCTTTGGCCTCTGGATAGTGATCCAGCTGGGTGTGCCCAGGGGGGCCTGGCTACAGCAAGGCCCAGAAAAGGCATGTGCTTTTGAGAAGAAGTCGGGGACCAGGAAAAGGGTTAAACCAGAAAACATCATAAAAGCATGACTCACTTTAGTGCAATGAAGTCTGTGCTGAGAAGTATTTAAAAGAGCTTACACAGCATTTATTCACATTGCACAGCAATATTCAAGTCCTCAAGATGTATTCCTTTTCATCCTGCTACCTCTTTGAACACTTAGTGGAGAAGGGAAAGTCCCAGCTAGTATTGATGACATCCATAGGCTGGATCAGTAACCTAACTTGGTTGGGTCAGCTCCCCGCAAAAAAATCTTCTGAGAGGTCCCAGCACAAATGGTCCCTCCTCCGCCCCCCCTCCCAACCCACTGCTTGCATCTTACTCACCAAATCACACTGCTGTACTAAAGGTATGAAAGGAGCTGGGAAGAGAGGAATGCAATAGACCCCATGGTCTGGGCCTTTCTGCGACTGGGGGGTCTGCCTTATACATAGTTATGTCACTGGGCTGGGTCATTTAGAGGTAGGTGTGAGTAAAGGTGATTTCCAGGTGAGGCATGCCCTGAGAAAGGAAGAAGCTCCTTATTGGCTCAGAGGTGTCAGGTGGGTTTCTTAGCCTATGAAGGAAAGCTGATCCTAGGTATCTGCCCTGGTAGACAATACTTCTTAGAGGTGGGTGGAAGATGCAGGAAGCCTGAGGCTAAATAGGTGCAAGTAAAGAAGATGTGTCCTGAGGTATAGAAGTGAGAGACATCCCATGAAAGAGGACTAGCTAGATAGAGGTTAGTTCTCTTTAGAGGAGAATTCAATCCCTCACTAATAAAAACCCCTACCCTACATAGTCCGCCCTCCCCCCCCCCACACACACACAGGTGATAACACCTTTAAGTGCCCCTAATCCTTTACTCACCTCTCATTGCAGAGTCAGCGCAGTGTAGCTCATGGACACCATCTTCACTACCTTAGTCTGTTAGGGTTCCTGACTTCTGACTAGCGAGTGTGTGAATGCAAATCTGGAAAGGACGCCTCCGGCTGGGATGATATGAGCTCGGGAACAAGAAAGACACAGCACACATGATGGCAGTTCAAACTTGTTTATTTTATTGCTCTTTAAGATAAGTATTTATACCCTTGACATAGCTTGCAAACCCATTTGCTTACATGTTGTCACATGGGTATTGTTCACACAAGCCAAAGTTACCAGAATACACTAGAAAAAAACACTACATACTGCTCAAGCTCATAATGCTTGGCCCATGCGCCAAAAGTGACAGAAATTGCTGAGAGGGAAAGAAGAGGACCTGAAGAATACCGAAGAGCCAGAAGGTGCCCATGACTTCTGCTGCACTGACTCTGCACCAATAGGTAAGTAAAGGATTAGGGGCACTTACAGGTGTTATCACCTATGGGGTGGAGCAGGGAGGGGGGACCATGTAGGGTAAGGGGTAGGGGTTTTATTAGTAGGGGGTTCAATTCTCCAGTTAAGTGAGGACCAGCTGCTGTAATAGCATTTGCTAAGAGTGAGAATTAAGTAGAGAAGCCATAACCTTGCAATGAGTATCATTTATGCTTATTATATTTGTTAAGATTTTAATATTTCTGGAAATCTTTTTATGCCACAATAACTGATGTGTGTTCCCTGGTACATAACTCAGGCTTTAGCCCACCCCAGACAGACTTGGTTGCTTGGCTTCAAGGAATGAGGTCCACCATTAGCTCGTGTTCATTTCTGACCCTATAAAAATGTATTCAGCCATTTTCCAAGTGGATTGTAATACATTTTTATATAGAATATTTTATTGTATGGACAGTAGTTTTATAAACATTATCCAATACTTCAAATTGATGTAATAGTTAAGGCCAAATGATGTGTGTGCCGCGGAGCAGTCCTGACAGTACTAAACAGCGTTAGTCAAGATCTTGCTGAGTTTGTTATTACTAAACTGGTGCGTCCAACTTGTCATTCAATCTCTGGTATTTATACATTGAGAGTAAGAGACAAGATAACTTTTGTTGCATAAATCTCCTGAGACTGTTACTCACTCAGATCCTTAAACATATAAATGAATGTTGATTGTAAAGAGTGGCATAGCACTCACCCAATATTATAATTTAGTCTCACTCAGCCAACGAATTTTGGCGGTGCAGGAGGCAAAAAAGGGGTAATTAGAAAGATATAGACAGTGTCTCCATTTTGCACACGGTGACTTATACTAACATATGGTCATTGTGAGGAACTCAAGTACTTTTAGCCATTCAATTAGAATACCTATGACACAATATATTTTTTTAAAAGGTATAAATTTTAATTCATCACTATTAAAAAGATTTTTCAAATCATGTGTACAAAGTTGATGTCATTTAACCATTTTTTTAAAAATACAATAAATAGAATATCACAATTCATGTAACAATTACGTATAGATTTGATGTATTAGAATTCATTAGTGAGAAAGAATTATTGCTTGGAGCTTGTATTAGAAAGTCCATGGATTCCTGTTAGAAGGAGAAAAGAATAGATGTCGGAAAGAAATAGCGGAGGAATGAATCAATGAAGACACCCGCTCTGAGTGGTTAGAGAACAATCTCTGAAGGGATTCCGCGTGCTGGAAATGATTAGAGTCATTTGTTACTTTTGTTACTTTTGGAGATTACAGTATCCTATGTAGAGAGGAATACTGAAAACATGTAACAATATAGACCGCCTTCACTTTTTCTGCAGCCGTGTCGGTTTGCCGAAAGCTTGTAAACCAGTAAAACGATACACTGATTGGCTCACTATACGCCGGCTGCAATTTATATGCCTGCGAGTAAGCCGCTTCAAGTATACGTTACCCTCAGTTCAAGGTCTGTGTTAATGTCTTTTATCCAGACTCGGATATCTCAGACTCGGATATCTCAGACGCGGATATCTCAGACGAGGGAATACACGTGTATCTCTGGATTTTGCGGTTTATTCATGGAACGTCCAGACTTATCGCAACCTTTACTTGGGAGCGGGTGATTCCTCCATCATGACACGCCAACGCGCGTTTCACCAGACAGGCTTCGTCAGGGCGTAATGATGTCATTACCTGGCAACTTATTTAAATGCCTGAGAGTGAAATACGTCAGAATAATAAACCAATGAACTTGCTATTTGTACATACAACTTTTTTAACATTTTTTTACACACAGATTAATTATTTAGTATAAACCATTAATTGTGTCATAAAGTATCATAGGTCATCTCTACATTTGAATTAATCAATTTTAACTTAAATTTTTAATTTTTTAGTTTTTTACTTACTGAGGTATTGTTAAACTTTTTTATTTATTTATTAACCATCAATTATTACATTTAACGATTTTCAATAGCTTAATAAGCTTGTAATCAATATTAATTTTATAGCAGGTCATTTCTACCTACTATATCCATATTCATCACAATACTTGACTATAGTATGTTATGAGAACAGAGCAACTTTGCTTGCGTAGGCTATAAGAAAACCAATACAGAACAAAGAACATTAGCAATCAAATGGTAATAAAGAAACTTCTTCCCACGAATACTCCGAATTTAATATCTTCATTTAGGCCATTAGGCCATTTTGTGTTAAGCTCATAGATCCATTGTAACTCTTTTCTGAGCAGAATTTTATCTATATCTCCACCACGAATGCCCAGTGTGACCTGCTCAAGGCCCACTACTTTTAGATTTTTTACATTACCACTATGTACAGAGTTGAAGTGGCGGGCGACTGTACTTTTTATTGATTTCCTTCTTATATCACCCACATGCTCCAATATCCTTGTTCCTAATGTCCTCTTGGTTTTCCCAACGTATCTTATGGGACATTCACATTCAATTAGGTATATTACTCCCTTAGTTTGACAATTAATAAAATCATGTATCTTGTACTTTTTTCCATTATTAATATGATTAATTTGAGTACATTTTTTTATAAACGTGCAGCATTTGCAATGGCCACATTTGTACATACCACGTTGTCGTTCAGGTAGCCAAGTGGTGACCTGCTCAGCTCTGGAGCCAATATAGTGACTTCTAGTGAGTTTGTCTTTTAAGGAAGGGGCTCTCCTTGCTGTCATCCTCGGATAGTTTCCTATCCAAGTTTGAACATCTGGATCTGCCGAAAGGAGGTCCCAGTTATTTTTCAAGATATTTTGTATATCTCCCCATTGATTGTTATATTCTGTAATGAATCTTATTACAGTATTATCATCTTTTTTCTTTGATTTGTACAGCAACTCTGAGCGTGCTGTTCCTTTTGCTCTTATGAGCCCTGTATTTATGGATTTTTTGTCATAACCTCGATTATTGAGTCTTTCTGTTAGTTCTAGAGCTTGAAAATTAAAATCGTCATCATAGGTACAATTTCTGCGAATACGCAGAAATTGTCCAATCGGTATGCCTTTGACTAGAGACTCTGGATGGTGGCTTTCGGCCCTTAACAGGGTATTAGTAGCTGTAGCTTTTCTATATGTTTTTGTGCACAAAATGCCATCTTTCTTGAAAATTAATAAATCCAAAAAAGCTATTTCTTGTTCATGAAAACTTAAAGTGAGTTTGATATTTTTATCATTGATATTTAACTCATCTACAAATCTATGGAGTTGGGATAACCCACCTTCCCATAATAGTAATATATCATCCACATATCTCACCCAGAGAGCCACGTGTTCGCCGGCCCATGTCTCCATTACTGTGTGGACCTCTAGGTCCTCCCAGCGGCCTAAGTGCAGGCAGGCATATATCGGGGCGCACGTGGCTCCCATTGCCGTTCCTCTAATCTGTCGGTAGAACCTATCATCAAACACAAAGACGTTGTTGTTGAGTATAAAATCCAAACATTTTAAAATGAAATCAGAATGTTGTTGATATTTTTGTCCTCTGCTATACAGATAATCACAGCATGCTTTTACACCTATGTTGTGCGGAATTGATGAATAAAGGCTTTCAACGTCTAAGGTTACAAGCAAAGTAGTTTCAGAGATGGGAAGTTGATCAATTTTTCTAATTACATCTGTTGTGTCCAATACAAATGAGGATAGAGTTGGAAGAAAAATCCTCAAACTCTCATCTACGTATTTACTCAATGGCTCAGTGATACTTCCCATCCCTGAAACTATTGGGCGTCCTGGTGGATTCTCTAAACTTTTATGTATCTTGGGGATCACATAAAAAGTGGGGGTGGTAGGATCACTTACATACATATAAATGAATGTCCTGCTATCACACACACACAACCCTATACATGTCTATAAATGTTACATGAGCTACACATCATTGGAAAACCATCACCTTTATTGTTTAGCACACGGTTGTCCTTATTTAGGTGGAACAGTAACAGTTCTTCAAAGTTGCCTCATAACCATAAAGTGCTTGTACGGAGTTTGCTATTCTTAAAGGGGAACTATCATGAAAATGATATATATAAGCATCAGCATGCTGAAATAAGAAACTTTCTAAATACAAACAAATGAAAATTCTGTACCATTTCTGAAATAATCAAGTTCATCTTCACTCTCTCTCAGCATCTGTTTCTCTTCATTCTGTCTTCATGCAGCAGTTGGGTGTCAGATGAATGATCCAATAAATCTTATAGGGGGGCTCCTTTCCTAGCAGATGTATTAGAGCTCACTCAAATAAGTGATTCCAGTACAAACAAAATCTAACAAAATAACTGCCTTTTGCTGCATGTAGAGAGACATGATGTCTGGGGATTTTAATACGGTGAGCTCTAATACATCTTCTAGGCAAAAGGAGCCCCCTACAAGATATATTGGATCATTCATCTGACACCCAACTGCTGTATGAAGACAGAATGATAAGAAACAGATGCTGATAGAGGGAGAGAAATAGTACAGAATTTTTAATTGATTGTATTTAGAAAGTTTCTTATTTCAGTATGATGAAGCTTATATTAAATTTTCATTTTCACAATAGATCCCCTTTAAATTACAGGCAAGTTGCAGCAGGCACTTTCATAATGGGCATCGCATCAATTCTGGCTCACAGCATTTATAATGGGATTAGGGGCTGATTCAGTTAGCAGATGTTAGTTGTGGTTGAGAATACTACATAGTGATGATCCGCATTTCCTTGTAATGCTGTTGATCCTACTTGCCTTTGACTGATTTCTGTTTATCACTCCCCACATGGATATAAAAAGACTAATGCACTTGTTGCAAAATAAGAAGGATTTTGCACCAAGCAGAAAAATTGTGCCCCCCTTGGCTTATCAGTCAGTAATACGCTGATTGTGCTGCTATTTGCATATAGTGTGACAGTGCCTTTATCGCTGTAAATCCAAATATAGCGGAGGTTTGTGGAGTTGGATGGGACAGAACAATGGAGATGGCAGAGATCAGTGGACTCCTCATCTAATGTCGTCTCTATTACTGGTGTAGGGATAGGGGGATACTCTGCAATTAGAAACAGATCATATAATCAGAATACATCAAATAAAGAAGGTTTATACATCATTATAATAGTTGTTTTGAGTATTCCTTGGTTATTGCTTAGGGAGCAATCCAATTCACAATAATACAGTAATCATTGCTCCTCTTTTTACCTACATTTTGATAACAGACAGCCTCAAGTTAAAGGACCAGTAACATCAAATTTTTTTTTAAAAATTTGTTTACAACGAAAAACAAACACCAAGAAAAAATATACTTTAAAATCACAAGTCTTTATTAAGAAACAACTTACCAAAACTCCACTTCCTATCCTCTTCAAAAAAGGTGATACGGCGACCATCCAACCTGCAGCGCTCGATTCCTCCACCCTGGTTATTCACTGACAGCATGCGGCTGGGAAACCCCCGGGATCAGGCCAAGGCATGAGCTTCTTCCCTGGGAGAGATGGCTAGCGGTGGCTCAGACTCAGCACGGTCCTCTCAACCTTTTGAAGCAGCATCACAGCCGCACTGGGACAGGTTCTGGGAGAGTGAAGCGGCATGTCTTCATCCACCTCCAGCCCCTTAGCTGCAGCCATGGGATTTAGGATGTACCCAGCCAGTGAAGGTAAGGCTTAGTAAGGAGCCGTGCTACTACTCTATGTATATGTACTTACCCAGTGCGCTTCCCCGGCTATGGAACACTCATGTGGATGTGGTTAAAGATGGTACACAGGCGCAGACAGCGATCCCTGTTGGATATTGGCATGAAGAAGTTTTTATTGGGCTGCATGTGGATGGAGACCTGGCGAGACGGAGACTTGCCGGGATGCTAGAATTGCATCTTTAAGGCTAGGGCCAGAGGGGCAGAAATCAGTCAATTTTAGCCAAATCTTCTTCTTGGCTTGCGTCAGGAAGCCTTGTGTTGACTCCGGCACAAACAGACTCTGCTGATTTTGGCTTGCAATGCAAAGTCTCGTGTTTCTTTTCTGTAATCCACCATGTTTGTTCATGCTGGAGCTGACACAAGGCTTCTGAATGCAAGTAAACAAGAAGATTTAACTAGCGGTCAGGGGCTAAAATTTTGCTGGTTTTGGCAGGTTGATTCCTGCCCGAGCAGCCATAGCCTAACTAGGGAAAATGTAAATTTTGGTTACTTCCCCTTTAAATTTTTTTTTTTTTTTTTTAAGTGTAGCTAAAATGTGACAGTGTGTAGAGTCTTCAAAGTAAAGTAAAGGGCTGCAACATCCAAGTTTATCTATCAGCTGAATCCATGTGTTTTTTCTATAAGTCTGGCTACTCTCCTAATGGCTTGTGTCATTCTCTGTGTAACAATCAATTCACTTCCTCCATACAAGTCTATTGTGAGCTGCAACAACTCTCACCCCCTCGTGCTCACACTCACTTACCCAACACGGTCAGGTTGTATGAAAAGTCTCTCACTTCTCCATCCTCCAAAAAAATGATTCGCTCAGTGTAGATGCCACTATCTTGGAGTCTCAGATCTCTGATCTCTAATGTTAATTCATATCCATCCAGACGATTTTGGAAATAAGGGTTTTCATTGTACTCCTTTTGAGACCATTCAGCCACGAGTATTGTTTTCCCCTTGACAAAAGTCGTCCATGAGACTTTATAATATTCATAAGGGAGATCTGGTGTCAGTGTGGCAGTCTCCCCTACATAGGCAGTCACCTGGAGAGGGCTGTCTCCTCCTGTTGCAACACATAGAAGTAGGGAATGATCAGCACTCACACTCACACTCACATTTCAAAGGTCAGTTTTCAGATGAGACAGAGGGAATTTCTCCTTAGTGAAAGTACAAAGTGTTCATTATTACACTGTAGTATTCACTGCCTATATATGATCCTGTACAAAGTATATATTGTTATATTGTATAATATATGTTGGATATACAATTACATTGATGTTATATACCACACTATAGAGATTGATTTTGATGATTTTTCCTTTTTTTTCTCCTTTTTCAAGGGTATTAAAAGTATTGGGGACCTACATAGAACACCCTGGGTGCCGACAAAACATTTGGCATATCTTGAAACGTCTCAGGAAAGTGCTGAGTGTGATATGGAATGTTTGTCATATGGGCGTCTCAGGTATGTTATACTAATATACAATGCTATTTGTATTTTAACTACTTTTACTATTTTCCCAAATCACAAGGTGTTTTGAGTACTAATGGACTTTTTTTTTTTTTGGAAAAACCAATGGACTTTATTGGGAATCTATTCACTGGGATTAGACTTGGACAATTTTTAGTAAAAATTGTTTTTGAATTTTTTGTATATTTTTAATTAAAAACCTTCCCACAGGAAGGGGGTGTGGCTTGTGTTTACGCCCCTTTCCCTCACTTTAAAAGGATTGTTGATGATGTAACATGGGGCTTGATAAAGGGCCTGGGAGGTCCAAAACTTTGCCTTTTTGTATGCTATGGGCTTAATAAATTTTACACTTGAGCACTTTTTGCAAATCTAACAGTGCGCTGCTGGGGATTTTTCAACGAGGGATATACAATTACCAGCATCTCACCAACCACAAATAGCCTCAGACAGAGAATCATGGTCATTGTAGTCAAACAGCAACTCCAGGGTCTTACGTTAGACACTCCCAGATTTAAGGTTTTATTCTCAGGTGGAGGCCCAACTTTTCTTCATGAAAATTGGTAAAACATATTAAAATCAATGGGCGTTTTTGTGCCAGGACTTTTTCAGAGTAACATTCATTGGGGTCTATGGGTCTCAACAAAATCTAAACCTGGTGAAAATGATGCTCGTCGCTAATTCTGAGACAATTTGCAATTGGTATTTATTTCTTAAAAATCTTTCATGTTTTTATTTGCCTTTCTCTTCTAGTCAGTGTCGGACTGGCCCATCGGGATACCAGGAAAACTCCCGGTGGGTTCAGGTGTCAGTGGGCCCTCCTGCTGCTAAACATTTGGCCTATTTCATGCCCATTCCCTATTTCTATGAGAACAAAGAGACTAAATAGATGGAATAATGGATTATAGTATGTAAAGCAAAGAGACTAGGAGAATAGAGGTTGAGTGAGGAGATGAAGAATAACAGCACTAAGAGTGGGCCCCTGGTCTAAGATTAATTGGTGGGCCCCTGGTCAAAGGTTTTTGGGTGGGCCCCTGGTGTCCCAGTCCGACACTGCTTCTAGTTCTCTGTAACCTGAAATGTTATGTAATATTCTAAGCAATAGCAGCTCTGCAACCACAAACCAGATTCATTTTGAGGCTGGATTTTTATTGTTACTAATGTTACTGATCTATCTAGTCAGACCACTCCTGTTCATTTTCCAATCATTTAAAGGAATAGTTCAGTGTGAAAATAAAAACTGTGTAAATAGACAGGCTGTGCAAAATAAAAAGTGTTTCTAATATAGTTAGTTAGCCAAAAATGTAATATATAAAGACTGGAGTGAACAGATGTCTAATAAAACAGCCATAATCCAACTTCCTGCTTTTCAGCTCTATAACTCTGAGTTAAGGTGGTCATACACGGGCCGATAAAAGCTGCCGACAGACCGAGTCGCCAGCTTATTGGCCCGTGTATGGGGGCCCCCGACGGGCTTCCCCGATCGAGATCTGGGCTTCCCCAGATCTCGATCGGATGGGGTTAAAAATCCCGTCGGATCGCGGCCGCATCTGTTCGTTGATGCGGTCCAGCGATCCGACCGCCCGTTTGCGAATGTGAAGGATCCGATCGTTGGGCCCTAGGGCCCACGATCGGATCAGCCCGATATTGCCCACCTCAAGGTGGGCATATCGGAGGGAGATCCGCTCGTTTGGCGACATCGCCAAACGAGCGGATCTATCCGTGTATGGCCACCTTTAGTCAGTGACTTGAAGGGGGGCCACATGGTACATTTCTGTTCAGTGAGTTTGTAATTGATCCTCAGCATTCAGCTCAGATTCAAAAGCAACAGATATGACCCATGTGGCCCCCCCTCAAGTCTCTGATTGGTTACTGCCTGGTAACCAGGGTAACCAGTCAGTGTAAACCAAGAGAGCTGAAAAGCAGGAAGTAGTGTATAGACTGACTGGTTATACATCAAATCACTGCAGCCTTTATACATTACATTTTTGGCTAACTAACTATATTAGATACATTTTTTATTTCGCACAGCCTATCTATTTACCCAGTTATAATTTTTACACTGTACAATTCCTTTAAACACCTGGCAATCAGATACACTGAAGAGCAACAATGCTAAACGTTCACTGCAAAGTGTCTTATTAATAGATGTTACTGGTTCAATGGGGATGCAAACGCTAAAATTGTAATTGTATTGTGCTGAACAAATTGTAAGTGACTTTCCAATTTCAAATTGTCAGTGGCTTTAAAGTAAATATAACTATTATATTTATCTGCCCCTTTCTATTTCATGTAGCAGAGGCCAGTGAAGGAGCACAAACAATAAGCTCTTTTGAGAGACAGAACCAACAAAAATACTCTTTTTAACTACAATTAATAATAATAATAATAATAATATATCAAAACCATTAAAATGTGTTAGTGAATATACACTGGAGCATTGCTTAGAATTGCATCTTTAAGGCTAGGGCCAGAGGGGCAGAAATCAGTCAATTTTAGCCAAATCTTCTTCTTGGCTTGCGTCAGGAAGCCTTGTGTTGACTCCGGCACAAACAGACTCTGCTGATTTTGGCTTGCAATGCAAAGTCTCGTGTTTCTTTTCTGTAATCCACCATGTTTGTTCATGCTGGAGCTGACACAAGGCTTCTGAATGCAAGTAAACAAGAAGATTTAACTAGCGGTCAGGGGCTAAAATTTTGCTGGTTTTGGCAGGTTGATTCCTGCCCGTGCAGCCATAGCCTAACTAGGGAAAATGTAAATTTTGGTTACTTCCCCTTTAAATTTTTTTTTTTTTTTTAAAGTGTAGCTAAAATGTGACAGTGTGTAGAGTCTTCAAAGTAAAGTAAAGGACTGCAACATCCAAGTTTATCTATCAGCTGAATCCATGTGTTTTTCTATAAGTCTGGCTACTCTCCTAATGGCTTGTGTCATTCTCTGTGTAACAATCAATTCACTTCCTCCATACAAGTCTATTGTGAGCTGCAACAACTCTCACACCCTCGTGCTCACACTCACTTACCCAACACGGTCAGGTTGTATGAAAAGTCTCTCACTTCTCCATCATGCCATAAATAGATTCGCTCAGTGTAGATGCCACTATCTTGGAGTCTCAGATCTCTGATCTCTAATGTTGACCAATTGTTAAATACTTGCAGGCGATCATGCATAGTCCTGCGCATGTTGAACTCTTTGTCACTGAATTCAGCCAGGAGATGTTTTCTCCCATCGTTAAAAAACATCCATAAGACTTTATTAACTTTATCAGTGACATCTGGGTGGGGTGTCAGTGTGGCAGTCTCCCCTACATAGGCAGTCACCTGGAGAGGGCTGTCTCCTCCTGTTGCAACACATAGAAGTAGGGAATGATCAGCACTCACACTCACACTCACATTTCAAAGGTCAGTTTTCAGATGAGACAGAGGGAATTTCTCCTTAGTGAAAGTACAAAGTGTTCATTATTACACTGTAGTATTCACTGCCTATATATGATCCAGTACAAAGTATATATTGTTATATTGTATAATATATGTTGGATATACAATTACATTGATGTTATATACCACACTATAGAGATTGATTTTGATGATTTTTCCTTTTTTTATCCTTTTTCAAGGGTATTAAAAGTATTGGGGACCTACATAGAACACCCTGGGTGCCGACAAAACATTTGGCATATCTTGAAACGTCTCAGGAAAGTGCTGAGTGTGATATGCAATGTTTGTCATATGGGCGTCTCAGGTATGTTATACTAATATACAATGCTATTTGTATTTTAACTACTTTTACTATTTTCCCAAATCACAAGGTGTTTTGAGTACTAATGGACTTTTTTTTTTTTTTTGGAAAAACCAATGGACTTTATTGGGAATCTATTCACTGGGATTAGACTTGGACAATTTTTTTGAATTTTTTGTATATTTTTGATTAAAAACTTTTTGCTGTCATTTTTAATAATAATTTTAAAACGTTAAATTTTTAGAATCACATGGGACATATGTGTTACAGATATATAAATAACTGATATATTGTGATTGGATGTTCACAGGAAGGGGGTGTGGCTTGTGTTTACGCCCCTTTCCCTCACTTTAAAAGGATTGTTGATGATGTAACATGGGGCTTGATAAAGGGCCTGGGAGGCCCAAAACTTTGCCTTTTTGTATGCTATGGGCTTAATAAATTTTACACTTGAGCACTTTCTGCAAATCTAACAGTGTGCTGCTGGGGATTTTTCGACGAGGGATATACAATTACCAGCATCTCACCAACCACAAATAGCCTCAGGCAGACAGAGAATCATGGTCATTGTAGTCAAACAGCAACTCCAGGGTCTTACGTTAGACACTCTCAGATTTAAGGTTTTATTCTCAGGTGGAGGCCCAACTTTTCTTCATGAAAATTGGTAAAACATATTAAAATCAATGGGCGTTTTTGTGCCAAGACTTTTTCAGAGTAACATACATTGGGGTCTATGGGTCTCAACAAAATCTAAACCTGGTGAAAATGATGCTCGTCACTAATTCTGAGACAATTTGCAATTGGTATTTATTTCTTAAAAATCTTTCATGTTTTTATTTGCCTTTCTCTTCTAGTCAGTGTCGGACTGACCCACAGGGATACCAGGAAAACTCCCGGTGGGTTCAGGTGTCAGTGGGCCCTCCTGCTGCTAAACATTTGGCCTATTTCATGGCCATTCCCTATTTCTATGAGAACAAGAGACTAAATAGATGGAATAATGGATTATAGTATGTAAAGAAAAGAGACTAGGAGAATAGAGGTTGAGTGAGGAGATGAAGAATAACAGCACTAAGAGTGGGCCCCTGGTCTAAGATTAATTGGTGGGCCCCTGGTCAAAGGTTTTTGGGTGGGCCCCTGGTGTCCCAGTCCGACACTGCTTCTAGTTCTCTGTAACCTGAAATGTTATGTAATATTCTAAGCAATAGCAGCTCTGCAACCACAAACCAGATTCATTTTGAGGCTGGATTTTTATTGTTACTAATGTTACTGCTTTTCAGCTCTATAACTCTGAGTTAGTCAGCGACTTGAACGGGGGCAACATGATACATTTCTGTTCAGTGAGTTTGTAATTGATCCTCAGCATTCAGCTCAGATTCAAAAGCAACAGATATGACCCATGTGGCCTCCCCTCAAGTCTCTGATTGGTTACTGCCTGGTAACCAGGGTAACCAGTCAGTGTAAACCAAGAGAGCTGAAAAGCAGGAAGTAGTGTATAGACTGACTGGTTATACATCAAATCACTCCAGCCTTTATACATTACATTTTTGGCTAACTAACTATATTAGAAACATTTTTTATTTCGCACAGCCTGTCTATTTACCCAGTTTTTATTTTTACACTGTACAATTCCTTTAAACACCTGGCAATCAGATACACTGAAGAGCAACAATGCTAAACGTTCACTGCAAAGTGTCTTATTAATGTCTACTGACTTATTACTAGGGATCCAGGATTTGGCCTTTTTTAGCAGGATTCGGATTCGGCCGAATCCTTCTGCCTGCCGAGCCGAATCCGGATCCTAATTTGTATATACAAATTAGGGGTGGGGAGAGAAATCGCGTAACTGTTTGTCCTAAAACAAGGAAGTAAAAAATGTTTTCCCCTTCCAACCCCTAAATTAGGATTCGGATTCGATTTGGTATTCGGCCGTATCTTTCTCAAAGGGTTCGGTCGAATCCAAAATAGTGGATTCGGTGCATCCCTACTTATTACCAGCATGAACTTTGAGAATGTTGTGATATTCTGAGAGAACTTTTTTATTTATGTTTTTTATTATTTGCCTATCCATTGTGGAAACATGAAATAATGCATTTCCACATGAAATTCACTCTCTGTGTGGGTGTGTAACAAATGTGTAAGAACACTGCACATGGCAGACATAGAAGGTTCACTTAGCAAACATTGAGAATTTAAATATGTTTATCATGTCTCAGCTTTCTGATCTTTTATCCACAATGGAGTGCAAAGACCTGTGACCATGAATCTGTCACTGCCTGTATGCAGCAACACTGTATTCACAAGAAGTGGGAGGAGAATCTTAGCTGTCCCCTCCCCTGTCCCCCAACTTATAAGTTTGACATGAAAGTTAGGGAACAACCCTGGTGTCTGAATTAAGCCAGGAATATTTCCAGCATTACTAGTTAATAGTGCTGCTCCAGCAGAATTCTGCACTGAAATCCATTTCTCAAAAGAGCAAACAGATTTTTTTATATTTAATTTTGAAATCTGACATGGGGCTAGACATATTGTCAATTTCCCAGCTGCCCCAAGTCATGTGACTTGTGTGTGATAAACTTCAATCACTCTTTACTGCTGTACTGCAAGTTGGAGTGATATCACCCCCCCTTCCCCCCCCAGCAGCCAAACAAAAGAACAATGGGAAGGTAACCAGATAGCAGCTCCCTAACACAAGATAACAGCTGCCTGGTAGATCTAAGAACAACACTCAATAGAAAAAACCCATGTCTCTCTGAGACACATTCAGTTACATTAAGAAGGAAAAAAACAGCAGCCTGCCAGAAAGCATTTCTCTCCTAAAGTGCAGGCACAAGTCACATGACCAGGGGCAGCTGGGAAACTGACAAAATGTCTAGCCCCATGTCAGATTTCAAAATTGAATATAACAAAATCTGAAATGGATTTCAGTGCAGAATTCTGCTGGAGTAGCACTATTAACTGATGCGTTCCCTTTAAGTCATATTCTCAAAATGGGTTGGGTAGAGTCTCTGAATGATTTGGGCTCCCCAATACTAAAGGGGCAATTGACTTTAAAGGACAAGGAAAGTCTAACAATAATGTCTGTTTCAATGATAGGCATACCTTTGATGATTACTGCCTTTGCTGTAAATCTGCTCTGTGTACAGCCGTTTTCAAGATCTGTAAGCCGGCTTAAGACAAAGCCGCACACTACTGTGAAGGCAACTCCCATAATGCATCCTTTCCTCAGCCTGACCCTGACCGTGGAATTTGCGCAGTTCAGCAGCTCATTGGGAGCGCATGCGCATTAGTAAACGCTCGGGAGCGCGCTTTCCAAGACGGAGGACGTGCGATCTAGCCACAGTCCTCCTCCTATTTCACGCCCACTGTTCTGCGCGCACCAATAGCAACGCTTGATAACCATTGCTATGGTGACGTGGTTTTGGAGCGCCCATTATGAACAACGATCAGCAGTGTTATATTAGTTACTGCTGATCGTTTGTCGGAAAAGCACACCTCCTTCCCTGTTGCTGGGCTGAAAAGCTGGGCTGTTGCGACACTCTTAAACTAAGCAATAAGGTAATCTTCTACCATATACACCAGTGATCCCCAACCAGTAGCTCGCGAGCAACATGTTGCTCTCCAACCCCTTGAATGTTGCTCTCTGTGTCCTCAGAGCAGATGCTTATTTTTGAATTCCAGGCTTGGAAGCAAGTTTTAATTGCATAAAAATTAAGTATAGTACCAAGTAGAGCCTCCTGTAGGCTTCCAGTCCACATAGGGGCAACCAAATGGCCAATCACAGCCCTTATTTGGCACCCCAAGGGACTATTTTATGCTTGTGTTGCTCTCCATCTCTTTTTACATTTGAATGTGGCTCATGGGTAAAAAAAGGTTGGGGACCCCTGATATACACTAAACTACTGACAGCAAAATCTACAGGGCTCAAATGAAACAGTTGCGATTTTTCTAAATATCCTAAATACAGAATGTGCAATGAATAATATAGCACGGTGTGAATCATCATACTTTATAGTAAATGTCTTTGTTGGGCTTTAGCTACAAGCTTGTGTGTTACCGATTTTATTATTCATATTGATCATATTAACTCATTGATTTATTTATTGATTTTATATTTATTTTGATATCCACTCCATAATGTAAATAATGTAACTTCAATACATTGACTTATTCTATATTGAATAAAGCTATAAAATATTTTTTTAACACCAGTTTCGTTTTTTATTGACTAATTAATTTCAATTTATATATTTTTAGTAATATATTGGTCTTATTGTGTATGTATGTATTCATTTATAAAAATTGTTAATTTAACATTGTAATCAGACTGCAGACATCGTGTCTCCTAGCATTCTCAAATCAAAAGAGTCACGAACAAATGCAGATAGTGTGTCTGCAAACTCTGTACAAATAGGATTACCATAATCATCAAAGGACTAAATAAACATACAGGGGCCGATTCATTAACTTCGAGTGAAGGATTCGAAGGTAAAAAGCTTCGAATTTCGAAGTTTTTTTGGGCTACTTCGACCATCGAATGGGCCACTTCGACCTTCGACTATGACTATCGAAGGATTCGAAGTAAAAATCGTTCGACTATTCGACCATTCGATAGTCGAAGTACTGTCTCTTTAAAAAAAAAATCGACCCCCTAGTTCGGCAGCTAAAAGCTACCAAAGTCAATGTTAGCCTATGGGGAAGGTCCCCATAGGCTTTTCTAAGTTTTTTTGATCGAAGGATATTCCTTCGATCGTTGGATTTAAATCCTTCGAATCGTTCGATTAGAAGGATTTAATCGTTCGATCGAAGGAATAATCCTTCGATCGTATGATCGTACTATCTGCTCTAAATCCTTTGACTTCGATATTCGAAGTCAAAGGATTTTAGTTCCTAGTCGAATATCAAGGGTTAATTAACCCTCGATATTCGACTCTTGATGAATCGGCCCCAAAGTGTATTCAATTAACAATGTCTCTTTTAGCAGCTCTGTTCTGTTTTTTTCATGTAACACTTGCAATATATTTTAAACACACATACATACACATCATGTGTGATGTTCCCTTTTTTCTCTGTAATAATAAAACAGTACCTTGTACTCGATCTAAACTAAGATATAATTAATTCGTAATGGAGACAAAAACGGCATATTGTTTTTATTTAATGTTTACAAGATTTTCTTATAGAAGGAAGATGGAAGATCCAAATTACAGAAGGATCAGTTATCTTGATAACCCCAGTTCAGTAGCATTATGGTTAACAGGTCCCAAACCTGTGTATCTCTCTCTCTATATATATTTATAGAGATATTTATAGAGATATATATATATATATTTATAGAGAAATTTATATATATATATATATAAATATCAAAACAGGGGGGTTGTGGGAGCACTCTAAAGGCTTTAAAGTATATATATAAGTATAATAAATGCTATTGCATATGTACCCAAATAGGGGTTATTTTGTTACAAAGTTATGATCATAAAATTGATAAGCCACCATACCACGTCAAGGTAAACCCCGAATGGCGGTCCCTAACTTGTTTTATATTTAATGTGCATTTTAGCACTACCTGTAATCAATGTCCGTTGAACGCTGTTTTTCACTAAGGGCTAAATCCTCCCCAGCCAGCAATCAGGCTTTTAAAGGAGAGATATTCCCAAAACAAACGCCCAATTTTAAAAGCATAGGATCACCACTAGTTTATATATATAAATATATATAAATATATCTATATATATTTAAATATATATATATATATATATATAACAAACAAGGGAAAGTTGTGCTCACCACTATTTTTTAAAAACCATTAGGCGGGGGTGCAATGAGGGTGTGACCACAAAATACATATAGTCAAATACAAGAGTCCTCTGCACTCAACCCATTATCAATATATTGCTACTGAAAAATGCCTTACCCTTTAAACAAAACAGGGATTGTTTGTCCATATATTGCAATATATTTAAGCTGAACAACTACGTCAAAGTCATCCCATATCTGGCCAGTCCTACGCTTAATTTTCATCTGATTCATTAAGAATTCTATTGCTTCATTATACATTTACAAAGGGACTAGGTTTTACCTGCAACTTACTTGCTGCTTTCAAAGTAGACCTCAATAGTTGGTATATATATATAAAATCTATCCAAAAGTCGGACTTTTGTGCAAGGCCTTGAGAAAGGTCCCAGAGCGGACTGAAACTTCACGTTGGCTGTAGATATGCTCACATAAATACAATTCTTTTTTTGCACAAAAGTCACAGTGTTGTTGGACTTCTTGGTTAAGATACGATATTTTTAACTTGCACCTAAGCATACTTTTGAAGTGGTGTGTCATCTTCCGGTTGTGTGTGTATATATATTATATATATATATTTGGGAAATTTTATAGGACACCAAGGACATCTGTACATCAAGTTTCTGCTTCAACAATAGTATTGGTTTATTGCATGAAGGTTTCAGTTCCTCTCTGGAACTTTGGTCAAGGAAACACACACACACACATATATATATATGTCATTAGTCAGGGTAAAAGTACTGTGTGAATGTTTCTGTACATTATAAAAATTCATATTACACATCAATCAAAAGTCTTTGTTGATGAATTCATAATGTGTAACCGTTTAGAATCCATGTATCGGTCTCCATTAACTATTGTTAATCTTGGTAAATTTGTTTCTTTCAGACATAAGCACAAAAATGCCTAACTGCATAGTACGCGGTTGTCATCACCGTACTGGACAAAAGGATAAATTCCCAAATGTCACACTCCGTAAATTTCCAAACAACATTACTGCAATAACCAATTGGTTAAGACAAACTGCACAGTATGGAGACAATTTGGAGTCTGAGGCGGAAAAAATCTTTCAAGCAGCCAAAACTGCTAGATATAGAATGTGTTCATTGCACTTTAGTGATGATTCTTTTATCATGCACGGATCCCAAAGAGTACTCAATCCTAAAGCTGTACCTACCATTTTTGAAAATCAACCGACTACTGTTTCACTTAGTGCAATGGAAGATGTACCTTTCCAAAGCCAGAAAAGAAGAAGAGTAGATGATGAAGTACCTTCAACCTCTCACTCCACAGTCCGTATTATCAAAAATATGATCACAATTGCAACCCAAACCGAATCCAAATTTTTTGTCGAAGCGATACAGTTTTTGGAATTGATCAATCAAGTGGTTCTGATAATCCAATGAAAACTCTTGAAATTGGAATACAAACAGGAGATGATTCTCTGCCGGCAGAACCTTGGCGAATACATTCAGACCATGCATATCCGGTTTCATTTTCAACACCTCTAAAACTAGTCCAAAATGTTGTTAATACTGGACCGATATCAACTGAACAGAACCTTGGAGATTCTTCTGTTCATGAAGATCCCAATGTGTGTATAGATCTTGATAGCTCAATTAGTAGTATTCAAGCTATCGACACCAGTATTGAAGAAGAAAAGGAACCTTCCTTTTATGAACCAGAGGAAAGTGTTACCTTCACAGAGGAAGAATCAACATTTACTGAAAATAAAGAAGAAATACATCAGCGACATTTTATAGTATTTGAACAATCCCTGGACCAGCTATTTTACTTAATAAAATGTCAACATAACTGTGATCCAAAGTGTCAAGCTCCCATAATTGATATTGAAAAAAAAATATGGAACCATGGTTGAGGCACAGTTAACCTGTCTGTCTGGACATACCTCTTTCGTGTGGAATTCACAACCTATGGCTGGTCAGATATCAATTGGGAACGTATCATTAGCATGTGCGATTTTACTCAGCGGTTCATCATTTACCAAAGTAAAAGAAATGTTTCAGTTGATGGCCATTCCATTTTATTCTCATACTACTTACTACACCTATCAAAAACGATACGTTTTCCCTGCAATCGACTTGTGTTGGATCAAGGAACAGGAATCTTTGAAAGAAGACATCATGGATAAAGCTGTAGTATTGGCCGGTGATGGCCAATTTGACAGTCCGGGACATTGTGCAAAATACTGCACATATTCCATGATGGACATCATGACCAAGAAAATTGTTGATTTCAATATACAAGTTGGACCAGGTAAGAAAGCTGGTGAAATGGAAAAAATAGCTTTTGAAGAAAGTCTTCAGAAACTGACCAATAAAGGGGTAAACATCAAAATATTGGCAACAGACCGTCATTCAAGTATTAGAAAATTCATGCAGACTAAATCAGAAACCATTAATCATCAATTTGATGTATGGCACATCTGTAAGAGTCTGGTAAAGAAACTCACTGCTGCGAGCAAAAAAAGAAATTGTAAAGACATTGCTCAATGGATTGGACCCATAACAAATCACTTGTGGTGGTGTTCAAACATGTGATCAGAATGTGGAAAATTTGTTAGATAAGTGGAGATCATTGTTATTTCACATTGCAAATAAACACACATTCAAACAACTCAAAACCTACAAAAAATGCCAGCACAAAAGGTTAACAGCCGCTCAAAAAAATAAGATAAAAAGTGGAGAACTCCATCTCATCCAGCTTCCAGCACTTTAGTTGCTATCCTGAATAACACATTTTTAATCAAAGACATTTTACAAATTGAGAAATTCTGCCACACTGGAGACCTTGAAAACTTCCACAGTAAGGTGCTAAAGTACCGGCCAAGAAGGATTGCATTCAAAATGGACTCAATGCATGCGCGAACCAGGCTGGCAGTGCTCTCCCATAACAAGAATGTGAATCGCAAACAGGCTACCATTCATTGTTCCAAAAAATCTGCTCTAAGGGGCCGATTCATCAAGCTCGAGTGAAGGATTCGAAGTAAAAAAACTTCGAATTTCAAAGTGTTTTTTGGGCTACTTCGACCATCAAATGGGCTACTTCGACCTTCGACTTCGAATCGAAGGATTCGAACTAAAAATCGTTCGACTATTCGACCATTCGATAGTCGAAGTACTGTCTCTTTAAAGAAAACTTCGACCCCCTACTTCGGCAGCTAAAAGCTACCGAAGTCAATGTTAGCCTATGGGGAAGGTCCCCATAGGCTTGCCTAAGTTTTTTTGATCGAAGGATATTCCTTCGATCGTTGGATTTAAATCCTTCGAATCGTTCGATTCGAAGGATTTAATCGTTTGATCGAAGGAATAATCCTTCGATCGTAGCATTTGCGCTAAATCCTTCGACTTCGATATTCGAAGTCGAAGGATTTTAGTTCCTAGTCGAATATCGAGGGTTAATTAACCCTCGATATTCGACCCTTGATGAATCGGCCCCTAAATGTTGGGGAAAAGAGGTACAAAATAGTTTTTCCGAAGCAAAAGAAGGAATGGGTAGCAAAACCGATTTTTGAGGAAGACACTGATTCACACTTGTGCGACATAATTTCCGATGCAGGCAAAATATTAAAAGGCGAGATTGTTCACCGTTGGGAGTCTCGAAGCAAGGGATTACCTAAAAACATTGCTTCAAAAATAAGGCCTGAGAAATCTGTTGCAATAGCACAGCGTCAATCAAGATTTGGAAGATAAGATTTGGCTTTAATAACAACTATATGTAAAAAGAAAATATATTTTGAACAAAAAAACTTATCATTTTCTTGTATGTTTGTTTTTATAACAAATATTCTATCTTAAATCGTGAAATTTGTTACCACAACAAATAATCCTTTATTGTTTATGTTTTTATGCATATAGGTTTTGCATTGCTACACTTTTCCAAATATTTAATAAAAGGCACTAAGTGTAACCGGAGCAGTAACCCATATCACCTATAAGATGTTTGCTTTGAAACTACTACTGTTAAGTTCTACCTACTGATTGTCTGCTATGGGATTCTGCTCCTGGGCAAACTTAGTCCTTTTTTTTCTTTACACCCTAAGGGGCAGATTCACTAAGGGTCGAATTTCGAAGTTAAAAATACTTCGAAATTCGACCCTCGAATTGAAATCCTTCGACTTCGAATATCGAAGTCGAAGGATTTAGCGCTAAACGTTCGATCGAATGATTCGAAGGATTTTAATCAAACGATCGAATGAATATCCTTCGATCAAAAAAAGTTTAGCAAGCCTATGGGGACCTTCCCCATAGGCTAACATTGACTTCGGTAGGTTTTATCTGCCGAAGTAGGGGGTCAAAGTTTTTTTTAAAGGGAAAGTACTTCGACTATCGAATGGTCGAATAGTCGAACGATTTTTACTTCGAATCGTTCGAATCGTTTGATTTCGATCGAATTCGAACGAATTTAACCAATTCGATGGTCGAAGTACCCAAAAAATACTTCGAAATTCGAAGTTTTTTTCATTCGAATCCTTCACTCGAAGTTAGTGAATCTGCCCCTAAAAGTGTAAAAATATTTCTAGATATAATTTTAAAAGTGTAAAACATTACAAAAATATATTTTTTTTAAGGACATTTGAAAAATGGTTGTATTCAAAAGGTTATTATACACAATTGAAATAAAAAAGATACACTTAAATATTAAATGTTTTTGTTTTTATTTAATAAATATTAATGTAGAACTGTAATTATTTTTACACAAATAAAGCTAAACAATAAATAACATAAATATAGCATATTATATCAATACTGTTGCTCTGTAATGACAACATAAAATTTACAACGGAGGGAATTTTTTTTGTCACAAATAAGATATCTGGAAAAAATATTTTCTAGAACAACAAATCTAGTAATATCATTTCCTCAGCAAAGTAATCCCCAGCACTGAGAAATCCAGTATATTTTCCTTTGGGATTTTTGGAGTCTCAGATCTCTGATCTCTAATGTTGACCAATTGTTAAATACTTGCAGGCAATCATGCATAGTCCTGCGCATGTTGAACTCTTTGTCACTGAATTCAGCCAGGAGATGTTTTTTCCCATCGATAAAAGACATCCATAAGACTTTATTAACTTTATCAGTGACATGTGGGTGGGGTGTCAGTGTGGCAGTCTCCCCTACATAGGCAGTCACCTGGAGAGGGCTGTCTCCTCCTGTTGCAACACATAGAAGTAGGGAATGATCAGCACTCACACTCACATTTCAAAGGTCAGTTTTCAGATGAGACAGAGGGAATTTCTCCTTAGTGAAAGTACAAAGTGTTCATTATTACACTGTAGTATTCACTGCCTATATATGATCCAGTACAAAGTATATATTGTTATATTGTATAATATATGTTGGATATACAATTACATTGATATTATATACCACACTATAGAGATTGATTTTGATGATTTTTCCTTTTTTTCTCCTTTTTCAAGGGTATTAAAAGTATTGGGGACCTACATAGAACACCCTGGGTGCCGACAAAACATTTGGCATATCTTGAAACGTCTCAGGAAAGTGCTGAGTGTGATATGCAATGTTTGTCATATGGGCGTCTCAGGTATGTTATACTAATATACAATGCTATTTGTATTTTAACTACTTTTACTATTTTCCCAAATCACAAGGTGTTTTGAGTACTAATGGACTTCTTTTTTTTTTTGGAAAAACCAATGGACTTTATTGGGAATCTATTCACTGGGATTAGACTTGGACAATTTTTAGTAAAAATTGTTTTTGAATTTTTTGTATATTTTTGATTAAAAACCTTTTGCTGTAATTTTTAATAATAATTTTAAAACGGTAAATTTTTAGAATCACATGGGACATATGTGTTACAGATATATAAATAACTGATATATTGTGATTGGATGTTCACAGGAAGGGGGTGTGGCTTGTGTATACGCCCCTTTCCCTCACTTTAAAAGGATTGTTGATGATGTAACATGGGGCTTGATAAAGGGCCTGGGAGGTCCAAAACTTTGCCTTTTTGTATGCTATGGGCTTAATAAATTTTACACTTGAGCACTTTTTGCAAATCTAACAGTGCGCTGCTGGGGATTTTTCGACGAGGGATATACAATTACCAGCATCTCACCAACCACAAATAGCCTCAGGCAGACAGAGAATCATGGTCATTGTAGTCAAACAGCAACTCCAGGGTCTTACGTTAGACACTCTCAGATTTAAGGTTTTATTCTCAGGTGGAGGCCCAACTTTTCTTCATGAAAATTGGTAAAACACATTAAAATCATTCATTGGGGTCTATGGGTCTCAACAAAATCTAAACCTGGTGAAAATGATGCTCGTCGCTAATTCTGAGACAATTTGCAATTGGTATTTATTTCTTAAAAATCTTTCATGTTTTTATTTGCCTTTCTCTTCTAGTCAGTGTCGGACTGACCCATCGGGATACCAGGAAAACTCCCGGTGGGTTCAGGTGTCAGTGGTCCCTCCTGCTGCTAAACATTTGGCCTATTTCATGGCCATTCCCTATTTCTATGAGAACAAGAGACTAAATAGATGGAATAATGGATTATAGTATGTAAAGACACGAGACTTGGAGAATAGAGGTTGAGTGAGGAGATGAAAAAACACAACAAAAACACTATTGCTGTGTAAGGTTCCATTGCTGTTATGTTTTATTACTAGAGATGAATGTGTCCTGTTTTGCTTTGCCGAAAATTTACAAAACAATGAAAACTTGTGAAACGCATTGAAGTCATGGTTATTTTTTCTCTGTGTTTTCTTTTTTTGTGCAAAGTGCATTGAAGCCGGCGGGCTTTTTTTAGGTGTTTTTTCTGCAGAAAATACATTGGACTCAGTGGGCGTTTTCTGCAACATTTTTTCCATACTAAATCCATTGAAGTCAAACTGGAAAAAAATTTGCCTGCACAATAGTGATGGGGGAATCTGACCCATTTGGCTTCACTGAAAATTCGCTAAGCGGTGAAAATTCACTGAACTGCATTGAAGTCTATGAGCGACAGAAATTTTTCCACAGCGAAACTTGCCAAAAATTGCTCACATCACTATCACTATCCTCATTATTTTTGACTTATCTTTGTATTCAAGCCCTCTCTTATTCATATTCTCAATTTCTCATTCTAGGGCAATTTGGACCCGAGTAACTAAAGAGCTGCTGAACAAAAAGCTGAAAAATAAAAAAGCAAAGATAATTGCAGATTGTCTCAGAATATCAGTTATAGTCAGTTAACTTATAGATGAACTATCCTTTTTGTATTAAATTGTACTTCCCACATAGAACTACCCCTGTATTTGATGCCAGAGCAGTCACTAAAGGGAGGGGCCTGAGCTAAATGCCAATTAGGGTGAGATTTGGATAGAATATCTATTTGCTTTTCCAGACACTCAGTGGCAGATTTGAAAATTCAAAGAAAAAAAATTTGAATATCGAGCTATTTTTGTGTACTTCAACTAGGGAATAGTCCAAATTCGATTTGAATTTGCAAAAAAGTTAAATTTCGAAATTTATCATGTCTCTTTACAAATTTGACCATTCACCATCTAAAACCTGCCGAATTGCTGTTTTAGCCTATGGGGGACCTTCTGGAACCTATCTGGAGTCAACTGGTGGACTTTGAAAATCTAAGTTTTTTTTTTTTTTTAAACTTCGATTCGAATTCGACCGAAAACGGACCTATTCGATCGAAAACGGACCTATTCTGGCAAAAAAAAACTTTGACTTAATTTCAGTTGGTCTTTTTGAATCAAATTTCAAAGTTTTTTAAATCCGAAATTCGACCCTTGATAAATCTGCCCCCCAGTATTAAGATCAATTAGGGGAGATATACAGTAAGAGGATTTACTTGCTGTCCCATATCATCTTGAAACGACTAATTTTACTGAGATCTAGAAAGAGATAATGTGAGACAATGTACAATCCCTCTTTATTTTTTCCTGATGTTTATTGCTTAAATTATTTGCCTTTCTATTCTGCTTCACTCTAACCTGACATTTCTGAATCATCAGCCCTAATGCCCCAAAACAGATACAGATGTTTTAATTTAATGAAAGATAACTATAAGGGACAGTTTTATCAAGGGTCGACTTTCAAGGTGATGGGAGTTTTTTAAAACTCCCGCCAACTCGATTTTGAATTAAAAAAAAACAACTGAATTTTATTTAAAAAAAAAATTAAATTTCAAACTTCGAGTGAATAGGCTGTATTCGATCTTTCAAATCGAATTTGGATCGTATTCGATTCGAAATTTTATAAAAACTTTGATTTTTCAAAGTCCACCAAATGACTCCAAATAGGTTCTAGGAGGTCACCCCATAGGCTAAAATGGCAATTCAGCAGGTTTTAGATGGCGAATAGTCGAAATCGAATATTTAAAGAGACATTACATGATAAATTTCGATATTTGAATTTTCACATTTTTTTCAAATTCAAATCTAATTTGGACTGTTCCCACGTCAAAGTACACTAAAATTAGCTCAAAATTTGAATTTAAAGGCATTGTTCAGTATAAAAATAAAAACTGGGTAAATAAATAGGCTGTGCAAAATAAATAATGTTTCTAATATAGTTAGTTAGCCACAAATGTAATGTATAAAGACTGGAGTGACTGGATGTGTAACATAATAGCCAGAACACTACTTCCTGCTTTTCATTTCTCTTGGTTTCCATTGATTGGTTACCCTGGTTACCAGGCAGTAACCAATCAGAGACTTGAGGGGAGGCCACATGGGTCATATCTGTTGCTTTTGAATCTGAGCTGAATGCTGAGGATCAATTACAAACTCACTGAACAGTTATGTCCCATGTGACCCCCCTTATAGTCACTGACTAACTCAGAGTTAGAGAGCTGAAAAGCAGGAAGTAGTGTTCTGGCTATTATGTTACACATCCAGTCACTCCAGCCTTTATACATTACATTTTTGGCTAACTAACTATATTAGATACATTTTTTATTTTGCACAGCCTATCTATTTACCCAGAATTAGATTTTTCAATTCAACCCTTGATAAATCTGACCCTTCCCTGTTTAGAAATTAAAGGAACAGTAACAAAAAAAGATAGTATTATTAAGTAATGAATACATAATGTAGTGTTGCCCTGCACTGGTAAAAGTATGGTGTTTGTTTCAGAAAGACAACTATAGTTTATATAAACAAGCTGCTGTGTAGCCATGGGGGCAGCCATTCAAGCACAGGATACACAGTAGATAACAGATAAGTACTACTATAGTTTATATAAATAAGCTGCTGTGTAGCCATGGGGGCAGCCATTCAAGCACAGGATACACAGTAGATAACAGATAAGTACTACTATAGTTTATATAAACAAGCTGCTGTGTAGCCATGGGGGCAGCCATTCAAGCACAGGATACACAGTAGATAACAGATAAGTACTACTATAGTTTATATAAATAAGCTGCTGTGTAGCCATGGGGGCAGCGATTCAAGCACAGGATACACAGTAGATAACAGATAAGTACTACTATAGTTTATATAAACAAGCTGCTGTGTAGCCATGGGGGGCAGCCATTCAAGCACAGGATACACAGTAGATAACAGATAAGTACTACTATAGTTTATATAAACAAGCTGCTGTGTAGCCATGGGGGCAGCCATTCAAGCACAGGACATATAGGAGATAATAGATCTGTAAAGATATAAAAGTAGCAAATGCCTCTGAGCAATCTGAGATAGGATATTGTTGAAGATAATGTACTCACCACATGGCAGGAGAAAAGGTGTCCATAAATATGGCAGCCCCCTCATACAGGAACATGGGGGATCAGACAGGTAATGTAAAAGCATCATGCAAATACTTTATGGCAAAGTTAGAAGTAGCTTGCAAAGCCAATATTATAATAGATGTAAAAAAAAGTTTAATTTTAGGTGTCAGTATCTCAAGACCAGTTACCAGTAATCAGTTAAATGATGACTGGTAGATTAAACCGCTTTCTGATATTCTTCATCCACTCACTGAAGTAAGTTTGTGCAACAAATACCACTTATTAAGGGAAGAGTCTTTGGTAACAGAACTTTTATCTGCTCAGTCTTTAGTCACAGTTTAGTCCTGTTGATTATTTAATAGTAGGAGTTGTACAGTTTGGTCACTGCAGCCATAACTAGAGCAAAAACAATATGTGTCCCTTGTTAGATATATTGCCATCGTTTTATTGCCACTGTCATATACTGCTACACTGTTCTTCTATCTATTAAATCCACACCTAACTAAGCTCACAGCACAAGAGATATATTGGGAGAGCAGCAAGAACAACTCAATACTTTCCTCCTAAGGTTCCCCATTTGCTAATGTGACTTTGTGTAATGCTCACTGCAAGGCTTGACAATCACCCAAAGTTATTCATTCTAGACTTGCCCTAGGCAGGCTTACACCTTTCACTTTTGTCTTTTGCTATCTTTGTGTATAACATTAGCAGACATGACGTAACATTAGCAGACGTAACATTAGCAGACATAACATTAGCAGACATAACATTAGCAGACATAACATTAGCAGACGTAACATTAGCAGACGTAACATTAGCAGACGTAACATTAGCAGACGTAACATTAGCAGACGTAACATTAGCAGACGTAACATTAGCAGACGTAACATTAGCAGACGTAACATTAGCAGACGTAACATTAGCAGACGTAACATTAGCAGACGTAACATTAGCAGACGTAACATTAGCAGACGTAACATTAGCAGACATAACATTAGCAGACATAACATTAGCAGACATAACATAACATTAGCAGACGTAACATTAGCAGACGTAACATTAGCAGACGTAACATTAGCAGACGTAACATTAGCAGACGTAACATTAGCAGACGTAACATTAGCGGACGTAACATTAGCGGACGTAACATTAGCGGACGTAACATTAGCGGACGTAACATTAGCGGACGTAACATTAGCGGACGTAACATTAGCGGACGTAACATTAGCGGACGTAACATTAGCGGACGTAACATTAGCGGACGTAACATTAGCGGACGTAACATTAGCGGACGTAACATTAGCGGACGTAACATTAGCGGACGTAACATTAGCGGACGTAACATTAGCGGACGTAACATTAGCGGACGTAACATTAGCGGACGTAACATTAAGCGGACGTACATTGCGGACGTAAATTAGCGGACGTAACATTAGCGGACGTAACATTAGCGGACGTAACATTACGGACGTAACCATTAGCGGACGTAACATTAGCGGACGTAACATTAGCGGACGTAACATTAGCGGACGTAACATTAGCGGACGTAACATTAGCGGAGTACATTAGCGGACGTAACATTAGCGGACGTAACATTAGCGGACGTAACATTAGCGGACGTAACATTAGCAGGAACGTAACATTAGCGGACGTAACATTAGCGGACGTAAATTAGCGGACGTAACATTCGGACGTCACATTAGCGGACGTAACATTAGCGGACGTAACATTAGCGGACCGTAACATTAGCGGACGTAACATTAGCGGACGTAACATTAGCGGACGTAACATTAGCGGACGTAACATTAGCGGACGTAACATTAGCGGACGTAACATTAGCGGACGTACACATTAGCGGACGTAACATTAGCGGACGTAACATTAGCGGACGTAACATTTAGCGGACGTAACATTAGCGGACGTAACATTAGCGGACGTAACATTAGCGGACGTAACATTAGCGGACGTAACATTAGCGGACGTAACATTAGCGGACGTAACATTAGCGGACGTAACATTAGCGGACGTAACATTAGCGGACGTAACATTAGCGGACGTAACATTAGCGGACGTAACATTAGCGGACGTAACATTAGCGGACGTAACATTAGCGGACGTAACATTAGCGGACGTAACATTAGCGGACGTAACATTAGCGGACGTAACATTAGCGGACGTAACATTAGCGGACGTAACATTAGCGGACGTAACATTAGCGGACGTAACATTAGCGGACGTAACATTAGCAGACATAACATTAGCAGACATAACATTAGCAGACATAACATTAGCAGACGTAACATTAGCAGACGTAACATTAGCAGACGTAACATTAGCGGACGTAACATTAGCGGACGTAACATTAGCGGACGTAACATTAGCAGACGTAACATTAGCAGACGTAACATTAGCAGACGTAACATTAGCAGACATAACATTAGCAGACGTAACATTAGCAGACATAACATTAGCAGACATAACATTAGCAGACGTAACATTAGCAGACGTAACATTAGCAGACGTAACATTAGCAGACATAACATTAGCAGACATAACATTAGCAGACGTAACATTAGCAGACGTAACATTAGCAGACGTAACATTAGCAGACATAACATTAGCAGACGTAACATTAGCAGACATAACATTAGCAGACGTAACATTAGCAGACGTAACATTAGCAGACATAACATTAGCAGACGTAACATTAGCAGACGTAACATTAGCAGACGTAACATTAGCCCAATTCTCACTGACAATCTTCCCAATTCATACTGCTATCTTGCCAATTCTTACTGCTATCTTGCCCTATTCTTACTACACTTTCCCTGCTCTTCTGCAAATTTATCTCAGAACTCGTACTGCTTATCTGCCCGAATCTCCTTGCTTTCCTGCTCCATTCTCCCAGCCCCATAGGTGGAGGATGATTTTTCTGTTTGGGTAGGCTAAGTCTAATGTTACATCATCAGTTTCTTCACCTGTAATTTTCAACAGGCAGGGAAACAGATGATTCAGTCCCATATTTTAAGCATTGTCAAAAGATGTAATTCACCTGTCTGAACACAAATTCATCAGCTGCAAAAAAACAGTCGCTGCCTTTTTACTGCAGTTTCAAATTAACACAATATAACAGCAGATGAAGTTGAGAAATAAACTTGCATTCAACCATCAACACATTTGTGTGTAAGTGAAAGTAGCTGCACTGATCTGCTAGCAGCTGATCCAGAGGAAGGTGAATTGATACAATAGTTGCTAATATTCCTCATATAATACACAAAAGCCATGAATATCCTGTAAATTATATCCTTATAAACGGTGAGTTCTGATGTCATCAGTTATAAACGGTGAGTTCTGATGTCATTTCTGTCACATGACTCACTGAAGCTTGTGTATTATAGTGAATAAAGTACCCCCAGTTGCAAAATATGAGGATATTATAAGTTACCTCGGAGTTCCATGACCTCTATAAAAACAATCGGCCTTCGGCCTCGTTCTTTTATATGGTCATGAAACTCCTCGGTAACTTATAATATCCTTATATTTTGCAAGAGGGGGTACTTTATTCACTATATATTGCTAAGAAATCGTTTAACTAATTGTACCAACTAATTGTTGCAAATTGTAACAGCTCAGAATGCTCCTGGATCACTGAGCTGCCAGACTGAAAACAGGGTCGGACTGGGGGGTCCGGGCCCACCGGGACTGGTGTCCAGGGCCCCCCTCTGGCCCCCGCTACCTACTTGTTAGGCGAATCCCAGGCGGCGCATCGCGCATGCACAAACGGCGCGCATGCGCAAACGGAAGCGGCGCTCGGCGCGCATGCACAAACGGCGCTGCTATGCGCAGAATTTTTTTTTATTATTTTTAAAAAACTGTTTGGGAGAGGGGGACTGGCCCGGCGGGGCCCACTAGGGTCGGGGCCCACCGGGTATTTTCCCGGTATCCCGCCGGGCCAGTACGACACTGACTGAAAACCCCAGAGACATGAACATTAAACTTTAACCTTCAATTTTGGGAAAACAGTAAAAAGTAAAAGATGGAAAGCAATTAAAAAGTATTTGTTTATGGTGAACAATCTAAAAATAAGTCAACTGAAAAAAAGTGTTGGGAAGGTGAAGAACCTCTTTAAAAAGACAGTCACCAATATCCAATCACAATGGTTCCATTGAGCTATTTAGGTAGGTGTTGTCTGAAATTCACAGAGGTGTGAAAGTGAGACCTGGTCACAATGGTAACACAATGACTGCATCACACCTTCACACACTTTACCTGAATAGATCAGTGGAACTACCATTGAACATTGATGGTATTTATGTTTTGTGCAATGTAAGTATGAAATAATCCCCACATACCAAAGCAATTTCAGTCAGCAACAGCAAACAACAGCTTGATAATTGTAAATAAGGTATAAAGACTTCAGTTTTACACCACACACCCTCTGGGGGTACCCAAAAAGCTAAATATATTCAGGGCCGCTCCGGCCATGAGGCAAGGTGAGAATCTTGCCTCAGGCGGCACGGAGCGGCCAGTTACCAGGGGCGGCAAAAAGCCGCCTCTGGTAACTTTAAGAGCCGAATTTCCGTTTTTTAAAACGGAAATTCGGCTCTTCTAGCGCAGCGAGCGCAATAGCACTCACTGCACTAGCGATGCGGCCCCTCCTCCACCCGCTCCGACGCTGGTAGTTAGAAGAGCGGAGCAGGAGGAGGGGCGGCATTGGGGCTGCTGCCTCAGGCGGCAGCAGCCCCTGAAACGTGCCTGAATATATTTCGTGAAGAAAAGATCCCAAAATAGGATTACAATATCTGAAGCCAAACTGAACAAAAAAAAACTCCCTCAAACATTAGACATCAGTACATTATTTACCAATCACTCAGCTGTACTTGACTGAGAGAATGTGCAGACCTGACAGGCTTACTTTTCTCACAAGGAGCCTCCACAGTAACAGTTGGTGTGAGGATGTTATACAACATGGAGGAGGGAGGGACTTTGCTAGTTGCTAGGTGACATCATAGCTTGAGCTGTCTCTAAGAGAAAGCACCTCATTGCATGTAGTAATATGTCATTTTACAAAAAAAGTAAGCATTTCCGCTAAATAAATATATTTGAAGATTTTAATATTTTCACCTCAACTATCCATTCAGAGAATTTTATTTTCACGATAGATCCCCTTTAAGGCTGAATGACAGCAATTGCCGCACTAGGTCTTACTTACAGCCATTATTTACACCCCAACAGGGAGAAAATGATTATCAGTGAGCAGTTTCAGCCTATAGAAGTATCTGTTTATGAGATATCTGTTAGGTTTGACTCTTTTAAGGAAACATTCAGCTTCTAAGCACCTTCCTATCTGTATAAATCCATATAAATAGATATATATAATACACAAAAGCCATGAATATCCTGTAAATTATATCCTTATAAACGGTGAGTCGTGATGTCATCAGTTATAAACGGTGAGTAGTGATGTCATTTCTGTCACATGACTCACTGACATTTGTGTATTATAATAAATAAAGTACCCCCAGTTGTAAAATATGAGGATATTAGAAGTTACCTCGGAGTTCCATGACCTGTATAAAAACACTCGGCCTTCGGCCTCATACTTTTATATGGTCATGAAACTCCTCGGTAATTTATAATATCCTTATATTTTACAAGAGGCGGTACTTTATTCACTATATATTAAATGGGGTGCTAGTATCACACTTTGGCCAAAATATGTAAGCTCACGTGCCGCGTCAAGGCCCCTCATTATACGTGAGACCTACACTGCCTACCGGTGTACTAAATGTATGGTGTAAACGTATTGTTGTACTAAATCTCTGCTGCACTTATACATATCATTGATCTCCCAGCAACAACATGACTAATGAGATTACGCTGCACTTCCAGAAGCCTATAATCAGTATTATTAGAGTTTGTGGCACAGTGAGTGAGGGAAGGTATAATGTGGGATATGTGAGGCACAGCGGATGAGGAGAATAACAGGGCTTGTGGGTAATGATTGATGAGTCACTGCCTGGGAATAGGGGAGTGGCTGAGCTCACTGTCCAGGAAGCAGGAAACAGGAAGTCGAGTTTCTCGTGCAGTGAGATTTGATAGTCCTGAGGAAACAAGACTGAGTTGAATAACTGGGGGTTTAAGGAGTAATTTGCCCTAACAGTGGGTGAGGGGAGCTATAAAGGAGAAGGTTTATACACATGGCCAGTGTCCCAATCAGTTGTGGAGTTAGAGGAATGACCTTCATTTTGTTCTAAATGATTTATGTTTTTTGTGAAACCCTGCTATGAAAAAACGCAGACCCTATTTGCCGGTTTCCTTGATGTTCGGCCATTTGACTGAATTCCCACATATGGTGCGGCCAATGCAGGCACGTTCTTAAAGAGACAGTGTTCTTAAAGAAACAGACACCAGTATAAGAGGTACTTGTTATAAACAGCAGTCAGGAAAGCAACTGGCTCTGGCCAATATTATAAAAGAGCAAACTAATGCTAATAACCAGGAAACAGAAATGACACGAGGAAGTCACCACTAAAGAACTAAAAGGTGGTTCTGCCCTAGTCCAGGCACCAAAGTGCTACAGAAGATAAAGCCTGCCGATAACACAAGCAAAGTTACCTACAAAGGAGTCAGCAAAGGTCACTGCACTATATCTAATCACTGAACCCCAAAAGGCCTACTATATTGTAAGTGAATAGGATGCCAAGGACTATGTCAAACTGAAAGCAGAGAGCATATCATGGCTGGGGCCCAACCTCTATATACAGTAGTTGGTTTTTTCTACTGACCTTCCAGCGACATCCCAGATGTATGATCTGAGTCAGCTGGTAAAGAAATGGCTACAATCGAAGCAGGAATAATAAGAATAGTAAGATACCCAGTAAGACTATTTGTCACGGCCGGCACCCAATACCAGAACAGGTGCCAAGTACCCTGGTCTCGGCTCGGCTTCACCAGTAGTGTGACCACCGTTGGGCTTCGGGAGGAGCCCTCAGCTTACTTGGGTGCCACCTGGACTTAACGAGGGGTGCAAGGCAAGATGTTCTGGCTAGCAGAGGGGCACGGCAGGTAGCAGAGTCTTTTGGGCCGAAGGTCACGGTACAAACGGAACAGGCAACAGAATCGTCAGACAGGCTGGGTCGAGGCAGGCAGATAACAAGAATCGTCAAACAGGCAAAAGGGTCAAAACCGGGTGATCAATCGAAGGGTTAAACAGTAGAGTAGTCGTAAGCAGGCAAGGTCAGGATCCAGAATTCAGAATAGTCAAATAGCCAGGCAGGGGTCAAAAACAGGAATCAAACAGGTTCAGAATACAGCAAAAGCTCAAAAAGCACCAGGAACGAAATCCTATCACGGGCAAAGTCCCACAGCCCTAACGGGCATAGAGGAGGGGCAGACAATATTTGATTGACAGCTGAGATTTTTAAATGAGCTTACAACAGCTATGAATGCTTAAATAAAAAATAGAAATTGGATTTCATGTTTAATTTGAAAAGGACTTTTATTATACAGATTTTTGTGTCTGGGTGACAGGTCCACTTTAACCAAACACGTTGTTCCATTAATTACCTTGATGGAACTTTGTCATTAATCAAACGACCTACTGTCCTGCACTACTGGATAATCTGTATTCCCTGGGCAATGACGTTATTATGTTTTGGCTAAGGCAGATACATATTGGACTCTAGTGCAAAGAGACCTTCATCTTATACTGTATATCCCATGGGACTTGTTACCAGCTCCATGAATATTACTGCTATGGAATACAACATCACTCATCATTATTATCAGAGGAATAACAAGCTGCTGGGATTTGTTTTTGGTGGCCTGGCCTATGAAAGTAATATATATATTCTGAGGTGTATTTTTTCAAATAAATCCTAAGGAATCAATAACTAATGTGGTTATTTCCCCTTGCACTGCTATGGACGAATCTTACTATTAATGACTGGACCAGATCCTAAAAAGTGACAGTTACATATAGTGAGCGTTTCTGGATTGTGACCCTTTCACACTGTGCCACTGAACAACCCTGGGAAATGAGCTCCAAACTATGTCTCGTAATGAAACAAATTAGTTCTCTGAGTTACTGGAACTGACAATGGAGGGACAGTTAGGGAGCACCATTTCTTCCATCATTGAAGCAAAACAACCCCAGTTGGCAGCCCTGCTTCAGAAAAGCCCAGTCTATGGTTAAACTAGTCAGTCTTCCCCTCATTTGATGACCACAGGGAGAGAATGGATACTTTCCTCCATAATATTGAGATGACAGGCAAGTTTTCTGGAAAAGCTAATGATGATTACAGGGAAATGCCCAATACACTGTGTCCAATACCCTCAACATCTATACAATATCCCCAGAGACCTACAGACAGACATTATGTCTAATCATGCTAGTGATACTCCAGTAACTATTATGCCTTATGGAACAATTTTTGGAGCACTCTGAAAATTCATGGGTACGTTTGGGCTCATTATCATTAAGTCCCCCGAGGAAGCTGTCTGGCTGGCAGATAAATGCCTGGATGGAAAAGCTCAGGCCAGTGACTCTTTTAACACCAACAACTGCTTTGTAGACCACCCTGCTACTGGGTCACATGATCCACCAAAACCATCTTGTGACTCCTAGCAGAGGCTGGGGATGAACTCATGGGACATATCAGATTATTTATATTCTGCCATCGGGTGTGGGTAACCCTTGAGATGCTACTCCTGATTGGGACTGGAGATTTTGAAGTTTTTCCCAATAGTGCGGAACTGTTATTTAATGGTATGCCACTGATTCTGTATTAGATGTAAAATATTTTATAGGAATTTGATTTTCCTTCTGTGGGTCAACAAAGGCGATTGTTTTTATGAACCAAAATTTGTAGATCCAGCAAACAACATATGGAATAGCCTTTGGTTGATGTACATCATTGTTTCTTTATAGCCTACATTGGGTCTCTATTGATTAACTAGTGTTATGTTATACTTAGTTGCCTACTAACCTCTCTGATGTGATCTACTCATAATTCTGCCTCCCTTATTAGATTTTTATATTGATATTATTATTCTGCTTAATGCATTTTATTGATCAGGTTTCCATTAAAATGCCTATATTATATGAAGATATATAATCCCTTATTTATAGGTGTTAAAAAGTGCCTCATTTTCACTATGGCCAAAAAATTGGCATTGAATTGGCTTCCTCTGTGAAGACTGTTGCATTGTGCTGTCTGCACATCCATGTCCCCCATAGAACCTTTGTTTGTGCTCTGTCTCTACATCTTCTGGGAGCCTCCCTATCAGGTTCACATCTTCTGGGCAAAAAAGGGTGTCTGATTTCATCTCTTGACTCCTTCAGTCACTTAGGGCACAGATTTCAAAATTGCTGCTGGCAGTGCTATACGTTTTACGGGGAACGCCCTCACCCTACGGTGTCCCGGCAGTCCAACCACCACATTGCTGCCACGGGGACTTCATTATCAAGAACTAGAAGATTCCTACAGTCAGCTTTTTGGTATCTCACACATATTTGCCTACTACTTCATACTACAGTCTCCCGACAGTCCAACTACCACATTGCTGTCTTGGGGACTATTTTTTCCCGGCAGTACAACTAGCACATTGCTGCCTCAGGGACTATTTTTTCCCGGCAGTCCAACTAGCACGTTGCTGCCTCGAGGGTTCTGCATTTAGTTACATTTTCCTATTGCTTTAGCCTAAGGTGCCCGGCAGTCCAACTAATGCATTGCTGCCTAGGGGCCTCGATTTTCCCAATAAAAGAAATTCCCTATAGTTATGTCAAACACCGTACAGCACAGTAAGATACAATTCTGAAAGTCACACCCTAAGTGACTCTGAAGGCACCAGGAGTGCATCAGTCACATTTTTCTGTCTGTGGAGTGCAGATAAGAAAGGGAGGCAGCTGGATGGAGCAGTGACAGAGTGCAAGCGAAGGTTCTATGGGGGACATGGGTGCAGGTAGCGCGACAAAGCAGTGACTTCAGAGGAACTCAGTTCAACACCAATTCTTTCATCCATATGGAGTCAACTGACACCTCTGAGATTATAGACCATCAATTCCTTATTATATGAATTAAAAGAAATAGCAGTGGGGCACATGTGCAGCCCTAATTTCCACAGTTAATTGTGAAATGCATCAATAATTGCATATTTGTAGTTGCAATTGTTGTGTTTCCTAAATGCACAATAATTACTTTAATATGATGAAGGGGGTTAATATGTAGAGGAAGCATTATAGAATGGCTGAATTGCACATGGCTTGGTGGATCTGCAAACTATGGACCTTATACAGGTCAGAGTATTACATTCATGTACAGGAGTTGCCAAGTGTTAAAACGTTGTCAAATACACAATTAATTCCATTCAGGATATGACACTTGCAACAGGATCTTGACAAACTGGCAATCTGGGCAGCTAAGTGGCAAATTCGATTTTGATAAATGTAAAGTCCTGTACCTGGGTTGTTAAAATATCCACTTATACCCTTAATGGGACTGCACTAGGCAAATCCACAATGGAAAAGGAGCTTGGATTCCTTGTATATAATAAACTTGGCTTTAGCAAGCAATGCCAGTCAGCAGCTTCAAGGGCAAATAAGGTCTTGATCCCTATTAAAAGGGGCAGAGATTCACGGGAGGAGGGGGGTTATTCTTCCACTGTATAGAGCACTGGTAAGGTCCCATCTAGAATATGCCGTACAGTTTTGGTCTCCATCACTCAAACAGGACATTATTGTATTAGAGAGGGGACAGAGAAGGGCAACTAAGCTGGTAAAAGGTATTGAAAATCTTAGCTATGAGGAAAGACTGGCCAAATTGGGGATGTTCACGCTGGAGAAGAGGCGCTTAAGGGGTGATATGATAACTATGTATAAATATATAAGGGGATCATATAATAATCTCTCTAATGATTCATTTACCAGTAGGTCTTTCCAGCTGACACAAGGTCACCCATTCCGATTAGAAGAAAAGAGGTTCCGCTTGAATATTGGGAAGGGGTTTGTTACAGTGAGAGCTGTGAAGATGTGGAATTGTCTCCCTGAATCAGTGGTACAGGCTGATACATTAGATAGGTATAAGAAGGGGTTGGATGGTGTTTAGCAAGTGAGGGAATACAGGGATATGGGAGATAGCTCATAGTACAAGTTGATCCAGGGACTGGTCCCATTGCCATTTTCCCCTCTGAGGCAAATTGGAGAGGCTTCAGATTGGGTATTTCCCTTCCTCTGGATCAACTAGCAGTTAGGCAGGTTATATATAGACTTAAAAGGTTGGATTGTGTCTTTTTTCAACCTAACATACTATGTAACTATGTTACAAGTTAAATATATATCCAAAAATTAGAGAGTTAAAAGTTGCTCTTTACAATTTTGGAAGATATATTTCTGATCCGAGACTGTAAACTCTACTAAAACAGAGAAATTCCATAGAGAGGTGTTACTGGAAAAATATTGCCACTTCAATGTGGGACAATAGGGGATTAATAAAAAAACTACAGTAGAGCCATAAAGAATAAATTATACATAGTAATTAGCCATAAGAGAACATTTATAATGCTGATAGATATAGTTTAAGAAAAAAGAAACCCCACCAAATAGAAGTTTCTATACCTATACCAAGTCAAATTGAACCATGAATTGCAAAATCAGGCTGATTAATGATAATAATAATTCATTAATAAAAGTGCTGGTTAATAAATTAAGTAAAGTGCTAGTGCAAATAAATAAAGTGAAATTAATCAGTACCGAGGGCTGATAACAAAATTAATTATTTCTGAGTCCAATGGGTGTATTACCCCACCAATAGATTCCAGTAGCACCCCTTAATAAATAAATTCATTCATTAATTCATATAGAGTGTGATTAAACAAGATAAATATAGTAAATTAGTATTGCAATAAATCACACCAATAAAGTGCGGTGCAATAAATAGGTTAAAAAATGAGACTTGGTAATTAATTAAATGGTTAAAAAGGAGTTGGTAAAAAGATGGCCAAAATTCAGAATGGGTTAAAAGGTTATTCGGTCATATTCCAAGATTAGAGTTGAGAGAAATTGGAAAATATAGTAGGTGGAGTTGTCCCAAAAACTAACTGCCTATTTTGTTTCTAGAGCCTGGGACACCACAAAGTCAAGGCAGGACAGGGTAACCGGAGCTGTGGCCTTGTAATTTAAATTACCCTAACAGTTAAAAGAGGCTAAATAGCCCTAAAAAACCACAAACTCACGGCCCCTTAGAATGGAAGGAAGATAAAAGAGGTGGTATAGTAAAGTATTTAGACCAAAATTAAGATAAGGAGATCAATTTTCAAGAGAACGCCGACGCGCGTTTCGCTTAGAAGCTTTGTCAACATGCTGATAGATGTTATACAGGTATGGCATCTGTTATCCAGAATGTTTGGGACCCGGGGTTTTCCAGATAAGGGGTCTTTCCATAATTTGGATCGACATACCTTGTCTAAAAAAATATTAATTGAACTCAACAGGACTGTTGTCTGCAATGATATCTCAGTTGGTATCAAATTCAAGGTACTGTTTTACTGTTACAGATAAAAGGCAATTGTTTCTAAAAATGTGAATTATTTGATTGAAATGCAGTCTATGGCCTTACTTTAATTAATAGCTTTCTGGATAACGGGTTTCCAAATAATGGATCCCATACCTATATTATGTTATATTTTATTTTTGAAAGGTCTACTACTGGAATAGACCACTGGGAAGCAGTATTCTCTGTTTCCTAGAGTCTTATGCATCTGGCCACATGATGGAGTTGATTCACTTGTAATAAGTTGTTTAGTAATTCCGTATGTGCCTCTTGCTTCATTAGAAAGGCCAATACACCTTCTATACAAACATGGCACTAGCTATTATACTATACTATATATTGATGTGGAGAAGGAAACTATGAGGGAGGGCGCATTTACCTTGTACCAAAACGTAACCCACTGGCCCCATTCCAGACTAAGGTTTACAGTTATTTCCCATTAATAAGTAACTCAGACTAATTCTAGTTCATAAGTGTGAGTTAGTTAAGTTGTTGTACAGTGTACAGACTACCTGTCACTCCTACTAACTGGAAAGTCTAATGCAGGGATCCCCAACCTTTTGAACCCGTGAGCAACATTCAGAAGTAAAAGGAGTTGGGGAGCAACAAAAGCATGAAAAATGTTCCTAGGGTGCCAAATAAGTGCTGTGATTGGCCATTTATTAGCCCCTGTGTGAATTTTCAACCTACATTGAGGCTTTGTTTGGCAGTGCAACTGGTTTTTATACAACTGAAACTTGCTCCCAAGCTTGGAATTCAAAAATATTCTCCTGCTTTGAGGCCACTGGGAGTAAAATCCAAGGGGTTGGAGAGCAACATGTTACTCACGAGCTACTGGTTGGGGATCACTGATGAGACCATCTCCTCTCAATTTGATTACAGCTCTTATTGATTAGTCCTTAATCTGATAAGATGATCAAAACTGACTACAGAAACAGTTGTAGTGACACAGGGCTTAGTGACAATGGAGCCAAAGGTTCCCCTGAACACCAATGTTTTGGTCTGCCGCAATGAGCCAAATGGAACAGACCATGGGAATGGTCTGTTCCAAGTATGGGGGCTGTGTACTGTTACACCCAGGGCAGCCATCAGGGGGGGACAGGGGGGAGAGTTGTAGGAGGCCCGAGGGTAAGGGGGGCCCCGACCAAGCCACATTTACTTGAGTAGCCGGGGCCCCCCATCTTTCTGAGAGCTGCTGACTTCGGGAAGGCATGGACGTTTAAGGGGCCCTGGCCACCAATTTTCTTATAATGGGGATGGGCCCTGGCCACCAATATTTTATTTGTTTTTTTACTGTGTGGTGGGGAGGGCAGACCTGTAGGTGGGGCTTGCGGTGGGTACAGCCCAGGGGGCCCAGGAAATTTTGTTGTACGGGGCCCTGCGATTTCTGATGGCGGTCCTGGTTACACCTCCCTTTAAGGAGACCAAACTCAAATGGACAAGAGGTGGAGGTGGGCAGGAGAGTGGGTTTCTTGGCTCATACCAACCATCTTGCCTTGAGTAGAAAATCAAAGAAGAGTATGCATGTAGGAATCTCTCAACCCAAAGCTACCAATAAAAATATATACAGTATGTAGCTAAACTCCATTTTTTAGCCACTGGTAAATTATCACACTAAAGTACCCAAAATGCATACACTCCCCACACATAATAGAAAGACAGTATCAACCCATATGTCTAAAATATTGCCACCTAAACCAACAAGAGTAAAAAGTAAATCACCCACATATGGCAAAGTGATGAAAAGATCGGAAAAATGAATATAGAAAGTAAAGAAGTGCTGACCCCAGTGGGACCTAGAAGACTGTGCCATTTCACCTCCAGTTTCGTCCTAGTATGAATATATGGGATTAAATTGTAATATATTGACCAGTGTTCCATTCTGATCTGTACTATAATAACTGTTTGAATTGTGTATTATAAATGATTGTACTGTACTAGAACAACTGGATATAATCACTGCAATCTCAATGGTAGGTAAAGTTTGTTTGTGGTAGAGATTAAGATGACTACATTTACTGATCCAGACATAATTGAAAGTGTGCTTTTTCAGCCTGGTCACCTGTTACACAAAATGGGCTTTGCTTTGGTAAAAATGTGTCTGCAAGGGGGTTTCATTTATAGAAGAGGGGATGCTACTGTTTATAGTAGGGGTACTTGGGGAGCAGTCACTGGGTTTTAGAATATTTGAGAGTCTTCTGGTGGTACAGTACAGATTGGAATAGATATTAGAAGAGTTTGCTTCATTAACCTAGAAACCAATATGTATTTGTTTTATAGATTGGGTCCTTTTTTGGGAAAAGTCTGACCATGGAGGAGCTTCAGCCCTGGATGATAACTGGGGTTTCTTCAGCTTGGTTGGGGTGAGAGTTAAGGATTAGATTGAATTTGATGTGTGTGAATATATTGCCTTAACCTATATGTTTCTTTAACAGGTCATACCCTGGTGTGGGAAAAGTCCAACAGCAGAGATATTCAGTGCAGTTTTTGGTGTGAGTACTCCTTCAGGGCATTTAATAGGTTGGGCCCTGGCTTTGGTGTTTCCAGCAATGGAGAATTTTCTCTCTTGGCGGGTGAGTGGAGATTCTGGTTCTTGAGGTAGGCATGCAGGACAAGAGAAGTCTTGTTTCTAATGAGTGTACCAAAGTTTTGATTTAACCAAGGTCTTTCTTTGTTAGACCATGGTTTGAATAAAGTCTAGCCATAAAGGTTCTCCAGCCTTGGCAGGTAAGTAGAGAAGCCGGTGCTAGTGGTGGGTGAAGTCATTTGGATGTACAGTATATGAGGATTCCTCTGCCTGTTTAGAATAGGTCAACCATGGAATTAGCTTCAGCCTTGGAAGGTGAGGGGGTGTCAGATGCTTTTGATGAAGGGATTGGTTTAAATGTGTATAAGTGGGTGTTACTTCAACCAGACATCTCTGGAAATTTTTGTGAATCACCAAGCTGGAGGACAATCTGGCATGGTCTATGTGGACTGTAAGTGCTACAAATTGTGGACATGGGAAATGAGGAGGTCAGTACATCCAGAGCCATAAACCATCCCCTCAAGGACGGTGTGACTCTTGCTCATGTCTAGTGTCGGACTGGCCCGGCAGACACCGGGAAATAACCCTGGTGGGCCTGACCCTCGTGGGCCCCTGCCTGGCCAGACCCCTCTCCCGATATCTAAATTTTGGGGGGAAAAAACGTTTTTGCATTCGTGCCGAGCACCGCAGCTCGCGCATGGTGCCATTCATGCATGCGCACTGAGTGGCACCCTAACACAGTAATGCCAAGCTTGGCCCATCACAGTAGGGGAACAGGGGGGCTGGAGGGGGGCCCTGGACCAGAAGACCCGGTGGGCCCGGGCCCCCCAGTCCGACCCTGCTCATGTCTGGATTGTTTGACTGAGTGGTATCACAGTGAAAAAGAATACAGAATAAAAGATAGCGGTGATCACACTAAGGAGTTTTGAACTGGGTAGAGCAGTGACTGTAGGATATGGACAGATAAGATTTCTAAATGCAGTACTTTACTATGATCCTGTGACTGCAAATGTATGAGGGGATATTGGGTAAAATTAAGTAAAGGAATTATTACCTTAGAAAAGTTACCCTGCTGTTGAGCTTCATTTGTTTTTAGATAATCAGTAGAGAGGGGAGAAGGAGTATTCCCAATGAGAATGCTACAGGGCGTGAATTAATAAACACAGATACCAGGAATGTTGCAAGTGAACATATGGCATCTTTGTTTTATAGGATAGGCTTTGCTTTGCAAAATATTTAGCCCCTCAGTATCTACGGGCTTTATAGGTAAGTAGGTATAGAGGTGCTTGATTTAGAGTGTGAGCTAATGGAAATATTGATTTTAGTATTGGGTCTCTTTCTTTTTATGCAAAAGGGTTTCATTTGCAGTAGAAGCGTGGGAATGTTATTGCTTGTAGTAGGGGTGTTTGGGGAGCAATTACTTGGTTTTTGAAAATGTGACAGTATGCTACTCCAACCTGAATTTCCTTTATTCTACAGGTTTTGCCTTGGCTTTGGACAATGATGGCTGCAGGGGTGGTTCAGCTTATTCAGTTTGATTAGGATGCTGGTGCTCATATTCTGTGAGCTGGTGGAGATATTGATTGTCATAGATATGCAGAAGAGTGGACTTCATTAGTCTGATAGCCTAGGTGTATTTGTTTTATAGGTTGGGTCCTTGTTTGGGGAAAGTCTAGCCATGGAGGCGTTTCAACCTTATCTGGTAACTGAAGTTCTTCAGCTTGGTTGGGGTAAGAGTGAGGTAAGTTTGAAGGGCCTCAACTTATATGTTTTATGTCCAACAGCAGATGTACTTCAGCCTTTGTATAGAAGTTTGCTGTAAAGGATTTGGGTGGAGGGATATTTTTTGTTGTTGTGTCTACTGCTTCAGGGTATTTTAGAGGTTGGACCCTGACTTTGAAGTTACCAGTACAGGAGGAGAGTGGGAATTCAGGGTCTTCAGATAAGGGTGCAATGTGTTGTTTAACAAAGGTATTTATTTGTTTAATAGGTGGGACTCTGGTTTGGATTGAGTCAAGCCATGGAGGTTCTTCAGCCTTGGCAAGTAAGTAGAGAAGCCTACACTAATGGTGGTGTGTGGGAGTTCATTTGGATGTGTGCGGGCATTCTTCCGCAGATGCTTGTGGTAAAGGGATAGATTGATTTCAGTGTGTATAAGTGTGTGCTACTTCACCTAGACCATCTTTGTTTTATAAGATGGACTTTACTTTGGGAAATATTCAGCCCCAGAGGCTCTACAGGCTCTTTAGTAAGGAGGCATGTAGGTGCTTGAGGTAGAATATGGGCAAATGGTGTTTGTAAGATTGGGTTTTTCTTTTTTTTAGGCTAGGTCCAGTATTGGACTGTCCAGCCGTGGTACTGGGGAAAAAACCTAGCGGACCTCGGCCCTGTTGGGCCCCTTCTTCCCAGGCACCTTGGCAGGCTGTTTGGTACAACGGTGGACCGCTAAGGGGTTTAAACATATCAAGTAGTAATCCACTATGCAAGGGTGGAGCTTCAGCCTTGGATGGTAACCAGGGGCAATCCTGGCCCCTCCGCCGCCTGAGGCAGCAGTTGCTGCTGCCCCCCCACCCAGAAATTCGCTCTTAAAGTGCCAGGAGTGGCATTTTTGCTGCCCCTGGTACCTAGTGGGGTGCTGCCGCCTGAGGCGACAGCCTCAACTCGCCTCATTGGCTAGGCACCCCTGATGGTAACTGGAATTACTTCAGCTTGGTTAGCGTGAGAGTTAAGGGTTAGATTGATTTTGATGTATTTGAATATATTTCCTTAACCTACATGTTTCTTTAACAGGTCATACCCTGGTTTGGGAAAAGTGCAACAGCAGAGGTATTCAGATTACATACGTTTTTGGTGTGAGTACTCCTTCAGGGCATTTCATAGGTTGGGCCCTGGCTTTGGCATTTCCAGCAATGGAGAGTTTTCACTCTTGGTGGGTAAGTGGAGATTCTGGTTCTTACAGTAGGGGTGCAGGACAAGAGAAGTCTTGTTTCTAATGAGTCTAATAAAGTTTTGATTTAACCACGGTTTTCTTTGTGTATTAGATAAAACCTTGGTTTAGATAAAGTCTAGCCATGAAGGTTCTTCAGCCTTGGCAGGTAAGTAAAGAAGCTGGTGCTAATGGTGGGGGAATTAATTTGGATGTATGTGAGCATTCTTCTGCCTGAGCATCTGTTGTTCAGAATCGGTCAGTAAAGGAGGAGAGTGGGGATTCAGGTTCTTCAGATAAGGGTGCAATGTGTTGTTTAACAAAGGTATTTCTTTGTTTTATAGGTTGGACTCTGGTTTGGCTTAAGTCAAGCCATGGAGGTTCTTCAGCCTTGGCAAGTAAGTAGAGAAGCCGGCGCTAATGGTGGGGGTGTGGGAGTTCATTTGGATGTGTGCGGGCATTCTTCCGCAGATGCTTGTGGTAAAGGGATAGATTGATTTCAGTGTGTATAACTGTGTGCTACTTCATCTAGACCATCTTTGTTTTATAAGATGGACTTTACTTTGGGAAATATTCAGCCCCAGAGGCTCTACAGGCTCTTTAGTAAGGAGGCATGTAGGTGCTTGAGGTAGAATATGGGCAAATGGTGTTTGTAAGATTGGGTCTCTTTCTTTTTTTTAGGCTAGGTCCAGTATTGGACTGTCCAGCCGTGGTACTGGGGAAAAAACCTGGTGGACCTCAGTCCTGTTGGGCCCCTTCTTCCCAAGCACCTTGGCAGGCTGTTTGGTACAATGGTGGACCACTAAGGGGCTTAAACATAGCAGCCAGTATTCCACTATGCAAGGGTGGAGCTTCAGCCTCGGATGGTAACTGGAATTACTTCAGCTTGGTTAGCGTGAGAGTTAAGGGTTAGATTGAATTTGATGTATGTGAATATATTTCCTTAACCTACATGTTTCTTTAACAGGTCATACTCTGGTTTGGGAAAAGTGCAACAGCAGAGGTATTCAGATTACGTACGTTTTTGGTGTGAGTACTCCTTCAGGGCATTTCATAGGTTGGGCCCTGTCTTTGGCATTTCCAGCAATGGAGAGTTTTCACTCTTGGTGGGTAAGTGGAGATTCTGGTTCTTACAGTAGGGGTGCAGGACAAGAGAAGGCTTGTTTATAATGAGTCTAATAAAGTTTTGATTTAGCAAAGGTTTTCTTTGTGTATTAGATACGACCTTGGTTTAGATAAAGTCTAGCCATGAAGGTTCTTCAGCCTTGGCAGATAAGTAAAGAAGCTTGTGCTAATGGTGGGGGAATTAATTTGGATGTATGTGAGCATTCTTCTGCTTGAGCATCTGTTGTTCAGAATAGGTCAACCATGGAATTAGCTTCAGCCTTGGAAGATGAGGGGGGTTGCAGATGTTTATGTTGAATGGATTGGTTTTAATGTGGATAACTATATGCTACTTAACCCAGACATCTCTGTTTATCAGGCTGAGAATTTTTGTGAATCACCAAGTTGGAGGGCGATCTGGCATGGTCTATGTGGAACGTAAGTGGTACAAATCGTGGACATTGGAAATGAGGATGTCAGTCCATCCAGAGCCAAAAACCATCCCCTCAAGGAAAATGTGAGTTTTGCACACAAAGTCTGGATTCTTTGAGTGAGTGGTATTGCAGTGAAAAAAGGACACAGAATAATCCAGAGTGGTGATCACACTAAAGAGTTTTGAAGTGGGTAGAGCAGTGACTGGAGGATATGGACAGATATGATTTCTAAAGTCAGTACTTTACTATGATCCTGTGAGTGCAAATGTATGAATGGATACTGGTTGAAATGAAGTAAATGAATTACTACCTTAGAAAAGTTACCCTGCTGTTGTACTTCATTGTTTTTAGATAATCAGTAGAGAGGGGAGAAGGAGTATTCCCAGTGAGAAAGCTGCAGAGTGGGAATTAATAAGATTCCAGTAGTGTCACAAGTGAACATATGGCATCTTTGTTTTATAGGATAGGCTTTGCTTTGCAAAATATTTAGCCCCTCAGTATCTACGGGCTTTATAGGTAAGTAGGTATAGAGGTGCTTGATTTAGAGTGTGAGCTAATGGACATATTGATTTTAGTATTGGGTCTCTTTATTTTTATGCAAAAGTGTTTCATTTGCAGTAGAAGCGTGGGAATGTTACTGCTTGTAGTAGGGGTGTTTGGGGAACAATCACTTGGTTTTTGAAAATGTGACAGTATGCTACTCCAACCTGAATGTCCTTTATTCTACAGGTTTTGCCTTGGCTTTGGACAATGATGGCTGCAGGGGTGGTTCAGCTTATTCAGTTTGATTAGGATGCTGGTGCTCATATTCTGTGAGCTGGTGGAGATATTGATTGTCGTAGATATGCAGAAGAGTGGACTTCATTAGTCTGATAGCCTAGGTGTATTTGTTTTATAGGTTGGGTCCTTGTTTGGGGAAAGTCTATCCATGGAGGCGTTTCAACCTTATCTGGTAACTGAAGTTCTTCAGCTTGGTTGGGGTAAGAGTAAGGTAAGTTTGAAGGGCCTCAACTTATATGTTTTATGTCCAACAGCAGATGTACTTCAGCCTTTGTATAGAAGTTTGCTGTAAAGGATTTGGGTGGAGGGATATTTTTTGTTGTTGTGTCTACTGCTTCAGGGTATTTTAGAGGTTGGACCCTGACTTTGAAGTTACCAGTACAGGAGGAGAGTGGGAATTTAGGGTCTTCAGATAAGGGTGCAATGTGTTGTTTAACAAAGGTATTTATTTGTTTAATAGGTGGGACTCTGGTTTGGATTGAGTCAAGCCATGGAGGTTCTTCAGCCTTGGCAAGTAAGTAGAGAAGCCGGCGCTAATGGTGGGGGTGTGGGAGTTCATTTGGATGTGTGCGGGCATTCTTCCGCAGATGCTTGTGGTAAAGGGATAGATTGATTTTAGTGTGTATAAGTGTGTGCTACTTCACCTACACCATCTTTGTTTTATAAGATGGACTTTACTTTGGGAAATATTCAGCCCCAGAGGCTCTACAGGCTCTTTAGTAAGGAGGCATGTAGGTGCTTGAGGTAGAATATGGGCAAATGGTGTTTGTAAGATTGGGTTTTTCTTTTTTTTAGGCTAGGTCCAGTATTGGACTGTCCAGCCGTGGTACTGGGGAAAAAACCTAGCGGACCTCGGCCCTGTTGGGCCCCTTCTTCCCAGGCACCTTGGCAGGCTGTTTGGTACAACGGTGGACCACTAAGGGGCTTAAACATATCAAGTAGTAATCCACTATGCAAGGGTGGAGCTTCAGCCTTGGATGGTAACCAGGGGCAATCCTGGCCCCTCCGCCGCCTGAGGCAGCAGTTGCTGCTGCCCCCCCCACCCAGAAATTCGCTCTTAAAGTGCCAGGAGTGGCATTTTTGCTGCCCCTGGTACCTAGTGGGGTGCTGCCGCCTGAGGCGACAGCCTCAACTCGCCTCATTGGCTAGGCACCCCTGATGGTAACTGGAATTACTTCAGCTTGGTTAGCGTGAGAGTTAAGGGTTAGATTGATTTTGATCTATTTGAATATATTTCCTTAACCTACATGTTTCTTTAACAGGTCATACCCTGGTTTGGGAAAAGTGCAACAGCAGATGTATTCAGATTACGTACGTTTTTGGTGTGAGTACTCCTTCAGGGCATTTTATAGGTTGGGCCCTGGCTTTGGCATTTCCAGCAATGGAGAGTTTTCACTCTTGGTGGGTAAGTGGAGATTCTGGTTCTTACAGTAGGGGTGCAGGACAAGAGAAGTCTTGTTTCTAATGAGTCTAATAAAGTTTTGATTTAACCACGGTTTTCTTTGTGTATTAGATAAAACCTTGGTTTAGATAAAGTCTAGCCATGAAGGTTCTTCAGCCTTGGCAGGTAAGTAAAGAAGCTGGTGCTAATGGTGGGGGAATTAATTTGGATGTATGTGAGCATTCTTCTGCCTGAGCATCTGTTGTTCAGAATCGGTCAGTAAAGGAGGAGAGTGGGGATTCAGGTTCTTCAGATAAGGGTGCAATGTGTTGTTTAACAAAGGTATTTCTTTGTTTTATAGGTTGGACTCTGGTTTGGCTTAAGTCAAGCCATGGAGGTTCTTCAGCCTTGGCAAGTAAGTAGAGAAGCCGGCGCTAATGGTGGGGTGAGGGAGTTCATTTGGATGTGTGCGGGCATTCTTCCGCAGATGCTTGTGGTAAAGGGATAGATTGATTTCAGTGTGTATAAGTGTGTGCTACTTCATCTAGACCATCTTTGTTTTATAAGATGGACTTTACTTTGGGAAATATTCAGCCCCAGAGGCTCTACAGGCTCTTTAGTAAGGAGGCATGTAGGTGCTTGAGGTAGAATATGGGCAAATGGTGTTTGTAAGATTGGGTCTCTTTCTTTTTTTTAGGCTAGGTCCAGTATTGGACTGTCCAGCCGTGGTACTGGGGAAAAAACCTGGTGGACCTCAGTCCTGTTGGGCCCCTTCTTCCCAGGCACCTTGGCAGGCTGTTTGGTACAACGGTGGACCACTAAGGGGCTTAAACATAGCAGCCAGTATTCCACTATGCAAGGGTGGAGCTTCAGCCTTGGATGGTAACTGGAGTTACTTCAGCTTGGTTAGCGTGAGAGTTAAGGGTTAGATTGAATTTGATGTATGTGAATATATTGCCTTAAACTATATGTTTCTTTAACAGGTCATACTCTGGTTTGGGAAAAGTCCAACAGCAGAGGTATTCAGATTACGTACGTTTTTGGTGTGAGTACTCCTTCAGGGCATTTCATAGGTTGGGCCCTGTCTTTGGCATTTCCAGCAATGGAGAATTTTCACTCTTGGTGGGTAAGTGGAGATTCTGGTTCTTACAGTAGGGGTGCAGGACAAGAGAAGGCTTGTTTCTAATGAGTCTAATAAAGTTTTGATTTAGCAAAGGTTTTCTTTGTGTATTAGATACGACCTTGGTTTAGATAAAGTCTAACCATGAAGGTTCTTCAGCCTTGGCAGGTAAGTAAAGAAGCTGGTGCTAATGGTGGGGGAATTAATTTGGATGTATGTGAGCATTCTTCTGCTTGAGCATCTGTTATTCAGAATAGGTCAACCATGGAATTAGCTTCAGCCTTGGAAGGTGAGGAGGGTTGCAGATGTTTATGTTGAATGGATTGGTTTTAATGTGGATAACTATATGCTACTTAACCCAGACATCTCTGTTTATCAGGCTGAGAATTTTTGTGAATCACCAAGTTGGAGGGCGATCTGGCATGGTCTATGTGGAACGTAAGTGGTACAAATCGTGGACATTGGAAATGAGGATGTCAGTCCATCCAGAGCCAAAAACCATCCCCTCAAGGAAAATGTGAGTTTTGCACACAAAGTCTGGATTCTTTGAGTGAGTGGTATTGCAGTGAATATTTCAGAGTGGTGATCACACTAAAGAGTTTTGAAGTGGGTAGAGCAGTGACTGGAAGAAATGGACAGATATGATTTCTGAAGTCAGTACTTTACTATGATCCTGTGAGTGCAAATGTATGAATGGATACTGGTTGAAATGAAGTAAATGAATTACTACCTTAGAAAAGTTACCCTGCTGTTGTACTTCATTGTTTTTAGATAATCAGTAGAGTGGGGAGAAGGAGTATTCCCAATGAGAAAGCTGCAGAGTGGGAATTAATGAACCAAGATTCCAGTAGTGTCACAGGTGAACATATGGCATCTTTGTTTTATAGGATAGGCTTTGCTTTGCAAAATATTTAGCCCCTGAGTATCTATGGGCTTTATAGGTAAGTAGGTATAGAGGTGCTTGATTTAGAGTGTGAGCAAATGAAGTTATTGATTTTAGTATTGGGTCTCTTTATTTTTATGCAAAAGTGTTTCATTTGCAGTAGAAGCGTGGGAATGTTATTGCTTGTAGTAGGGGTGTTTGGGGAGCAATCACTTGGTTTTTGAAAATGTGACAGTATGCTACTCCAACCTGAATGTCCTTTATTCTACAGGTTGCATCTTGGATTTGGACAATGATGACTGTGTGGGTGGTTCAGCTTATTCCATTGAATAAAGAAGCTGGTGCTCATATTCTGTGAGATGGTGGAGTCATAGATTGTCTTAGATATGCAGAAGAGTGGACTTCATTAGTCTGATAACCAAGACATATTTTTTTTACAGGTTGTGTCCTTGTTTGGGGAAAGTCCAGCCATGGAGGAGTTTCAGTCTTGGGTGGTGACCGGGGGTTCTTCAGTTTGGTTGGGGTAAAAGTGAAGCAACAGTGAATGGCCTTAACCTATATGTTTTTATCAAGTCGTACCCTGGTGTAGGAAAAGTCCAACAGTAGAAGTACTTCAGTCTTTGTATGGAAGTTTGCTGTAAAGGATTCAGGTGGAGGGATTTTTTTTGTTGTGTGCAGTTCAGGGTATTTTATAGTTTGGGCTTTGACTTTTTCAGCAAAGGAGGAGGAGTTTGGTGGGAGATTGGGAGTTCAGGTTCTTGAGGTAAGGGTGCAATGTGTTGCTTTAACAAATGTATTTCTTTGTTTAATAGGTTGGACATCACATGGAAATCACGCGTTTGTACACAAATATGCCTCATGAAACAGGGAAGGACACAATTTTTAATCAACGTACCTGGTACCCGGGCAAATGCCCCTAACTCTTTACTTACCCTTCGGTGCAGATTCTGTCCTCGGCAGTTCACAGCAGCCATCTTCTTTTCTTTGTTAAACCTCGGAAGCAGAAAAATTTCGGAAATTTCCGTGACTTTCGGCACATGCACAGTTGTTCGGGACAGGAATTTTACTCCAACTGCCCATGCGCCGAAATCCTGCTCTGCTTCTGAAGTTTATTGAAGAAAAGAAGATGGCTGCTGTGAACTCACGAGGACAGAATCTGCACAGAGGGGTAAGTAAAGAGTTAGGGGCATTTGCCCCGGGTACCAGGTAGGCTGAGGGGGAGGAGGGAGGGGGGTCTACAAAGGGTAGGGTGGTAAGGTTTTTTTAAATTATGGGTTGAATTCTCCTTTAATAATAACTATTTTAGCTTTGAAGATAAAATATACTGTTATATTTAAGGAACCGCTATGGGCATGTTGCCCCAGCATATGTCAGTCTTTTTATGGCACACTATGAAGCTCTTAATGTTTATAATTAAACCTGTTGGCTCTATTTAGCAGGGTATCACCACTATATAGAGGATTTGCTTATTTTGTGGCAGGATAGAGTAAGCCTCTTATCTTTCTAGAGGGAAATTATTCCTGTTCTTCACAATCCAGAAAACATATAGAGACTCTAATTGGGATTATTGGGTAAGATTGTCCTCTTGCTGTTTAAATGAAAGGTTCTGTTTCTTGTGTTCTGAGTTATGGTGAATTATAATACTGTACTTTTATATTTTGTTACTGATAGTTTTTCGTTTTATACAGATATATGACTTTTTAACTATCAAGAGAAGACACAGAAATCAACTGGACATTTCTACAGAGTAATATGCTTCAATTGGGCTTCTGAAGACACACATTATTTAAACATCGTGAATACTGTACTTTCAGAATTAAATGTAGCTGAGTTTCAATTTGAGGCTCAGATTAGATGTAGAGCTCGTTGGTGGAAACCATATGCATTGCACTTCCATTTGTACATGTATAGTGGAGATTCTTAAGCAGAAATGATGCCAGCCGAATGCATATGCAAACTTTAATGATTCCTGATAAAGACTGTAATGAGACGAGTAAGGCATTTTTATATTATGTAAGTCTTTGTTTGAATATGCATTTTGGAGTGTGCAATTCCTTTTCTAAATACAATGATATTTTGTAATCATTAAATGATACTTGTGGATTAGCACCTCATTTTTGTTTTGTTTTTTCTTATTATAGTATGTGTGCATTCGTTTTCCTTATTTTTACTTCCAAGAAGGACAAGGTATTGTCTGCTAACTAATTCCGCCAGGAACTTTAATGTTAAATAAAAAACTTTTCTTTTATCACTCCAGGTACTCTGCATAGGAATAACAGCTAAATACTAGCTCTTAGTAAAGCCATGGGTAAAAGGACAAAACCATGCCAACTAGGTTTGGCTAGGGTTAGAAGTCCAGGCTATGAAGGTGTATTACCCTCAGTAGATGACTGGCGATGCAGGTGTGGTAGGTATGCAGGTAAGGAATATACCCTTTAGCTTGCATGCCCATGGAGGTGCTACAATTTGCAGGAAAGTGGGATGCTGATAACCCTGGTAACGCTTTGGCAGGAGGAATACATTGGTTTTAGCCTGTATGAGTAAATTGTACTTCAATATGGTAATTTGTTTAGGTTGTGCCCTTAATTGAGACATGTCCAGCTACTATGCTCCTTCACCCTTAGAGGGTGAGTAGTGGAGGCATGTTGAGGGACTTGACTGGCTTGGTGTCTAAGAATGTTATTCTTCAGCCTGAACCCTGAAAAAATCTCACTACAGAAGAAGTGCAGCCCTGGTAGGTGAGTCTCAAGGAATAGAATTTGTAGGAGTGAGCCACTTTAGCCCAGGAGGGCACTTCAAATCTGGCAGAGAAGTGAGGCTGCATGTGGTAGGGATCACAGTTAAGTGACTAGTTTAATGAGTGTGAGTGCATACTACTTTAACTAGGGACTTTTTACAGATTGGGCCTTGCTTTAGAAAAGTCTTGCAGAAACATTGCAGCATGCTTGGTAGGATTGGTGTAGTAGATTTGTGTTGTGTAGTAAAAAGTATAGACTATTTAACCCTCAGCTAGGAAGCAGTGGGAACAACAGATAGTCTGGTCAGTAAGCGAGAGAGACAGTTCAGGGTTAGAGCAGGACACTGGGTGGCTTCAGACCTGTTTTCACATGAGGAGCAGTCTGATCTTTAGTAGGTGAGTATGGATGCATATGTAGGGAATCTGTGCAAACTCCTTGCTCTTATCCCTGTAAGGGCAGAAGCACAGAGCCTGTGTGTGTGTGCTGTAAGCTGTTACCTACCAACCAGCTGTTCAGTGCAGTAGGAAGTGACACAGCAGCTAGTGAGTGGCTGGCAGGAAAAGGAAGTCACAGAGACTGGCAAAAGAAGAGAGCCTGGCATAGAGATCCGCATGGTGGACAGAGAAAGAGGCCAGAGAGCTGCTGGTGGGCCCAGAGAGCTGAGAGGCTGCACCACAATCATTCATTTGGATCAGGCTGGCACAGGGAAGCCACATACTGTGCCTGGAAAGACAGAGAGTGTGAAAGGACAACATGCAGGAGATTCCTATCTGAGCATCCAAAGGGGCTGGTAATCGCACTGTATGACTGAATGTGCTGGAGTCGCCTGAAGAGAGCTCTAAAGTATCCGAAGAGGATTTGTGAGTATCCTGGTTAAAGGGACAGTACCCAAAAGAGGCGCTGAAGATACAGAGACTGTTTAATAAAGGACTTTGATTTTCCATAGTTAGCTAGAAAGTTTGCGCTAGCAAGTCAGTTAGTGAGGCCCTATTGCCACCAGTTAGGAGTGCTGCCTGTATTAGGTGCCCATTTATTTTAGATAAACAGTTATTTAAGTTAACCAATGCTGTGTGTGTGTTATTACTGTTTTCCTAGTGGGGCCACCCGTAGGTGCATTCCCTGATCCCACTAGGCGGAGGCACTGCACTAGTAAGTACCAGGTACCCAGTCTCTCCCCATACCACTGCGGAGTGGCTCAGGTTTATCCTGTGCCATCAGGTAAGCACCACAAGTGGAGTGTAACACCGACAAAGGGGTGGCATTTATTGTTACAAGGGTGCAGGTGGCTACGCTACTGTAATACTTTCCCCTTGGAAGTAGGGGAAACAGTGATTTTTATGGGAGGCTAACAATAAAAGACTTTTCATTAGAGAATGTATAATCATATTTGAATAAAAAATAGTTAATCTTCTTTGGCCATTATTCCTCCATAATCTTCATTATTCTCTGCCTGATGGAAGATGACTTGTTTTGCTGGCACATGGATATGGTGAGTGGTGGATATAGTGAGAGCATCTTTGTTTTACAGGTTGAGACATTGAAAGGGAAAAGTTCAGAAGTGGTTGATGCTTTTGCCTTGGAGTGGGTGAGTGGGATTCTGGTGGTTCTGATGGTGTGTAAGAGAAGCAATAGACTGATTACAGTCAGTGTACATGTGGATGTACTGCTTCAGCCTGGGCTGCTTTCATTTATTTATATTAAATATATAACAATGGTTCCTTATCTTATAAGTTTAGCTTTTTTTTGGGAAAGAAAATACAGGATCTTCAGTTGTGATTGTGTATAGGATTGAGGGTGAAAGGTTAGACTGGGTTTGGTGCCGCTTTTAATGTAGGTGTCTCTTTAAGCAAATCATACCTTGGTACAAGTAAATGGCTGGCATATGAGGAATTTCAGCCTTAGCAAGTGAATGGAGATGGAGATGTTTATGTAGAGTTTTTTGGTGAGAGGGAGGTGAGTACTACTTTAGTGTGTCTTTGTTTTAATGGCTGGACCCTGGTTTGGAAATTGTCCTGCCCAAGATCTTTTCACTGTTGAGCAATGTCAGTTCTTGGGGTATAAGTTGCCAGAAGGCATGTGCTATTTGAGCCTTGGCATTTCTTTGTTCTACTGGATTGGCCCTGGCCTGGGCAATAGCCATGTACATGCTTCAGCCCTGGCAGGCTTGTGTGACTGATTGTGTTGGTATAAATAAGTGTGCTTTAACCCGGGCTTCGCTATTTCTTAAAGCTTGGTCCTGGTTTGGAAGAAGTCCCGGCTATGAAGGTATATTACCCTCAGTAGATGACTGGTGATGCAGGTGTAGTAGGTGTGCAGGTGAGAAATATACCTTTTAGCGTGCATGCCCATGGAGGTGCTTCAGTTTGCAGTTGTGTGGGGATGCTGATTATGCTGGTAGGGCTTTGAGAGGAGGAATAACATGATTTTAGTGTGCATGAGTGGATGGTGCATCAGCCTGGTCCTCTGTTTTACAGGTTATGTGAGAAATGTCCAGCTGCTATGGCCCTTTGCAGGTGAGTAGGGGATGTATGTAAAGTGACTTGATCGGCTTGGTGTCTCCGAATATTATCCTTCAGTCTGTTTTACAAATTGAAACCTTCTTTGAAGTGATGGTGGAGTGCGGAAATGGAGAAGAGACATGAGCAGTAGAGACTGACTAACACTAAAGAAATGACAGCAAATACTGCAAGGACATTTCTTGGTTTATGCTCAATTTTAGAAAGAAAATTTGATTGCAATTATTAAAATATTTTTTTCTTCCGCACATGCTATGCTATTGTCCGCAAAAGAAGGGTATCGGAGGTGGATTATAGACTGATGAGAGAGATTTGACAACACTGTATGCGGCTGTGAATATGATCGACTACCACAACTAACGTTGTTTGGAGCTTGGTTATTGGCCATATTCTAAAAGGACTTTTCCCTCTTCTAAAACACAATTTTTCAGTATATAATTGATGTATGTTTGGTAGATATTGATGTAATTAGAACTACAGTATATAGGTTCTATAGTGGGACCCATTATATGGGTGGAAAGGATGCTGACGTCAGGTGATTAAGGGGGAATATCTGAGAACCAACTGGGAGTCAGTGTTTGGCCGGTGGACTTAGAAATCTGCTTATGACCCTCCTCAGGTGGAAGAAGAAGATGACTTATTTAATGACCTCTAATTGGGGACTATAGGACAAACATAAATTCTAAAGGTCACCCATTCCAATTAGAAGATACATTTCAGGAAGGGTTTTTTTACAGTGAGAGCTGTGAAGATGTGGAATTGTCTCCCTGAATCAGTGGTACAGGCTAATACATTAGATAGGTATAAGAAGGGGTTGGATGGTGTTTAGCAAGTGAGGGAATACAGGGATATGGGAGAGAGCTCATAGTACAAGTTGATCCAGGGACTGGTCCCATTGCCATTTTGGAGTCAGGAAGGAATTTTTCTCCCTCTGAGGCAAATTGGAGAGGCTTCAAAATGTTTTTTTTCCCTTCCTCTGGATCAACTGGCAGTTAGGCAGGTTATATATAGACTTAAAAGGTTGAACTTGATGGACGTGTGTCTTTTTTCAACCTAACTTACTATGTTACTATAAAGATGAGTTGAAGATAATACAAAAGACATAGTAAAGGTAAATAGTAGAAATTGTAAATGTCTAGGTGGCCCTGCTATGGTATCAGTTAAGAAAGCAGTAGGTTATTGTATTTAAAGTGAGTAAAAAGTCAATTGCACATGGAGACAATACTAGGGAATCAGAGGCAAGTTATAGAGGATAACATCCCCACATTGTTATTTATAAGGATATTTTCGGGCACCTGGGATATCCTATAATAGCACAAGAACCCAAGCCCAGTTCTGATATCCTTATAAATAACAAGTATTGTGCAGCACTGTGTAAAGGATGGGTATTCATGGAACATATACAACCTATAGAAGACGCCCAGTTAAACACATCTTACCTTTGTGTAACTGTTTTTCGAAATGCTCTGCAGCTGCACAACAATGTACAAAGCTAAATACTCACACAGGCACTTCTTACACAGCAAGTACATCCCCCATTTCTCTACCTACAAAAAGTTCAGCGTAGTTACTGGTAGACATCTTCCCATGATGCACTGTAGGAACAGAAAGGAAGCCATGAATTAAAGAGGCAATTCATATCATCATCATATGACTTTACTGTATCACAGATGGTGTGTAAATTGTTTGCCTTGCAGATCATTCAATGTATACGCTGAATAAATGGGATTGTGCAAGTATCTATCTATCTATCTATCTATCTATCTATCATCTATCTATCTATCTATCATCTATCTATCTATCTATCTATCTATCTATCTATCTATCTATCTATCTATCTATCTATCATATCTATCATATCTATCTATCATATCTATCATATCTATCTATCTATCTATCTATCTATCTATCTATCTATCTATCTATCTACTGTATCTATCATCTATCTATATCCCTTCATGTTCCCTTTGATTGGTGGATCAAAGTTATCATTTGTTATTCTGATACAGTCTATATAAAATATATAGTATATATCTAGTTACACAAATATTGCGGTTTCAAATAAATTCCTATTGCAATGTTGGAAATATTATTGCACATCAGGCTCTATATATCCCTGGACAGAAGTACAAGAGGGCTCAGGAGCACAAGAGCGCACCCCTTATTGCTCATGTCTGAGGTCTGTCTAGACTCCCTTGTTTTGGGTTAAAATATCCCACACGAGGTGCAGAGCCTGTTCCACTCACATAATATCACTATATTGTATACACTCATAGAAACTAGATAATTATACAGGCATTGGACCTGTTATCCACAATGCTCGGGAACTAGGGTTTTCCGGATAAGGGATCTTTCTGTCATTTAGATCTTTATACCTTAAGTCTACTAGAAAATCATATAATAAAGAAACCCAATAGACTGGTTTTGCTTCTATTATTATTATAGAGAAAAAGAAAATACATTTTAAAGATTTGGATTATTAGATTATAATGGAGACTATGGGAGACAGCCTTTCTGTAATTCAGAGTTTTCTGGTTTCCAGATAACAGATCCCATACCTGTAATACAACAAGTCTAATGTTATCATGTTAAACAAAACCTTGGGGGGAGGGAACTTTTTCTTAAATCACCCAGCCAGAATATTACAAACAACTTCATTTTTGTAGGACTTATATATATATAAAACACTACTTTTTATTTGCAATACACCAAGATTAAACTCAATCACTGAAGCCTCCCCCCCCCCCGCTCTTGTCAGTGCTCAGAACCAACTGTCACAGCCCCAGTACCAGGGCAGTTGGTGGCTGAGAAACAACAGCGATGTGAGACTTCCCCATGACTTTTATATCAGGTCTGTTTGTAATAAAAAGTATAATATGCCTGCCTCTCTCTCATCTCACTCTTTCCTTTGCTTCCCTCCAGCACTAACTCTTATTAATCACATTTCTATTTCTAATAACTAAGAGATTAAACAGTAAAAAGGAAGGAAATAGTACAGGATTTACCTATGAAGATGTCAGACTTGATATAATTTCCCTTAATGTGATCCTTGTGTGCGAGTCTGATCCACTCACCTCTGATCCCAATGATGAAATGAATCTGTGTGTCCTGCACCGTCTCATACCAACTCAGTGAAGTCATAGTGGGAGAAAGTGAACAATACTTACATATGCAGCCAATCACAGGGCTCTGTCTTGCAAAGTCACTAATGTCACAAAGAGGGAGAAATTGGCCCAATCACAGGGCTCCATCTTACACTGTCACTGATGTCACAAAGAGGGAGAAATTGGTAAAAAATTAAATATGTGGCCCAATCACAGGACTCCGTTATTTAATATGGAGGCAACCACAATTCCAAATATAATAATATATGTGTAATTTACAAATATATGTGTGTATCAAATTTAACAAAGTAATGTAAAAAAAAAGAAAATGACTTGCAACCATTCAATAGCTTCACTACCCTCTTCTATTCAGTAAAATGGCACAGGGCCTGGCACACAATGGCAGAATGATTCTGGGGAAGACTATCAGTAATGGCAAATAAAGAATAGCTCGGCAGCATATTCAAATGGTGTGAACCCCCAATTCATACAGTGATATCACTTCTCTCTTTTGAGCTACAGTCGGCCATTTAGGGTAAGATTTTGGTTGCTTATATGTGCTCTGGGTACCCCTAACACTGCAGCAGGATAAAGATTACCCCAATTGGTCCACCCAAAAGGCCAGTTAGGGGGAGATTTGGAGTGAGTGTTTATTTGTACCCTGGGTACCCCTGGAACTATAGCAGGGTGACTGTTACCCCAATGTTTCTATATATCTGTAACCTTGTTATGAGCTAAGGGGGCCCAGTCTGAAGGTCAGTTAGGGGGAGATTTGGGGTGAGTGTTTATTTGTACCCTGGGTACCCCTGGAACTATAGCAGGGTGACTGTTACCCCAATGTTTCTATATATCTGTAACCTTGTTATGAGCTAAGGGGGCCCAGTCTGAAGGTCAGTTAGGGGGAGATTTGGGGTGAGTGCTTATTTGTACCCTGGGTACCCCTGGAACTATAGCAGGGTGACTGTTACCCCAATGTTTCTATATATCTGTAACCTTGTTATGAGCTAAGGGGGCCCAGTCTGAAGGTCAGTTAGAGGGAGATTTGGGGTGAGTGTTTATTTGTACCCTGGGTACCCCTGGAACTATAGCAGGGTGACACCCCAATGTTTCTATATATCTGTAACCTTGTTATGAGCTAAGGGGGCCCAGTCTGAAGGTCAGTTAGAAGGAGATTTGGGGTGAGTGTTTATTTGTACCTGGGTACCCCTGGAACTATAGCAGGGTGACTGTTACCCCAATGTTTCTATATATCTGTAACCTTGTTATGAGCTAAGGGGGCCCAGTCTGAAGGTCAGTTAGAAGGAGATTTGGGGTGAGTGTTTATTTGTACCCTGGGTACCCCTGGAACTATAGCAGGGTGACACCCCAATGTTTCTATATATCTGTAACCTTGTTATGAGCTAAGGGGCCCAGCCTGAAGGTCAGTTAGGGGGAGATTTGGGGTGAGTGTTTATTTGTACCCTGGGTACCCCTGGAACTATAGCAGGGTGACTGTTACCCCAATGTTTCTATATATCTGTAACCTTGTAATGAGCTAAGGGAGCCCAGTCTGAAGGTCAGTTAGGGGGAGATTTGGGGTGAGTGTTTATTTGTACCCTGGGTACCCCTGGAACTATAGCAGGGTGACACCCCAATGTTTCTATATATCTGTAACCTTGTTATGAGCTAAGGGGGCCCAGTCTGAAGGTCAGTTAGAAGGAGATTTGGGGTGAGTGTTTATTTGTACCCTGGGTACCCCTGGAACTATAGCAGGGTGACTGTTACCCCAATGTTTCTATATATCTGTAACCTTGTAATGAGCTAAGGGAGCCCAGTCTGAAGGTCAGTTAGGGGGAGATTTGGGGTGAGTGTTTATTTGTACCCTGGGTACCCCTGGAACTATAGCAGGGTGACTGTTACCCCAATGTTTCTATATATCTGTAACCTTGTAATGAGCTAAGGGAGCCCAGTCTGAAGGTCAGTTAGGGGGAGATTTGGGGTGAGTGTTTATTTGTACCCTGGGTACCCCTGGAACTATAGCAGGGTGACACCCCAATGTTTCTATATATCTGTAACCTTGTTATGAGCTAAGGGGCCCAGTCTGAAGGTCAGTTAGGGGGAGATTTGGGGTGAGTGTTTATTTGTACCCTGGGTACCCCTGGAACTATAGCAGGGTGACTGTTACCCCAATGTTTCTATATATCTGTAACCTTGTAATGAGCTAAGGGAGCCCAGTCTGAAGGTCAGTTAGGGGGAGATTTGGGGTGAGTGTTTATTTGTACCCTGGGTACCCCTGGAACTATAGCAGGGTGACTGTTACCTCAATGTTTCTATATATCTGTAATCTTGTTATGAGCTAAGGGGGCCCAGTCTGAAGGCCAGTTAGGGGGAGATTTGGGGTGAGTGTTTATTTGTACCCTGGGTACCCCTGGAACTATAGCAGGGTGACCCCCAATGTTTCTATATATCTGTAACCTTGTTATGAGCTAAGGGGGCCCAGTCTGAAGGTCAGTTAGAGGGAGATTTGGGGTGAGTGTTTATTTGTACCCTGGGTACCCCTGGAACTATAGCAGGGTGACCCCCAATGTTTCTATATATCTGTAACCTTGTTATGAGCTAAGGGGGCCCAGTCTGAAGGTCAGTTAGGGGGAGATTTGGGGTGAGTGCTTATTTGTACCCTGGGTACCCCTGGAACTATAGCAGGGTGACTGTTACCCCAATGTTTCTATATATCTGTAACCTTGTTATGAGCTAAGGGGGCCCAGTCTTTAGGTTAGTTAGGGGGAGATTTGGGGTGAATCTTCAAGTGGGAATTCAAAAGAAAAGTCAACAGCCACTGTTTGGACTTTCTAAGCACAGGGTAGGGTACAGCTATTATCACTTAATTCACTACATTCCCAACTATCACTTTTAGTTGAATTGGGGGTTGAATGGTGATTATTCAGTGTAGGGTTACAGGAATTGCCTCAGCACTTCAGGTACCCACTAGTTTTACCTTATTATGAGACACTGACTAACCAGTACTGCACCAAAGGGCTAATTATCTGTTATTTTAGACTCACAGGTATCTGCTCCTATTGGCGAGTTATTGTAGACCCTTTAAATGCAACGGCAGTATTGTGTGGCTCAACTAGAACCCTATTACCTCTGCACCTCAGATGCCTCCCAAGTCCTCTCTTCTGAGCACCACTATAAATCAGAAGCCACAGGTTAGTTATTATGTTGAAGCAGATTTGCAGTTAGTCTCTTGAATAGAGCGCTGCCTGCATTCAGCAGAGGCCTTGATGGAAGGCGGTAAGGGCAGGTGAAATGACCACTGATATCTTTTGTTTTTATTTCTCATATGTTCAGAAACATGAAGCAATTCAAACTGTGATGTTACTGGATTGTAACAAGTATGAGTTAAGTTTGCTACGGGCACGTTGGGCACAAACACTGGCTCCCACAACAACTGCCCCAGGTCTCAGCAAGTAGAGCTTGTTTCCCTCCTAATCGTTACAGCCATTACCTGAAGCAATGTGTATACTGTGTTACTAGTGGCTTCCTACACATAGCTGCCACTTTTACTTCTTACATTAGTGTAATATGTGATGTGATAACTATGGTGATCATATAATAATCTCTCTAATGCTTTATTTACCAGTAGGTCTTTCCAGCTGACACAAGGTCACCCATTCTGATTAGAAGAAAAGAGGTTCCAGCTAAATATCAGGAAGGGGTTTGTTACAATGAGAGCTGTGAAGATGTGGAATTGTCTCCCTGAATCAGTGGTACAGGCTGATACATTAGATAGGTATAAGAAGGGGTTGGATGGTGTTTAGCAAGTGAGGGAATACAGGGATATGGGAGATAGCTCATAGTACAAGTTGATCCAGGGACTGGTCCCATTGCCATTTTGGAGTCAGGAAGGAATTTTTTTCCCCTCTGAGGCAAATTGGAGAGACTTCAGATGGTTTTTTTTTACCTTCCTCTGGATCAACTGGCAGTTAGGCAGGTTAAAAAAGAGTTAAAAGGTTGAACTTGATGGACGTGTATCTTTTTTCATCCTAACTTACTGCGTTACTATGTTACTATGTATACACAGAAGATCAAATGATAAGGGATTAAATGTTTAGGCATAAAAGTCTCACTATCCTGATTTCGTATCCAAATGGTGATGATTAGACACAGGAAAGAAAGGACCCGAATTCTGAAAAAAAAAAAAAAAACAGTCAGAAAGCAGTGTATCGTTTGTCCCACTCTGCTAGCAGATCCACATGATGTCTCTTAACCTCTCGCTGGTCTATCAGTCTGACCATCCCTGCCCTTATAAACCCTCTCAGTCCCACTGTACAAATAGAATGAGAATTGATTCCTCATACCAGCTGACTAATTGCTCAAGCCTGAAACCACTCAAGGGATTCCTTTGTGCAGAAAACTACTCCAGGCCAGTGAAGTTATTAAAGAAGCAAACTGACAGCCAACTGAACAGATCGGCACAACTCAATAGCAGAGGCTTTACTTCTCCTTTAGAACCCAACCAAAAAACCAACAAGTTTTTAGAATAGAGCCCTAAATACAACACATGTGGTATAGATTTGAACACTAAATGGAGTTATTTGTTCAAATGTCAAAAACTGGAAAAATTTAAAATCTGAATTTTTAGTGGAAAAAACAAGATTTTTGTCAGAATTTATTATACCCAGAGGATGGAAAAAGTCTGAATCCGGAATCTCAGATCTACCGAGGTTGCATGTAAGTCAATGGGGGCAGTCCAGAAGCTTTCCTGATCTGTGCTGGGTTTCATGCAATAATCAGAAGATTTTGTGGTTTTTCGGGCAGACAATCTGAAAAATTCATACAATTCGAGTGTTTGTACTATTTTCTCAATTTTTTTGATTTTATTTTCCCACACTGGATTTTTTTCAGGAAGATATATTGATAAATAAGGGGAAATAATGTGTGCTGATTTGGTCGGAGTATATTTCAGAAAATAATGAGATCTTTCTTCCGGAATTTGATAAATAACCCCCTAACTGTGAGTCAGGCCTCCTGCCCAACATTATTGCCCAACCTCACTAATGTGTTGCTTACGCTGACAAATCCACAAATCTCCTTACCAAATTTACATAAGATTTTGGACACCTACAGCAAATTCTCTAACTATAAAGCTAATGTTAATAAAACCGAGGCACTTCCACTTAACATCCCACGGAATTCCCTGCTGGACCTTCAATCATCTTTTCAGTATAAGTGGAAAACAGCCTCAATATCCTTCATAGGGACCCAAATTACGCCACAATACTCTGATCTTTTTAAGCAAAACTTCACCCCTCTAATTCAGCAAATGAAACTACTGTTAGGAAAATGGTCTACATATCCAATCTCCTGGTTTGGCAAAATATCGGCAGTAAAAATGAGTATTTATTTCAAACGTCACCTATCTCTGTTCCTTTATACTGTATGTATTAAGAGAAATTCTTCATGCTGTCATAAATTCATATGGAGCAATAGCAGACACAGATTTTTGGGGAAAGTGATAACAACCTCCATTGACTATGGAATTCTTGAAATTCCCGCCTTCCAAAAATACTATGAAGCTGCTCAACTTAAACAAATTCTGGCATAGTCAAGATGGACCTCAAACAACAACTGGAGTTTTATTGAGAATATTTTTTCACCACAAGGACATGTGAACCATCTCATCTGGTCTCAACCAGCCCACACAATGGATCTTTCCATGTTACTCTTTTCTACATGGAGTATGTTAACTCTGTGGAAAAGACACAGAACCAAATTATCCTTGAGGAAGTCTACAAATCTGATGTTTCTAAACAACCCAAGTTTTCAACCCAGAACTTTAACAACAGATGGGGTTGCAGACAATAAGCGATCTGATTAACCCGCTTACCAAAGATTTGTTTTCTTTCAATGACCTTACAGAGAAAATACCGCAAGGAACCTGCTGATTCTTCGAATATTTTGCAACTAAGACACTTTCTTAAACCTTATTGTGATGAGATCAAAAATACGCCACCTACTCCATTTGAGAGCCTAGCAAAACTAGGGATTCCACAAAAAGGTCCCATATCAAAGATCTACAAAATACTCAACGAGCCGCAGTCAGACACACTACTAAAGCACCCATACATGGCTAAGTGAGATGCTATTCTACCTCAACCATTATCAGATGAAGACTGGACAGCTATTTGATCCAATGCAAAGAAAATGGTGCTCTGCTCTAGACAAAAGGAGCATCTCTACAAAACCATTTTACATTGGTACCATACACCGGCCAAATTACATTCTTTCTTTCCAGATCATTCACCACTCTGCTGGAGAGGTTGTGGGGAAATTGGCAATGTGATCCATATCTTTTGGACTTGTCCTGTGATCCAACCAGTATGGGACGAGATAGCGGAGCTCACAAGCAGGCTTCTTCACAAACCTGTAACAAAGGACATTCAATCTGTTCTGATGGGCAAACTTTCTTTTACTTTCATTTACTTTGGTTTTGTACAGAGCAATATCAAGATTGATGAATATGAACAATGTTGGTTGTAATATATCTTGTTATTTTGTGGAAAATAATAAAAAAATTTAAGTAACAAAAAAAGATAATGGGCAAGCCGGGGTTCCCATACTTTTGTTCATATCGGGTACATATTAATTATTCCTTGTTAGTGCCATGAAGATACCAGGTGTTTAACAACTGAACTGAGAGGATAGGTATTTTGCTTTTAAACCATAACAGTGTTGAGCGTCTGTTCATTCTGGTGTGAGCCAATAAGTTAGAGTGATTGTGACCGTGTCATGCTGTTAGCGTGTGTCAGTGGATAGATTTGCCTTTGTTTCACCATTTAAGTATGGAAAAGTCATGGAGTGTGATTTTTTAACAATAACAGTATAAAAACTTTTGTATTATCAGAAATGGGGCTCTTTACTCATTGGAGAAACAGCTGCACATTACAGACTTGTCGTTGGCTGCCAGAATGCCCAGTTCTAGCCCTGCTCAGAGGGTTAAATTACAAAAGCATTCTGTTAAATGTGTAATGTAGCTGTATAAGGCTCATAGGCAGGGACCCATCTCTCCCAGGGACAAACTGGCTTCAGATGTGCTGCCTCTAACAAGAGAAAGGAGAATAGGGACCAGGGATGGAGATTCCTGCCAAATGGACTATTTATTTTGTACCAAAACCAGCACTGAATAATAAACTAACCTTAAAAAGACTGGTGCCGCAATAAGGGAGGAGCTCCAGGTTTGGATGCTAAACGTATTGCAGGATGGGACAATTGCTTGTTGGCTCAGCGTTTCTCTCTTGAATTCAGATTCAGAGGTGGAGACCTGGTCAGTTGGGTTTATTGCTGGGAATCACTTACAATGCGATGCAGAGGGTCACTGAATCATCTTAGGCTGCAGAACAAGAGAGAGCAAGATAAATATTTAAATTTACAATTTAAAGGAGAAGGAAAGGCTTCATGCACTTGGGGGTGCCAAATGGTAGGTACCTGCAAGTGATTGTATTGACTTATCTGAAAGCCCGGGCCAGTGCTCCTATCAGGAGAAAACTGCACCGGCCTGGGGTTATACCAGTGAGCACCACAGATCGATCCTCTTCAGTCTTCCCCTTTCTTCTCGCGGCTGCGCATGTACAGTAGAACGAAAAGCCGACCTTTAACTACAAAGTCGTCAATTTTGTTCAACTGCGCATGCGTTTGTCCTGGGAAATTGGAAGAAAGAAGAAGCCGGAAGAGGATGGCTCCGTGGTGCTCACTGGTATAACCCCAGGCCGGTGCAGTTTTCTGCTGATAGGAGCACTGGCCCGGGGTTTCAGGTAAGTCAATACAATCACTTGGGGGTGCCTAACATTTGGCACCCCCAAGTGCACAAAGCCTTTCCTTCACTTTTAATCAATTGACATGGGAGTAGAAATATGGTCAAGGTTAAAATTGTACAGCCGAGCCTACATATTTCAGAATTGTAATTTATAATGTGCCAAATCTGGGCTGGAGAAACAGGCATGCCTTTTGAGGGGTAGAGGCAGCAGTTGTAGATATAGGGAAAGTAAATGCATTATTTGCCCCTACAGATTTATCACTTGTCTTGGAAGGGGCTGTAGCTGTAACCAACTAGTTTCAACATGCTGCTTCCAGCTGCTCCTGAGCTACAGTGATGTACATTATACAACAGACGGAGAACTGCAAGTTAAATTACAAATAATGGGTCCCCTCATGTGGTAGTTAACCTGGACTTAAAAAACAGCAAGTATAGCCCTGAAGTCTGAGCTATGCAGTTACCATTACCAGCTGTTTGCTTTCACTCCTCACCCAGCCATACACTGATCTCAGCTTGTTCTAACTGCACCGGAGTGAAGCAGAACCTGAGCCAATCACAGCTTTCCCGCAAAACCCCTTCCTAAAAGGCAGCCTGAAAAGTAGAACTAAAAAAACTGATTAACTCCTGTTGCAATTGTTGTGAAAACATCAACATACTGTTAATTATTTTTTTTATAGTAGCCATGATTCTTCTTACTGTTCAATAACTCTCAAGTGACAAGTGACCCCTCTCATAGAGACAATCTGCTTTCCCGGTTGCTCGGTGTCACTGACCCAGGTTGTACCAGTGTAGAGTTCCTCCTACAGATCTAACTCATGTTCCAGTTGCAGCTGTTGGAAATGAAAACAACACACATTTAGATTGTAAACTCTTGTGAGTAGGACCCTCTGATCCCATTTTTTACTCTGTGATTCTTGTTTGTTATAAATGAATGTAACTTGCTGGAGCTATATAAATAAATGCTGATGAAGACTGTGGCTGGATCATGTTTATCACTGGATTTTCAATAGTTTCACACACTGTGGCACTAAGCCACTTAGCCATCACTGCTGCCCTTATGTGAAGAGCAGTGCATCATGGGATTTGTGTGTGTGTGTGTGGGGGGGGGGGTTGTACATACTAGTGACAAAAAATACACAATTCTTAAGATAGCTTTTATTTATTGACCCCATGATATATAGATATATGAGCAGTTGGCTGGACAATAATATTTAATTAAAGGGGCTAATAAACAGATTTTTCTAACTTATTAATTGCATCACCTTTGTTATTCACACACATATACCCGTATACACTACAATATAATTAAATGTAATCATATTGCTGATATAAATACTTGTTGCATAATCACATTGAATATCTAGGATTTTAAAAACCATAGGCTATAAGTCCATTGGAAATAAGTCCATCATAAAGTTCTATTCATTCCAGCAATGCCTCAATGCAGACATCTAATTGGTTGCTATGGGTCACTGGCCCTGAGCAGAAGCACCGGCATCTAAACTTAGTCCTGGTTTTTGCATTATAGTTACTGTATAACCTACTGCAGGGCCGGAACTAGGGGGAGGCAGAGTAGCCACGTGGCTATGGCACAAAGCTGTGGGGGCACCAGGCACGGACCTTCTCTGTCCCACTACCACTAGTTCCGGCTCTGCTTAACTTTGTTTTTCCAATTTGCATATTTACAACTGCCGCCAACCATTTATTTTTCCTGGCGAATGGCGCTTCCGCACATGTGCGCTTTGGAGCGTGTGATTACATAATTTCACATTCGCACGTGCGCCCAGCCGGCGCCGGGATCAGCCAGGTTACCTAGAGCACCTGCCCGGGTTCTGACCTACTGATAAAACCCATAAAAGGCTGCAGTGTGGTCACTAGTTCATGTTATATATTTATATTTAGCTCTTCTGCTACTGATTTCTCATTGTTGGTGCTCCAGGAGTCCTGTGCCTGTATGAGAGACACGGATATAATAAATGTCAGGGCTGAATCCAGGGCCAGGACAGACTGTGCTGTAACTACTGACAGTTTTATCTGCATCTGATCAGTCACACAGAAGTGTCTCATACAGTATAAGCTGTTTGGTTTCTGACCTGCTGCCAGTTTCTCTCATGTGTCAGTTTAATCCCAAGTCCTGATAAGAACTGCCTTTGGGTTCTACACCCTGAATAGAGTTCACTTTACTGCCACAGGGACTCCCTATATACTTGCCCCATGTACTCAGCTCAGCCATCTTACTCCTCTCTCTCTGCTTCTCCCTGTGGACTTTCCTTCCTTCCTTCCTGCCCAGCTCACAGGGGTGGGGATTCCTTCCTCTTCCTGATTCCTACCTCTTCCTTCCTGCCCAGCTCCAGAGATAGTAGCTCCTCCCCTCCCTTCACCAAAACAATACACAGCAGCCATATTGTCACACAGACAGAGGTTGGGGAAGGGATTCCTATGTTCCCCCAATAAGTACAGACATACAGACACAGTTGCTATACAGACACACAGACAGAGCCGTCACTAGTTACACTGGAGCCCAGGGCTCATGTTTGTTAAATAAAATAACAGCACTTGTCTGGGCTTCATATATTATAATCTGAATGGTCTTTTTCTTCAGGCGCCCCCCTTACAAGTGCCAGTGAGAGATAATGTTTATGTAACACCTATTTGGGCCACTCGGGGTTAATTCACCAGCTAGAACACTAGCGCATGGGTTACACGCGACTTACACCCAGGGCAGGGCCTTGGCTAAGTGGAAGTGTTCCCTCTATGGTGTAGTGCAACTACATCCCCCCCAGGCTACTGTGCACACAAAAACAACTTGGGCGCCAGGAGGTTCTTAACAATCAGGAACGGTTTATTATGCCAAAAAGGGCAAATGAGCACAGGTTTCAGTAGTCACGCAGGAGTTGAGGAAAACAGCATATTGAGAGGTCACACAGAACAAGGCAGGCTCACACAGAGAGTACACAGGCAAATGCAGCACAACCTTTCCCTCCTGGAAGTTGTCAGGAAGCAGCTTCTACCCTACAGTCCCTCTTCACTGAGGTCCCTGACTGGAGGCAACACACAGAGCCTCTGGGAAGCTACTCCCTTACTGCAAATCCTTGTTGGAGCTTCAGCTGCTCTTTCTCTCTCACCTCTCTGCCTTTCTCTCCTAGAGAGACTATGACAAGTCTGCCCTAGTGTAACTATTCCTCATTCACGGGGTTACCTGCTCCCAGACTTGGTCACATGACTTCTTCTGGCCTATTGCACTCAGTCCCCCTGAGCACATCCAGCTGGAATCACATCCAGAGGCAAAAGAGGAAGAGGCCACTCCCTGCACACACTATATAGGAGTGAGTCAGAGCAGTGTCATCAAATCTCTCAGCCTATCACTGTAAAGGTTATTCTGTAACAGGGATTCTACCCAATAACCCAAGGAAATGGTGAAAAGATTAACTCTATAGGGCCTGTATCCCTATAGGGCCCTACATTTAAATAGACACTGTTTGTATCATTCATGTGTCTGCAGTACAATCTGTTCTGCCCCTAATACACAGACACTGTTTGTATATAATTCATGTGTCTGCAGTACAATCTGTTCTGCCCCTAATACACTGTTCCCAATCCCCCGGGTTCTACAGTCGCTCAATCTTGTTTGGGGCCCCCATATGGCTTCCCCTTCTGGCAGCTCTTTATTCTACTGGACATTCCGCCACATTTAATAATCAGCACAGGGGATACCAGGGAGGGAGCAGGGAAGAAAATGATGACCCTGAATTACCAGTCGAGGGTAAAAAGATAGAAATTGCAGTCATGGGGGAGCCTAAGAAACTGTATCCCCAGTGATTTTAGCTTTCATTACATACACTCAGTAGGAGTCAGTGACAATTCTCATTCTGGTGGCTATTAGTCCCCTGAAGCAGTGTCACATCAAACAAGATTCTTATGGCAGACTATGCCCTCGGCACAATTTGAGTTAATTAACAGTTCTTTTCAAAAAGTATAAAGAAAGAAATAATCAAGACCAATTGAAACATTTCTTAGAATTGGCTACAAGTTAATTTAAAGGCGAACAACCCCCTTCAACACACATTTATCACACAGCAATTATGAAATTTAATATGCAACAATATTCCCATGTAAATCCATACTTGAATAGGAGCTTGGAGTCCTTGTAGATGATAAACTTGGCTGTAGCAAGTAATGCCAGTCAGCAGCATCAAGGGCAAATAAGGTCTTGAGTTGTATTAAAAGGGGCAGAGAGTCACGGGAGGAGGGGGTCATTCTTCCACTGTATAGAGCACTGGTAAGGCCCCATCTAGAATATACCGTACAGTTTTGGTCTCCATCACTCAAACAGGACATTATTGTATTAGAGAGGGGACAGAGAAGGGCAACTAAGCTGGTAAAGGGAAAATCTTAGCTATGAGGAAAGACTGGCCAAATTGGGGATGTTCACTCTGGAGAAGAGGCGCTTAAGGGGTGATATGATAACTATGTATAAATATATAAGGGGATTATATAATAATCTCTCTAATGCTTTATTTACCAGAATGTCCTTCCAGCTGATGCAAGGTCATCCATTCTGATTGGATGAAAAGAGGTTCCGTTTTAATGGATTGGGAAGGGGTTTGTTACAGTGAGAGCTGTGAAGATGTGGAATTGTCTCCTGAATCAGTGGTACAGGCTGATACATTATATAGCTTTAAGAAGAACCCTGCAGTCTCATATCTAGTATAGGTCAATCTAAAAACAACTGGACTTGCTGAGTAATCAATGAAGACGTTTCACTACTCATCCGAGCAGCTTCTTCAGTTCAACTGACTGGTGTGGGAAGTTCTCGGGATATAAACTCTTCCACTAAACCAATCACAATGGCACATTGTAACTCTTCAAAGAGGTGACATCTGAAACTCACAGAGGTGTTGATTCTGTGTAGTTGTGATAGGATTATCCAATGTGTCATGCAACTCCTAGATACAGCTGTTACTTGTGAGAGTTGCATGAATGGATGTGTGAAGTGTTCTGAATGTTAGAACAGCATTGTATGTAGCAGACAGGTGGTGTCGAAGGCCCCCGCCTCTGTTCAGAGATGGTCTCTCCACCTTGACATGGATCGCCTCTTTCACGCCTCGTTCAAACCAGCGGTCTTCTTTATCCAAGATTTGGACCTTGCTATCTTCAAAGGAGTGTCCCTTGTCTTTTAAGTGTAGAAAGACAGCTGAGTTTTGCCCTGTAGAGTTCTCCCTCCTGTGCTGAGCCATTCGCTTGGAGAGCAGTTGTTTTGTCTCCCTAATGTATAGATCTGTGCTCTCCTCGCTACACTGGACTCCGTATACCACATTGCTTTGTTTTTCTTTTGGTGTTGGATCCTTTGGGTGTACCAGTTTTTGTCTCAGTGTGTTGCTAGGTTTGAAAAACACAGGGACATGGTGTTTGTTGAAAATCCTCCTGAGTTTCTCTGACACTCCAGCTACATATGGGATGACTATGTTTCGCCTACTATGTGTCTCCGGGCGGTTATTTCTATTGGTGTTCCTGTTGGGCTTGGTTGCTACTGTTTTGACAAAGGCCCATTCTGGGTAGCCACACGCTTTCAAAGCTCCTCTGAGATGTTTTACTCAGCAAGTCCAGTTGTTTTTAGATTGACCTATACTAGATATACTATGACCTGGATGAATGAAAATCTTCATAGTCCTGCAGTCTCATGTAAATTAAGGTTGTGTTACACTGGTTCCAGGCAGCTCTGGTGCTATTGTGAAATGCATCTTTACCAATGTTGCCCACCAACACTGCACCAAATTGGCTAAAGATCTGCTTGTCTGGCAACCTCATGGACCCAGGTGGCAAACAATCAGATCATAATGAGGAGAGATGAGGTAGATTTGCTAGTAGAGGATTTCATCAATGTGCCAATGCTGTCCTCAACCAATGGGGATTTAATTAACCTTCCCAACACTGGAGATGTCCTTTTTGACTCTGTAATATCAAAACAAAGTTAGCTCCATTTGTCAGCTCCATGTAATTATTTGTGGAGGATAGTTTCATGATATGAAATTTAATAATAAATTATTATAATCTGCTTTTTTTTACAGACCCCCGAATTGGAAATTATACCCAGCAGAACATAATACGTCCTGGTTTGTCCTCAATGATACTGATTATCACTTCATATCTGATAATCCAACACTTTCATGCCATGAAAAGAGACATGATCCTCAGCGATGGAAGGGCTGGTCATATTGTGACTCCTCATGGGCGGGGCCTATACGCTAATGTTTCCATTCAGGCTGAAGAGATTGAGCATCCATCAAGTAAATGATGAACACTGTATATAAAACTGTTAATATCAATGCAAGAAGCTATTGCAGAAGTTCTCTTAATCTATGATAACCAGCCCAAATGCATTGTCTGTTCTGGATAATGGTGGCCAGTGGTGGAGAATGAGTTGGTATCACCCCACAGTCCATGGATTGGATAGCTTGTACTTACCCTGTTATTTCATAGTCATAGAATTGGGACCCTGAGGGAGTGTATAGAGGAAACCATGACTACATGCTCTTATTTGGTTTATAAAGTGGATGGGCAGGCTGTTTTTGGCAAGTATAAAAACGTTGCCACATGTACCTGCTTTGAGACTGGGATGGAACCAAGCAGGTTGCTTTCTAAGTACATATGACAGCAGGGACTGATCCTAAGGCTCATTGTCCTTCAAAATTAAGTCTGAAGCACCTTCCCATCCAAGCACCCATTCTCCCACTCCAGCCAGTTATTTCCCCACCCTTCTATTCACATGTGTCCCTCAAGTTCTTGGCATTGGGTACTGACCCTTCAAACAGGAGACAATAAACCACCAAAATAAAAAAAATAATTTATTTCAGACTCCTAGATTCTTTTAACGTAGCAAAGACAGTCAAAACAAAAAGAAATAAAAAATAGCAGCCACATCACTTCCAATTCTATAGCTCCCTAAATGCCAAGCAAGAATATGTGCAGTAGTATTAATTATTAACATTGGCCAGGGAGCAATAGATGTGCCCAGACCTGGCAGCTGCCAACCCTGTTGTGTAGCTCTGCATTTGGACATCAGATAAAGGGAAGCAGGACTGTTTTGGGGATTTCTTTATGTTGACAACAAACTCTTTTGTAATTGGCTTTTGTAATTGTGGTTGAAACTTCATCAAATAAGCTAAAATTAGAAAGAAGAAGATGCAGTGTAATAGCTCGCAAATTAATCACGTTTTACGCCTTTTAAGGTTTTTAGAAGGGGCTTTACACCCAAGACTGAAATAAAGTGAGTGGTTTGGTGAGTTGGATTTACATCACAAATGGATTGAAAAAAGTCCATCAAGTTCAACCTCTCCAAATGATACCCAGCATCCTTACATAAACACACTCACTCCTACTCCTCCATACATTCATATAAGTATAACTATATATGTGTCACGAATCGGCACCCAGAATCCAGAACCAATGCTAAGCTCCCTGGTCGCAGCTCTTGCTTCTGCCTTTAACAGCCGCCTTTCACCTCGGGAGGTGCCCTCGGCTAATCGGATCCCGCCAGCTCTCATTAAGAGAGGAGCCAATCGAAGGTTCTGAACGAGCATAGGGGCACGATCGTTGAGCAAAGCCTTTGGGCAGAAGGTCACAGTACAAGGATTTAGACGAAAACGTAGTCAGGCAGAGGCCAGGTCAGTGCAGGCAGAATTCAAGTGGAGTCAGACAGGCAAGGGTCAAAGCCAGGAGATCAATCAAGAGTTTGTCCAAACAGGCACGGGTCAGGTTACAGAGTGTAGAATAGTCGGTTTACCAGGCAGGAAGTCAGAATAGTCAATCAGGCAAGGGTCAAAACAGGAATCAGATATCAGGATAATACAGGAAAAAGTACCAGGAACTCACAAGGATGAACCAATAACAGGCAATGATCTCAGTGCCGAAGTCTCTTTAAATAGTGTGTGAATTTCGCGCCATTGCGCGCTGACGTCATCACGCCAGCGTCAATACGCCTATAAGAAAAGGAGATGCGCCCCGCACGCGCCCTAAGGAACCAGAGGTTTGGCAGTTACAGTGACATCCATGCACTCACATGAAACCAAGGCTCCCTATAATATAGATTGACTCCAGCCCAATCCACCCACTCACCCTTCTTTAGAGATTTCAGGGCAGAAGATCTCACAGTGTAGATAAATGATATAAAGCTGCTTCTTACAGATGACTATACAGTACTATACACTTATAGTGGGATTAGACTTCCTTCACCCCATCAGTGTCCCATCAGATAACTACTAGAAGAGGTCATATTGGCTTATTTGCTTAATTTTCTTAATATGAGGTTGTATATCCCATTTGTTATATATAGACAGAAACTCTATGATTAAACAGTCACTATATGTATTCTATGCAATACCTGTATCCTGGAGCTCTGGCCGGGAATATGCCAATAGGCAATGAACATACTGCTAACCTAGGGGTATCTTTATCAAAGAGTGAAGTTAGAGATCACCACAGTCCTCTAGAGTGAAATGCCGCCACTCTCCATTCATTTCTATGGGATTTTGAAAGGCGTATTTATCAAAGGGTGAACTTTCACTTTCACCCATTGATCAATACTCTTTTATAAATCCCATAGAAATTAATGGAGAGTGGCGGCATTTCACTCTAGAGCAGTGATCCCCAACCAGTAGCTCGTGAGCAACGTGTTGCTCTCCAACCGCTAGAATGTTGCTCCCAGTGGCCTCAAAGCAGGAGATTATTTTTGAATTCCAGGCTTGGAGGCAAGTTTTAGTTGCATAAAAACCATGTGTACTACTAAACAGATCCTCAAAGTAGGTTGACAATCCACATAGGGCTACTAAATGGCCAATCACAGCACTTATTTGGCACCCCAAGAACATTTTTCATGCTAGTGTTGCTCCCCAACTCCTTTTACTTCTGAATGTTGCTCACGGGTTCACAAGGTTGGGGATCCCTGCTCTAGAGGACTGTGGTGATCTCTAACTTCACTCTTTGATAAATGTACCCCCTGGACTTTCTCTTGCAATGCAGACATGGATCCAACATCCTTAAGATGCACAAAGTCTCAGAGTGAAAGGGATCAACCAGAAACCACAGAAACTAGTAAATAAGGCACAAAAGAAATGCTTTAGCTGTTTGTAACCTACTGGAAACCAACTTGGATGGAAAAGGATGCCTAAAATCTATATTTGCCAGAGTGCAACAATATACATGTGTGCATCAGGAAATCAGTGCAATAGAGATGAAGGTGCTAAAGAGCCTGTAGGTAGTCCAAAATATATATCCCAACACCAATTCTGAAATTCACAATTGGTATAAATAATTTCTATCTGCTTGATCCCCTGTATCATCAAAAATTACAGCGGTTTAAAATCCGCTCACCGTTGGTGGTAATTGGCCCGGGTGCACCTGCCCCGAGCCCTGCGTTTATTACACAATCTTTCCCACGTTCCTTCCAACAGTTGTTTGTATTCATAGATAAATATGCATAAGGATCAGCTTACCCTCTCCACGGGGTGACCCGGGTGCTGCCGCCCCGAGTCTGTCGCTAAGGGAAACGTTTTCAAGTAGTCACATCCAAGTCGTTGCGGCGCACTCCAAAGTCAAAGGATCGCTCAAATAGGTTGTTGGTTAAAAATGCATCCTTTATTGGTTACATCAGTTTAAAAGAAGAAATGCTAACACATGGTCTGACGCGTTTCGTAACTATGTACTTCATCAGAGACCTGGGCATGCTCAGTTCCATACCACTATTTATACCCACATGGGGACTTCCCCCTCCCCTTACACAAAGGTGAACTAATTAAAACTATGCATTGGTTAACACCACATGCAAACAATCAAAATTAAAGAGAAAAAAAATTTCTTTTCTTCTTTTTTTTTTTTTTTTCATTTTTTCTCATTTTTTTCTCTTTAATTTTGATTGTTTGCATGTGGTGTTAACCAATGCATAGTTTTAATTAGTTCACCTTTGTGTAAGGGATGGGGGAAGTCCCCATGTGGGTATAAATAGTGGTATGGAACTGAGCATGCCCAGGTCTCTGATGAAGTACATAGTTACGAAACGCGTCAGACCATGTGTTAGCATTTCTTCTTTTAAACTGATGTAATGAATTTTTAACCAACAACCTATTTGAGCGATCCTTTGACTTTGGAGTGCGCCGCAACGACTTGGATGAAAGAGCCTGTAGGTGCCAAGGTGCAAGGGATTACTATGAGCAAGTGTGAAAGTTACAATACAGATCAGAGCAATAGTAGAACATGACAGAACCAGTTACCCTTTCTCTGAAGGATGTAAACCAATACATGTAATTCATGTGGATGACTAAGTGTTTGTAACACGAAATGCATAAGGCTGTATTTTTGGACTTGCCTGGTGGAAGTAAGTCTTTATTTTGAGCGCCTGCTCTACTAAATCTCCTGGTTGATCTGATCCCCTTGCTGAAGGCACAGGACAGTGCACCTGGGCCTCTTCCTTTATGTGGTGAGTTATTACCATGTTGAGACCCTTATACATTAATTTTCAAGCACATGAATGGTCACCAATATGGCTTTAAAGGCTACGGAACGTGCTCATATGGGTAGTACAGGTATGGGATCCACTATCTGCAACCCCTTTATCCAGAAAGCTCAGAATTAATTGAAGGCTGTCTCCCATAGACTCCATTTTAACTGAATAATTCAAACTTTTTAAAATGATTTACTTCTCTGTATTAATAAAAGAATAACTTGTACTTGATCCCAACTAAGACATAATTAATCCTTATTGGAGGCAAAACCAGCCTATTGGGTTTATTTAATGTTTATATGATTTTTTTAGTAGAGTTAAAAAAAATGGAGATCCAAATATGGAGGAGCGCACATCTGGGGAAAACCCCATACCTGTACACTACAAGTCTCGACTGGTGTCCCTCTGTACCATGCATGATCATTACAGAATCCAAGAGGCACCGGGAGTTAATGTACACGCATGGCACCAAGAGCCGCCAGTTGAGACTCTACCAGATCTGGTCAGAAATAGTTGTCAGGCCAGTAAGATGTTTTATAGAAGGGTAATGGTGTCAGACATGGATGGCAAATAGAATCACTGGGAGTTGTCTTCCACATGGGCTCCATTAGATAGATTTGACTTGAACATGGGGGACACGGTTGCATTTATTTCCTGTTTACTGTGAAAATGGTTCAGTGGAAAACATATCATTTGTACTTCTTTAAAACACAATACCGCTTCCCCTTTTAATCTGTGTGGGTTTGGGTACAAGAGGGTTAGAGAGAGAGGAAGGCAGCTGAGAGAAGAGAGAGAAAGAGAAGAGGAATGGATCACATCAGATGGCTGCTCATCACTTTCCTACTGACAGGTAACTTTCTATTGTCAATTCTCCATGTACCTCATTCATATTCCCTCAACCCTCCTTAGTAGACGTGTCCTGAATTTTCAAATGATCAAATGAGCAATATGTTCCTAAACACAGTTAAGTCCCACAGTCATGTTTTTGCAGTTGATTGACTCGCTGCTCTGAATACTGTATATCATGTTTACTCTTTTCATTCTGCATTTAACCATCATGTTTGGTACATACAGTATTTATTAAAGAGCAGTCACTTTGCTATTCAGTATTGTACCTCACAGTTCAAGTTCATGTGGTTATTGTATAAATAGAAGACGTGGCCCTTCCTGCTGTGAGTTTGTTCTTGGCTTACAGGGGGTGCAGGGTGGTTAGTTGGGGGATGATGGGATTAATTGATGTTACCCTGGTCATGGTGGTTTGGGTTCAGATAAAAGAGTGTGGATATCAAAGAAAGGAGACTTGTCCTTGTTGTCTGGTGCTTTTCAACAGGCTGAAACTCTTGTGTGTGTGTTGCACATAGGGTTGCCATCCATTCGGGTTTCAGAAGAGCTGCCCGGGTCAAGACTGCCTGCCCAGTTTCCAAATAAGGAAAACCAGACAGGACCCCTCTCAACTGACATGGTGATCAGCCAATCGCTGATCACCATGTCATAGCCCTGCCCCATGACGACACTCGCCCCACCATTGCTAGTGTTGGCTCGCCCAATTGTGTTACTGATCAGCCCCACAATGTCATCGACCCAAGCCCTATCTGGATCATGGGCCAATGGAAAGTGAAAACCCTGGTTGCCCAAGATTCCAAATGTGAAGAAAGTAGTACCTGGAGCGCACAACACATTTTATAACATCACAGTGTGTTTATTGCAGGAATGTTGTGCACTACATGTTTCAGCCCAATAGACTTCATTAGGTGCATAAATGAATGACACAGCAAACTACCATTTAAACATATCAAGTAAATAATACAGGTATGGGATCTGTTATCTGGAAACCCCTTATCCAGAAAGCTCCAAATTACAGGAAGGTTGTCTCCCATAGACTTTTATCCAAATACTTTTTTTTTAAAAAAAAGTATGTCCCTTTTCTCTGTAAAACTAAAACAGTAGCATGTACTTGATCTCAACTAAGATCCTTATTGGAAGCAAAACCAGCCTATTGGGGTTATTTAATGTTTACATTTTTTTCTAGTAGTGTTAAGGTACGAAGATGCAAATTATGGAAATATCTGTTATACAGAAAACCTCAGGTCCCGAGCATTCTGGATATCAGGTCCCATACCTGTATCCTTGAATATAATAAGACAACCAGTTAGGGATGCCCCGAATCCACTATTTTGGATTCGGCCGAACCCCCGAATCCTTTGCTAAAGATTCGGCCGAATACCGAACCGAATCCGAACCCGAATTTGCATATGCAAATTAGGGATGGGAAGGGGAAACCATTTTTTACTTCCTTGTTTTCTGACAAAAAGTCAGATGATTTCCCTCCCCGACCCTAATTTGCATATGCAAATTAGGATTCGGAATTCGGTTTGGATGGGCAGAAGGATTCGGCCGATTCAGAATCCAGCTGAAAAAGGCCGAATCCTGGCCAAATCACGAACCGAAACCTGAATTCGGTGGTCCCCTACCCTGAGTAGTTTTGGTGACAAGATCATATTCAGTCCATAAATGGAAAAGTTTTTCAGGGAATCTGGAAGAAAAGGCATTTGTTACAAAAACCATTTTGATTAGAATAAGGGAACACAAATATTAAATTTCCACTTATGATCCTGAAAAAATGAAAACACACACACACTGGTTGGAAACATTTTTATTTACAAAAGCAAAGCCCGGCCAAACTATGATGGCTGGTACTGGAGGTGGTGCGGGTTCCACAAAGAGGTTGCCAATAGAAAGTACCTCCTGTTACAATGTGAGGCAAGGAAAATATATTAAATTGGATACATTGGAACCATTAGGAATGAACAAAGCCTTGAGATTTAAAAGGCTTTTAAAATTGACGAGGGGGGTTATTCTAAGCACTTTTGTCATTTACATTCATTATTTATTTGTTTCTGATTCCAAGATAGTAAAGGATACATGTACTGTAAATATAAATTAATTTATTACAAAAGCGCCACCTGCTGGTCAGTTTCCCACCAGTCTGACATTCATTTATTATTTATTTTTTTATTCCAAGATATTAAGGCAGTGATCCCCAACCAGTAGCTCGTGAGTAACATGTTGCTCTCCAACCCTTTGGATGTTGCTCTCAGTGTCTTCAAAGCAAGAGCTTATTTTTCAATTCCTGGCTTGGAAGCAAGTTTCAATTACATTAAAACTAAGTATAGTGCCAAGTAAAGCCTCTTGTAGGCTGCCAGTCAACATAGGGACTACCAAATAACCAATCACAACCCTTATTTGGCATCCACAGGAACATTTCTCATGCTTGTGTTGCTCCCCAACTCTTTTTACATTTGAATGTGGCTCACGGGTAAAAAAAGGTTGGGGACCCCTGTATTAAGGGATACATGTACTGTTAATATAAATGAATTTTGTTACAACAGCACCACCTGCTGGTCAGTTTCTGACCACCAAGTAGTCAAGGAAGTTGTCAGGAGAAAGAAAGATGCTGCTCTGATGTTCTTCTGCTTAGGAATAAAATTATAAATCGTTCTCACATCTTTCCTAAACAGAAGAACATCAGAGCAGCCTCTTTCTTCCTCCTGACAACTTCCTTGACTACTTGGTGGTTAGACTGGTCAGAAACTGACCAGCAGGTGGTGCTGTTGTAACAAAATTCATTCATATTAACAGTACAAGTATCCGTTAATATCTTGGAGTAAAAAAAAATATATTTTACATTGACTTATTTTAAAGGTTTACTTATCCTTTAAGTCAGTTCATTGGAGGTCAATGGAGTTTGCCCTATATTTAGACCCTATTCACTTACCTGCCCCTTGAATATAGACATTATATATGTTTCTAGGCAAGTGACAGATATGTTTATAGAAGTCATGTGTGTAAGTTATATTACATGTTTATACGTATGTTATGCAATTTACATGACTTTCATCAGAATTTGACCGGGCTTGGGATAACAGTGACCCTTCTCCATTGTGCAGCCCTGTAAGTGACTAGAGGAGACAATACTAATAATTCTCCGTAGGACTGAAATAAACAGAAAAGTCACAAAACAGCAGGAGTAAAACAGCTATAAATGTTGGACACACGTTGGCAAACACAATAATCCCTGTTTCATCTGAACAGATAAAACACAAATGTACAAAAATGTCAAAATGTATTTATTCAATTTCAGGGCACACAATGTATCTGTTGGAGTGCAATAATATTGGGTAATGTCATAAACATTTGCTCAGGTCTAGTAACCCATAGCAACCAAATCCTTGATTACATACAAGTGTCCACTACACCCAACCTGCTGTTTGGTTGCTATGGGTTACTAGACAAATAAAAAAAAACATGCACCTTTTATTACATTAGCCCAATAATATATAAGGAAATACAGAAAGTTTCATTGTATCATTGCAGTGAGCTGTGCAGCCATCTTGGATACATTGGGTAGAAATGTAGAGACTCCTGAGACTGTTGGGAAATATAAAAACAATATTTAATCTGGTTCAGGTGGAGACTCCCTACTTGTTCCACTGGATCTCTGGCTTTTTTTTTAATTCAGTCTTGAAGGTAAAAGTAAGTGGGAGCCATTTCACCTACAGACTTTAATGTGACAGGGTTGGAAATTACATTTTTCAGTTAAAATTTCTATTTATGTCTCATTAGATATTTCATGTAACAAGGAATGTGGCCCCAGGATAAATGTGAGTGGAGCAGAAGGGGGAGGAGCCAGTCTACCAGTGAAGATACAGGGGCAGATAAAGGACGTCTCTTGGGTTATAAGTGACGGTCGCAGACTGAATCATTTTGCTACAACAAAACCCAATGAGCCTGTTGATATCCGGGATTTTCAGTATGAGGGGAGACTGCGCAGTGAGACAGATGCCTCCTTAACCCTCACTGATCTGACCAATCAGGACCAGAGAATCTACTCAGCAGATATTCGTCTGCGATCAAATCAGATCTGTGACCAACTGTATCATCTCCAAGTCTATAGTAAGTCTGGGTGTGATACTTTATAATTACACCTGTACATGTCAGAACTAGAGGGGCCACAGGGCCAAACTTACCCCCCAGTCCTCCTCCCGAAATGATCTTCTGCACCAGGTTATTTATAGGGGTTTCTATTAATGGTCCTTTTTCCTAAGGTGCCAAATGTTACACAACAAAGAGTTCACACTGATATCAGTGACATATACAACTAAGGTGTGTATTGTACATACTTCTCTGTGAATTCAAACTCTACATTATTGTCACATTAATTTATTCACAAACCAACCACTCACTCGCACACTCACACACTCTCACACTCTCACACACACACACTCACTCACTCACTCACACACTCACACACTCACTCAGTCATACACTCAAACACTTACTCTCACACTCACTCACTCAATCACTGAATATGAATTCCAAACTGAGCCAACTGGGAGAAATATAATAAAAGGTGCAATAGCAATCAATCATCAGTGGCCACCTGTTTAAAAAAAAAAAATGTATTGTGACATTTCTATTCTATGTGTACTGTATATTGTGAGTGGCTCCCTAAGCTCAGTAAGTGACAGCAGCACAGAGCATGTGCAGTGAATCAGCAGAAAAGAAGATGGGGAGCTACTGGGGCATCTTTGGAGACACAGATCTTTACTGCTAAAGGGCTGTGGTTGCCTTAGGCTGGTACAGAAGCTCAAAACATCATGTACAACATTTCTACCTACTTCTTTAGTTATTCTTTAGTTCTCCTTTAAAGTCAAGTCAGTTTTCATCCACAGACATCTGTCCCATCAGAACTGAGCTGCTCCTACATAAACACCACTCAGGCTTTAGCTTCATCAGATGGACCTTCTTTGGGTGCGGTGATGCACTGGCACCTTCAGTGCTAATATAATGCCTGGGGGGGGGTCTGTCAGTGCATATCTACCCATTGACTGTAATGGAAAAGGTCTGTTACAGAGGTGCCCAGCTACAGCTACAGTGTCGTTTTTGCAGCAGAGGAATCAGTTCATGGGACCTTAGTGTAAGATGTAGGTGCAACAGTCAGGGCTGTTATATATTTGGATAAACTGTGTTAAGTTGTATGAAGTTAATTGCTTTTGAAAGATGTCCGAATGCTGTTGCCTTGGTGAATAGTTTTATTCGGGGCACCCCTAGTAGGAATGAAAGACCTTTTTGGCCCGGTACAGTTTCATTGCAAATTTCACATTTTCTGCAGTGGTAAAAATGTTTGCAAATCAGCGATACCATTTTCACATGCATTTTGCCTTAACTTGTATTTAGTATTAGTCTGGCACAAACTGGACTTCACTCCAATACTTGATGCCGTTAAAAAGTAATTTATTTAACAAACAAACATCTCAAAAAGTAGCCTTACGCTTTTTATGCCTTGTGGGCACATTTTTGTGTCACAAACAAAAATCTCAAAAGTAGCCTTACGCGTTTGTGGGCTCTTAGTCATTGTGCCCACAAGGCAAGACACGTGTAAGGTTACTATTCAAGATTTATTTTTTTGTTAAATAAATTCCTTTTTAACTGCATTACGTATTGGAGTAAAATCCAGTTTGTGCCAGACTACTCCTAAATACAACTAGAAAAGATAAGTGAGGCCCAAGGTTCTGCAGTTCACTCCCTTTGCCGGTAAAAGATCTGTTCTCCCTCAGATCGACAAATAATTGAAAAAACCTTTTCTTCATGCGAAGATATACCAGCGCTAAAGCTTAGGGATAGACACCAAAAAACAAAAAATGCAATATAGTGTAGTATTGTCAGGATATGATATATACCCCTTTGTGCAGTTTGCTATAAGATGTGATTTAAGGTCTTCCACCAAGGGAATTGATACCCTTTATCCGTGATTTTTATAAGTAAACGTGGCCACCTCCTATGTGGGGTAGTGGGTACTTACGAACGTTTAGGTCTGCCACTAGCATGTAATAAAATTCTTTGTCCCAATCTTGATTAGTTTCCTGGTTTCTAAAAACATACGCTAAAATCGTGTAAAAACTTCTTTAATACATTAAAAGGATAAAAACAGATTGCACTCACATATGTGTGCTTAAAATAAGCATTAAAACAGTCCGTCTGGGGGCTCTCCAGTCCTGCGTTCCACTGTTAGATGTTTTTAATTGCCTGGCGTCTGTTGGTGGCACACGCGCTCCTGGTCTCCCTCTGATGACGTCACTGTTCAGCCGACGCGTTTCGTCTGTTGCGACTTCCTCAAGGTAAAGCCTTGAGGAAGTCGCAACAGACGAAACGCGTCGGCTGAACAGTGACGTCACTGTTCAGCCGACGCGTTTCGTCTGTTGCGACTTCCTCAAGGTAAAGCCTTGAGGAAGTCGCAACAGACGAAACGCGTCGGCTGAACAGTGACGTCATCAGAGGGAGACCAGGAGCGCGTGTGCCACCAACAGACGCCAGGCAATTAAAAACATCTAACAGTGGAACGCAGGACTGGAGAGCCCCAGACGGACTGTTTTAATGCTTATTTTAAGCACACATATGTGAGTGCAATCTGTTTTTATCCTTTTAATGTATTAAAGAAGTTTTTACACGATTTTAGCGTATGTTTTTAGAAACCAGGAAACTAATCAAGATTGGGACAAAGAATTTTATTACATGCTAGTGGCAGACCTAAACGTTCGTAAGTACCCACTACCCCACATAGGAGGTGGCCACGTTTACTTATAAAAATCACGGATAAAGGGTATCAATTCCCTTGGTGGAAGACCTTAAATCACATCTTATAGCAAACTGCACAAAGGGGTATATATCATATCCTGACAATACTACACTATATTGCATTTTTTGTTTTTTGGTGTCTATCCCTAAGCTTTAGCGCTGGTATATCTTCGCATGAAGAAAAGGTTTTTTCAATTACTCCTAAATACAAGTCTGCCAATTACCTCCCCAAGCAAATCACAATGTTTGCACCATGTCTAGTAACCCATAGCAACAGCTTAGAACCCTGAACTGTCCTGAAATTATGAAATTATGAAATACTAGAAATGGGTCAAACCCTTTAACTGCTATTAAAACATCATGAATGTCCAGGGCCGGATTTACATAGAGGGCGACCCTAGGCCCACTGCCGTTCGTCGCCCCTGTCCCCTCCCTTTATTCGTGCAAATGTTCATCATCAATGGGGAAATTAAAAAAAACTATTGTTTCTCCAGCGCATCCCCAGTGTTTTTGAACCAATGTGGGTGTGGTTGGGCATCATGCCGCCCCCCTAAAATCCTGCCCCCCTAGGCCCGGGCCTAGGTGGCCTTTCCACAAATCCGGGCCTGTGAATGTCCTTACCCACAATCCCTTGGGTGAATGTTATACTCCCTCTATCATAAGAATAATTTCTATTTTAATGCACATTGCTCTTGTACTTCTGCCCGGGGCCACAGTTATTGTTCCCCACAGGTTGTTGTTCTAATAAGAAAGCAATAACATGTTCACAACCATTTTTGGCTGCTGACTCCCATTTTAAAGTTGGAGGAAGAAGAAGACAAATCATTCAAAAACTAAAAATGGTAATTAGTCATAACAACTGTCCCCACATTCTCTTTGTAGAAAATCTATCCACAGAAGATATCCAGATTCATGCAAATATCACCCAAAATGAGACCTGTAACGTTACTGTGACCTTGTCCTGTGCTGTGATTGGATCAGATGTGACTGTCACCTGGAATAACACAAACAGCCCTGTTACAGAAGTGACCAATCACACACTCCGTGTCTATAATGCTTATTCTGATGTCACATACAGTTGTACTGCCCGGAATCCAGTCAGCAAAGCTTCCAGAACTGCACATATTCCTGTCACTTGTAATCGAGGTGGGTTTTATATAGGAAACTCCTAGAATTTATATGGGACACTGGGAAGCTGGGGAGAGATGGGGATTATGAGGGTAATTTATTAAAAGGAACAAGTATTGTTGGTCCCAGTAATTCATAGTAACTAAGCAGCAGTTGCTTTAGTTTCACTTTAATAAGTTAAACCTACTCGGTTGTAAATTTGACATACGTGATGGGCAAATTATCTGAAGGATTGTTAAGGGATCACATTCAAAATGTTGTCCTAGTGAATGACATTATGAGCAGCAATCAGCATGGCTTTATGAAGGATAGGTCATGTCAGACACATTTGATTGCTTTTTATGATGAGGTAAGTAAGATGCTGGAGGGACAGTAGATGTGATCTATTTGGATTTAGCCAAAGCGTTTGATACTGTGCCCCACAAACGACAGCTTTCTAAACTAAGGTCTGTTGTTGGGCTTAATGAAGTCGTTTGCACGTGGATAGGAAACTGGCTACAGGATCGGGTACAGAGGGTGGTTGTTAATGGGACATTCTCTACTTGGAGTAAGGTTCTTAGTGGGGTCCCCCAGGGCTCAGTATTGGGTCCACTTTTATTTAACTTGTTCATTAATGACTTAGGGGAGGGTGTTGTAAGTAATGTATCAGTGTTTGCAGATGACACAAAACTATCAGCCCAATTAATTCCATCCAGGATGTGGCACTTGCAACAGGATCTTGACAAACTGGCAATCTGGGCAGCTAAGTGGCAAATGAGAATCAATGTTGATAAATGTAAAGTCAAGCTTGGAGTCCTTGTAGATGATAAACTTGTCTGTAGCAAGCAATGCCAGTCAGCAGCATCAAGGGCAAATAAGGTCTTGAGTTGTATTATAGAGTCACGGGAGGAGGGGGTCCCACTATATAGAGCACTGGTAAGGCCCCATCTAGAATATGCCGTACAGTTTTGGTCTCCATCACTCAAACAGGACATTATTGTATTAGAGAGGGGACAGAGAAGGGCAACTAAGCTGGTAAAAGGTATTGAAAATCTTAGCTATGAGGAATTAATGGGGGATATGTATAAATATATAAGGGGATCATATAATAATCTCTCTAATGCTTTATTTACCAGTAGGGTTTTTTTTTACAGTGAGAGCTGTGAAGATGTGGAATTGTCTCCCTGAATCAGTGGTACAGGCTGATACATTAGATAGGTATAAGAAGGGGTTGGATGGTGTTTAGCAAGTGAGGGAATACAGGGATATGGGAGAGAGCTCATAGTACAAGTTGATCCAGGGACTGGTCCCATTGCCATTTTGGAGTCAGGAAGGAATTTTTCCCCCTCTGAGGCAAATTGGAGAGGCTTCAGATGTGTTTTTTTACCTTCCTCTGGATCAACTGGCAATTAGGCACTTTATGTATAGAATTAAATTTTTCAACCTAACTTATTTTGTATGTTTACTTATCCTTTATTTTGTCACACAGCCGTGATCTTTTTTTTCTTCGTTTTTCAACATGATATTTTCAATTTATGATATCATGAAGTGCTATTATCTGATGTCACAGACTATACTCATGGCCATTTTGTAATACAACTACACAAGAACCCTGCAGTCTCTTTTATTTTTATTTTTTTAATTATAACAAATACATAATATCCACATTGTTGTACACATTGGTTGGAGGACGACAGAACCCCTTTGGTACCCATGATAATTATTGGTGCTCTTTTTATATAGAAAATGTGTGCCTGCAGTCTCATGTAAATTAAGGTCGTGTTACACTGGTTCCAGGCAGCTCTGGTGCTATTGTGAAATGCATCTTTACCAATGTTGCCCACCAACCCTGCACCAAATTGTCTAAAGATCTGCTTGTCTGGCAACCTCATGGGCCCAGGTGGCAAACAATCAGATCATAATGAGGCCTAGGGAGATTTGCTAGTAGAGGATTGCATCAATGTGCCACTGCTGTCCTCAACCAATGGGGATTTATTAACCTTCCCAACACTGAGGATGTCAGTTTGGACTGTGCAATATCAAAACAAAGTTAGCTCCATCTGTCAGCTCCCTGTAATTATTTATGGAGGATAGTTACATGATATGAAATTTAATATTTAAATATTGCAATTTGCTCTTTTTACAGACCCCCAAGTTGGAAATTATACCCAGCAGAACATCATACGTCTTGGTTTGTCCTCTATGATACTGGTTATTACTTCATATCTGATCATCCAACACTTTCATGGCATGAAAAGAGAAACATGATCCTCAGCAATGGAAGGGCTGGTCATATTGTGACTCCTCATGGGTGGGGCCTATACACTAATGTTTCCATTCAGGCTGAAGAGATTGACCTTCCATCAAGTTAATCCTTATACTGAAATAAATCCTATCTATTTTCTTGTTGATCCAGTGGAAGGAGAAAATTCCCCATATGACGCTTTTACCATATTTCACCAAAGGGGATAAATGCTCATTCAATAAATAAAACTGTTGGATTGGCCCCTGGATGAACACTGTATATAGAAACTGTTAATATCAATGCAATAAGTTATTGCAGAAGTTCTCTTAATCTATGATAACCAACCCAAATACATTGTTCTGGATAATGGAAGCCGGTGGTGGAGAATGAGTTGGTATCACCCCACTGTCTCCCGAGGGAATGTATAGAGGAAACCATGACTATATGCTCTTATTTAGTTTATTTAGTGGCTGGGTAGTCTGTTTTTAGCAAGTATAAAACTGTGCTGAGGACACTTAGCCTTCATCAATGCAATGCTCCAGCCACATGTACCTGCTTTGAGACTGGGATGGAACCAAGCAGGTTGTGTTCCTAAGTACATATGACAGCAAGGACTAATCCTAAGGCTCATTGTCCTTCATATAAAATTTAGTCTGAAGCACCTTCCCATCCAAGCACCCATTCTCCCACTCCAACCAGTTATTTTCACCCCACCCTTCTATTCACATGTGTCCTTCAAGTTCTTCGCATTGGGTACTGACCCTTCAAACTGGAGACAATAAAGCACCAAAAACAAAATTAATTTATTTCAGACTCCTTGATTCTTTTAAAGTACCAAAGACAGTCAAAACAAAAAGAAATAAAAAATAGCAGCCACATCACTTCCGATTCCATAGCTCCCTAAATGCCAAGCAGGAATATGTGCAGTAGTATTAATTATTAACATTGGCCAGGGAGCAATAGATGTGCCCAGACCTGGCAGCTGCCAACCCTGTTGTGTAGCTCTGCATTTGGACATCAGATAAAGGGGAGCAGGATTATTTTGGGGTCACCCAGATTCTTTATGCCGAAAACTTTTGTAATTCTAGTTGAAACTCTTTAAATAGGCTAAAATGAGAAAAAAAGATGCACTGAAATAGGTTGCAAATGAATCACATTTTATTCCAGATAAGGTTTTTAGAAGTTGCAAAAGAAGGGGCTTTACAGCACAGACTGAAATAAAGTGAGTGGCTTGGTGAGTTGGATTTACATCACAGATATGATATAAATAGGTTGAAAAAGTTCAAGTTCAACCTCTGCAAATAAAACCCAGTGTCCATACATACACACACTCACACCTACTCCTCCATACACTCATATATAACTATATATACCAACCATTTATTGGACAATTTGTCCCGTTTCACTTTGCAGCAAAATGTGCAAATTTCCAGCAAAATTTGCGAAACAGGTGAAAAATTCACAAAACACTGGCGGTGTAATCGTTGCCAGCATAAAAAAAAAATTGCCGCTAGCGAATTGTCGCAAATTTATTTGCCGCCAGCGAATAAATTGATGAATTAAAAAAAAATGTGGGCGCTCGTCAGAATAGTCGCGCGCATAAAAATTATTCGGACACCCATTGACTTTAATGCGTTTGGTTAAAGTATAATAATTGTCGCGGGCGTCAAAATTGTCTCGGTCGACAAAATATTGTTTACGTCCGCGACACTTTTGACGCCCGCGACAATTTTTATACTCTCGCCTATTTTGTCCAAATGCCATTGACTTCAAAATTATTTTGATGCCAATTGACTTCAATTTGTTTTGCGAATTTTTTGGCGAATTGAAATGGGACAAATTTGCCCATCACTAAACATCTACACTTGTAGATTTTAGTACCCCAATAGCCTTGGATATTACAGGAAAAGGAAAGCTACCAAAGCAGTTTATTGCCAATAGATTAGCCACATTAGAGCAAGCTATAACACTATATTTATTCTGCAGAATGCTTTTCCATACCTGAGCAAACAGCTCTAGAAACTCTCTGTTTGTTTAGGATAGCAGCTGCCATATTAGCTTGGTGTGACATCACTTCCTGCCTGAGTCTTTCCCTGCTCACTCATAGCTCTGGGCTCAGATTACAGCAGGGAGGGGAGGAGAGAGGGGGATAGGAGCAAACTGAGCATGCTCAAGCCCTAGCCCTGGAGGTTTAAGCTGAAAACAGAAAGTCTGATACAGAAGCCCATGAGTACACAATAGAAGGAAAGAAATGTGATGTTTCTTTTGACAGAGGACTCAGAGCAGCATTACTTTGAGGGGTTACTGGTGTATTTATATAGACCTTTCTGATAAAGCTTACTTAATTTTAGCCTTTCCTTCTCCTTTAAGCTTGTCCAAGAAATCACCCAAGCCACTCTTAAAGGCATAAACAGAATCAGCCATCACATCAATTTCTCATATTGTATATTTTAAAATACTGATACTAAAAAATACTGCTAGGACATGTAACAAGTGCTTAGGACTTACTTAAGCAATTTGCCTCAAGTTTAATGGAAAGCTGAAATACTCTATGACCATATTCAATTAAAAAATCTTTATTTGTATTAACCTAGTGTATCAAACCAAAGAAGATATATTAAGGGCATATTTGCTGATATTCTTAATTATAGGAATTTTGTTTTACACAGTTGAGTCTTTACCAAATATCCATTATGAAACCAAAATTCCAAGGGAGATTGAACCCCTATAAAGATATTAAATTAAGTTGCTGATGGGACAGTGTTTGTGTTTGTAATGTATTTATTGCTGCTTTATATGGGATATCTCACTCTATCTCAGTTCAGTGACTGGTTAATGTTTCCTTAGATATGGGAGGGATTTAGGAGAGGTGGGCGGGACATAGGCTGTAGGATTAATAACAGGAAAAGGCAGAGAATTTAGGTGATATGTTGTCACTGATGGAATATACAACATAGTCTATTACAGATCTCCCTCTGAGTGTGAGACTGTGGGAGTTGGACATATAAATTCTGTATAAAGAGAAAGAAGAAAAATGAATCCTCTGTGCCGGAGCCTCGTGCGCTTTATTCTGCTGAAATGTAAGTTTCACTCTTGTCCTGTAATTGCATTTTTTTGGCTTGGGTTATACTGGATATAAACAAACAGTGAGGCTTCTGGACAGGGGTGGCATTTAAGGATTTCTTTTAAGTTTTAAAAATAAATGCAGAAGGTCCCTAGGGTTTTTTAAGTTTCTTGTGTTGATCAAGTAGAACGTAGTTTGTCAAGACAAATGGGGTACAGAACCAAGGAAAAACCAGGCGCCCAGCTAGGGCTTTATTAGCATTCTGCTCTGTATACTTGACTTTTTTACCCTCTGGCATGGCTGTCCAATATCTCTGGTTAGTTCATAGGCAACTATTGGAGTAGATAGCCCCAGAGTAACTGTGGAAGAATCATGATACAAGCGAAGGGAGCCATGAGTAATAAAAAATGACTCAAGTCAATGAGTCCTCAAGTACATCCCATAGAAACCATAGGGACCCACAAGACTAGAGGATCATTTTTGGATTGGTATCAGGGAGACCTAAGTGGAGTCTCCTGGAAAGCTTGTGATTTTGTTTGAGGGCCCAGTTAGCCAAACATTGACCTTTATGGTGGCCACACTGAAGAAACTGAAGGGGCTGGGAGTCCGAGATGGACCAAGGTGCGTGTTGACCGTCCCCAATAAAGTGCGGTAAAGCTCTTACAATGTCCTGTTATTAAAGCAGAGAGTTGGTTTGCTCTGTCTGAGACATTAAAAAAGTCCCCCAGGGTTCCTGTGCTACATATATTCATGTATCTTAATCCTTTAAGACAGATGCAGCCATTAAAAGCAGAATGAGGCTCCATGGGGCCAAACGAGTTTCTGATTCTGCCCTACTACATGTGTATAAAGAATCAGTGAGGATTAAGGACAGGGGGTGGCAGTTAAGGATTTCTTTTAAGTTTGCAAAATGAATGCAGAAGATCCCTGGTATTCTTTGTTTTTTGTGTTTATCGAGTAGAATGTAGAATAGCAGGGAATTAATTTCAGTGGAGGCACCAGTTTAGTTTGTCAGGATAAATGGGGTGCAGCACCAAGGAATTCCCTGTCACTCAGCTCTATCACACTAGAGCCTTCTGCTCTACATCTTCACTACTGACCCCCTGGAATAGCTGTACAGACACCTGAATGAGGTTCCATGGGGACAACGGGTCTGTGATGTCATTCTTTATGTCCCATGTATTTTAGTCATTATTTCTTAGTGGTTTCCTCTGGGCGGGGGCACCATGTACCCAGTATCCACCCCTACCACCAAGTCAGGGGCTTGTCCTCGTCCAACAAATGCAAAGCCCAGAAAGTTGTGTAATACAGATTTCCATGTAACATGCAGTTGTGAAATATGTTTATAAATGAACAAATGATGAGTAGTTAGAAATGTGAAAGGACAAAATAAATATTTTTAATTAAAATTAACATGAACACAGAAATTCCAGTGAAGAGGAGAGAAGGTGGGGGGGATGGGTGGATAGAGACCTGCCAATTATATTGTTGGTTTAACCAGGGCAGAAGCAGGTGCCACCGGGTCAATAAGGTAAAGAGAAGTTTCACTAGGAAATGTTGTGCAAATCAACATAATGTTTTGAAGTGAAACAGTTAATTGATACAAAGGGGTAAGAAATATATGGTTGTTGGCTTGTCATTGAATTATACAAGTAGGGATCTACATAGAGATATTCCCAACTGATACCTCAAGTTCTGCTATGGGAATAATAGTCTTTATATCTGCTAGGAAGTATACCAAGGGGTAATTACACTAATATAGATCAAAATCTCCCTCAAAACAGCCTTATCCTGCAGCCTTGTGTCTTTATATGGTCACAGAACCCCTCAGTGACTTCTAATATCCTTATCATTTACAGTAGGGGGTACATTATCCCTTATAATACATGAGTGATACTCAGAGTTCCCTGTATAACTCAGCCTGCAGCCTTGTGTCTTTATATGGTCACAGAACAACCCCTCAGTGACTTCTAATATCCTTATCATTTACAGTAGGGGGTACATTATCCCTTATAATACATAAGTGATACTCAGAGTTCCCTGTATAACTCAGCCTGCAGCCCTGTGCCTTTATATGGTCACAGAACAAACCCTCAGTGACTTCTAATATCCTTATCATTTACAGTAGGGGGTATATTATCCCTTATAATACATGAGTGATACTCAGAGTTCCCTGTATAACTCAGCCTGCAGCCTTGTGCCTTTATATGGTCACAGAACAACCCCTCAGTGACTTCTAATATCCTTATCATTTACAGTAGGGGGTACATTATCCCTTATAATACATGAGTGATACTCAGAGTTCCCTGTATAACTCAGCCTGCAGCCTTGTGCCTTTATATGGTCACAGAACAACCCCTCAGTGACTTCTAATATCCTTATCATTTACAGTAGGGGGTACATTATCCCTTATAATACACGAGTGATACTCAGAGTTCCCTGTATAACTCAGCCTGCAGCCTTGTGCCTTTATATGTCACATAACTCCTTGGTGATATTGTAATATTTTACAGCAGGGGTTACATTACTCTCTGTATATAAATATAAACACACATATATATATAATTGTTGGTTTGCCTTACAGGTATTTTCCCAGAAATGAACCTTTTCCTCAGTTGGGCCAGTGGTTCCAGTAAGTAATATCTTTATATTATCACTCAATACAGTAACGGTGGAGACGTGATTTTGCCAGTGAACAAACTGAAGAATGGAACTTTTTATTGGCAATATGATAACGGGTTCACGTTTTTGGAGATTGCTTAAACAGAAGCTGGAGGGAAGATATGGGACATAGAAGATCCATTCAGAGGGAGACTGAGCAGCACAGAGAATGGATCTTTAATCATCACTAATGTCACCATGAAGGACCCTCGTTCCTACTTTGATTGGCCAAGAGAACTGACTGACTGTATCCAGGAGTATAATCTCCAAATCTACAGTAAGTCTCACTTACCCATAACAAATCATTGACTAATGTGAGTCTAATGAACAAAGTGCAGGAATAGATGTCACTTTTTTTTTAAAATCATAATGTGGTTATTTCCCAGAATTCCAGCGAAATGAAAGGCACCCACTAAGTAGTGTGAATCCCTAATTGTGCACCATTTACCAATCTTGGGCAAGTTGCATTGGCACCGGCACTAAGTCTAGATAAGGAACATCTTGGCACTGCTTTCCTTCTCATGTTCCATATAACACAACCAATGGGAATCAAAAGAAATAGGAAAATACAGATTCCAGTGAAAAACAGAGAGGCAGAAAAAATGGAATGATAATGGTGTATAAATGTTCCGTTACAAATGAGGAGTAGTTGGTTGATCGGGTAAATTTAATTGTCACTAGAAATGTTGTTGACATCAACAAAAAAAGAAACAGTTTATTTATACAAAGGGGTGAACTATAATTGAAATATAAAGTTCTGATGTGGAAAGAGTTATAACCAACTGATACATCAGGCCATGGGCAGAACAGTCTTTACATATTTCCTAAGATGTATCTCAATGGGCTAATTAAACTAAAGATGGATCAAAAGACGTAGATTTTTAGGGGGATAAAAGGGGCAATAATTATATCCCCCTACAGTATTGTTTATCTCAGCCTACAGCCTTGTGCCTTACTCTACGCAATGAGGGGGACAAATCTAATAATAGGGCTAAGTAGTACATACTGTATGCTTGGAGTGCCACCTGAATTTCGTTTGTTTGTTTGTTTTATATAGTATATGGACCCTTAACCAACAGGGTATCTGGACAGAGAACCAAACGTGTAATTAAGAATGTACACAATGCTTTGATTTGTTTAAATATAAAGTACCTTTTATATATGCACTGAAATCCATTTCTCAAAAGAGCAAACAGATTTCTTTATATTCAGTTTTGAAATCTGACATGGGGCTAGACATATTGTCAGTTTCCCAGCTGCCCTAGTCATGTGACTTGTGCCAGCACTGTAGAACTCTTTTCTGGCAAGCTGTTATTTCTCCTAACTGAATCAGTCTCAGTGGTACTTGGCTTTTACTATTTAGTGTTGTTCTTAGATCTACCAGGCAGCTGTTATCTTGTGTAAGGGAGACCTTCCTATTGTTCTGTTGTTAGGCTGCTGGGGGAGAGCGGCAGAAACATAACTAGAGGGGGGGCGGGCCCTGGCGCAGGACGCGCAGCCGGGCCCCCCGCCCCCTCCGTACACCTGGAACTGGCTGGGAATATGCGCCGCAAATCGGCGCGCGGCCCCTGAGGGGGTGCGGGCCCTGGCCTGCTCGCACCCCCTGTTCCCCCGGTAGTTCCGCCACTGGAGAGGGGGTGATATATACTTGCAGTACAGCAGTAAAGAGTGACTGAAGTTTATCAGAGCACAAGTCACATGACTGGGGGCAGCTCGGAAACTGACAATATGTCTATCCCCATGTCAGATTTCAAAATTAAATATAAAAAAATCAGTTTGCTCTTTTGAAAAATGGATTTCAGTGCAGAATTCTGCTGGAGCGGCACCAGTAACTGATGTATTTTGAAAAAAAAACATGTTTTTCCCATGACAGTATCCCTTTAAGCAAGATCGGGCCCTGGTTGAGAAGATGTGGGGCCAGAAATTCCCTTGGCATGCACCACTTCAAGACAGTCACTAAGCAATGGGCTTCTCTGGAATCTCAAAAGTGGTGAGCATCTTGTTTGTTGTGTGATTATTAAAGTGCACCATCCTGCAAGGGGGAGTCCATTTAAATGTATTAATTGGCCCATTTCCTTGCTGCTAGCTAGTGAACTGATGTTTTACGTTATTTCCCTATATTCAAAACCTGGAAATGTAAATTTCATGGGGAAGGCAGTCATGAAACTGTAACTAAGCGACCCCAAAAGGGACAACTACCTCTGACATTTCTGATCTTGAAACACTCTCTATCAACCGTAAACTACTTTACCCAACTTGGGCATGTGGAATACACTGCTAACAGTGGAAAACATAACAAGACACCACCAATTTTGTTTGCCGTGTATTTGAGGTTTTTTTCTTTGGAAATTTAAAAAAGGAAATACACAAGTATATAAGTGCTGTGAGTTTATGAATATATTGAAAGATCCATATGAAATGCTCAAATACAATGAGAAAGACCACCGGGGTCCTGCAACAAAAATAAATTAAATAATGAATAGATATGGGTTGTAAATGACCAAAGCTGAGAAGGCAGATGGGTGGGACAAAGGTTTTTAAAGGAGGTCGAAATCAAAGGCATCAATGTTGGCAATGGGAGCCCTCCAGAAATTGAAGGCGCTGTACTGGGACAGATATTCTTCTCCATCTTCCTTCTTCTTGTCTGCTGAGGTCTTGGCTCGGTGGCTTTTGATGTCTTCTAGGCCCAAGCATTCAAGTTCAGAGAGGTCCAGCTCTGGAATCGGAAGCTTCCAGAAGAGGAAAGAGTCATACTGGGTGTTCAGTGTGTCCAGCATTTTCACCTAAACATAGAGAAACCACTGTGCATCAGACTACAACCCATTAGACAATGACAATCCTCTAACTAGTTCAGCACGATCAATATCAAATACAGCAGAGAAACAGGGAACCAAAGCTGATCTTTCCTCATTCCATCTGAATTATTAAAAATAACTAAATAATTCCTTATTCCGTTACTGTTTTTTTGTTTTTATGATCCTCCTCTAATCCTGACCACTATAGACTTTGGCACATAATCTCATCTCAGGTGCACCTAAGAAAGGGGGAATCTCTCAAAAGCCTGTACAGGTATGGGATCCGGTATCCAGAAACCTGTTATCCAAAAAGCTTCAAATTACGGAAAGGCCATTTCCCGTAGACTTCGTTTTATCCAAAAATTTCAAAAAATGATTTCCTTTTTCTGTGTATTAATAAAACAACTAAGATATAATGAATCCTTATTGGAAGCAAAACCAGCCTATTGGCTTTATTTAATGTTTAATTGATTTTCTTGTAGACTCAAGGGACGAAGATCCAAATTACAGAAAGATCCATTATCTGGAAAACCCCAGCTCCCGAGCATTCTGGATAATAGGTCCAATACCTGTACTACAAATTCTTGCCATTAATAAAACATTTTAAGGTGATCGCCTACATTCACGTGCCACGCCCTTCCCTAAGTTGTTGTTGGAAATCTATTCATGACCATAAACAGTAAGATCACTCTTTTGGACAAGTTTTCCAAATAAGCTAAATTTTGCCTAATTTAGAGCCAAACCATTGAATCTGATTAATCAGCTGACGTGGTCAACAGCTTAATCATTTGCCGTAAGACATGTGGGTGGCCAAATAGGGCTCAGATCCATTGTCTGGCGACCTCAGCAAATGAGCAGATCTGGCGCATTTAGGCTATGGGGGCTGGTTGTCTTGAAAACGTTAAAAATTATAAAAATTTATAGAACAGAGATGCCCAGACTAATATGGCGTCTCCTTATAGCAAGGTTGTCCCTTAAAGATCCTACAAGTGTACGGTTTTGATGGGGTTTTGAAATTAATTATAATTAACAGTTACGGTTATGAATATTGCTTATAGACATTGCTCTACTCAACATCTACAACATCCACTCTGGCTGTGGCATAATAAGGTAATAATCACCCTGACCACATGATTTCAACATTTATGGGGTCAGAAATAACATCCAACCTGGGAAAAATAAAATATTTTTCAAAAGATAGGATCCTCTTCCTTCTTTGGACCTACCAAACCCCAGCTCTGTAGATGACTCTGGTAGAGCAATCATGTTGGCTACAGGGGTGCTTCGCCAATGAGGCGAGTTGAGGCTGTCGCCTCAGGCGGCAGCGCCCCACTAGGTACCAGGGGCAGCAAAAATGCTGCTCCTGGTACTTTAAGTGCGAATTTCTGGGGGAGGGGGAGCAGCAGCAACTGCTGCTGCCTCAGGCGGCGGAGGGGCCAGGATCGCCCCTGGTTGGCTATGATATTAAAACTCTTTTGGGGTTATGCAATAAATGGCACTAAGTTTGCCCAAGGGCAATAACTCATAGCAACCAATCAGCAGGTAGCGTTTACTGGTCACCTGTTTAAAAGCTAACATCTTATTGGTTGCTATGGGTTACTGCTCCTGGGCAAACTTAATGCCTTTTATTACATATGGGGGTTTGTATCATAGTAAGGAGCTCTCACCTATGAACAAGAACTAGATACAGCAAGAAATGTGTAAGGCTGAGCTAATAACATACCATAATAATCTACAATAAACAACCTTGTTTTTTTTATAGGGGTCACCTACTTGGACTGGCTGCCTCTAATAATTTCCAGTTGCTCCCACACGGGTCTACTACAACGGTGAGTCTGCTGCAGCCTTTTGATATAATCCATCACTTGTGTGACATCATTGCAGCTATAGTTACTCATACTTTCAAATAAGACCAGAAAGCTGTTTAATTTCATAGGAGGATTCCCTTATATACTTCTATGCTCCCCACACAGTACAGCAGCCCCGCTGCATTCAGCACTGCAGCAGCACCAGTGCATGTCTATTGACTTCTATTCCCCTGAGTGACAGACGCAGCCCCTACTGCTCTGCTGCACCCGCCCTACTCTGACTTCCTCTCTATTTATAATCCCCGTGTATTTTAGCATCGTGACACCATTAGCCGTATGTCTCCTAGCCCACGAGCCACCTTTGGATCTATATAACTTTATTCTGAAATAAAGGGAAAATACAGCTACATATTATAGTAAAAAAAAATCCTTGTTTCGCCCATTCTAAATATTAACACAAGTAGAATATCTTTAAGCATTGGAATGCAATATATGCTTGTGGAATGTACCATTTTTACAATCTACGGTTGTTCCATATGTTTTTTTTTTTAACTGTTATAATTTTCATTGTTCATTTCACATTAGGAAATGGTGACTTACCAGGTGGGGCTGCTGCAACTAAATGTCAGCTCCGAGATGGTCTATCTGTCATCTATATATCTTTATTGGCCAGCCCTGGTTTAATTTCTTTAAATTAACTGGAATCAAATTCCAATATATCAGAGTTCCTTTTTATATTATTTAGGGACATCAGTAGTATATTTAATCCACATCAGTCTATGAAAGGATAGGCAATGCGTAGTCTAGAAGTAAAAGCAGGGATCATATATGAAGCCAGTGTACTTACTGTAGGGATGCTGCAGTCAAGGTGCAAGACGGTTGGTGGGTGGCAGAGAAGCTGATGTGATACGCGCCGGGCTTTGTCTCCGTCTGGAAGGCAGCTCCTCCTATACAGACGGATTTATCCCTGCTCTACTGCAGCACAGGATTCTGGGCCAGTGAATCAGCCAAATTCTAGAAGATGCTCATTGCCTTATAGGAGCAAGTCCCTTGGGGCAGGAACCCATTAGTATTCCGCATATATAAGCAGGGCTGTAAGGCTGGGATGGCTTTCCAATAAAACATTTCCATACAATATATTCCTTGATTCAATTATAAAATAATTAAGAAAATGTGACTGATAGCAACAAATTGAGAAGTCAATAAATAAATGATCTGTGTGATCAGTCAGACAAAGGTGCAGCCCTAAGATCAGAAAATCCACACGGGGCACTGATTCATTGGAGTGTATGGAATATCTCATCTTTTATATATATATATATATATATATATATATATATATATATATATATATATATATATATATATATATATCTATCTATCTATCTATCTATCTATCTATCTATCTCGATATATCTATATCTATCTATCTCTATATATCTATATATCTCTATCTCTATATCTATCTATCTCTATCTCTATATATCTATCTATCTCTATCTCTATATCTATATCTATCTCTATCTATCTATCTATCTATCTATCTATCTATCTATCTATCTATCTATGTCTATCTATCTATCTATCTATCTATCTATCTATCTATCTATCTATGTCTATCTATCTATCTATCTATCTATCTATCTATCTATCATCTATCTATCTATCTATCTATCTATCTATCATCTATCTATCTATATCTCTATATCTCTATCTATCTATCTATCTATCTATCTATCTATCTATCTATCATCTATCTATCTATCTATCTATCTATCTATCTATCTATGTCTATCTATCTATCTATCTATCTATCTATCTATCATCTATCTATCTATCTATCTATCTATCTATCTATCTATCTATCATCTATCTATCTATATCTCTATATCTCTATCTATCTATCTATCTATCTATCTATCTATCTATCTATCTATCTATCTATCTATCTATCTATCTATCATCTATCTATCTATCTATCTATCTATCTATCTATCTATCTATCATCTATCTATCTATATCTCTATATCTCTATCTATCTATCTATCTATCTATCTATCTATCTATCTATCTATCTATCTATCTATCTATCTATCTATCTATCTATCATCTCTGACAAAGGCTGGGACACAGCCGAAACGTTAGTTTTCTATAATAAAATACTTTATATTTTCGTAAGCCCTGTGAGTGTGGTCTCTTCTTTGGAGGATTACAGACAACATTGGATACACGCACACAGGCCAACAAGATACCTCTAAATGTGAGTGCTGTGATTGTGGGGAATGTATCTATCTATCTATCTATCTATCTATCTATCTATCTATCTATCTATCTATCTATCTATCTATCTATCTATATCTATATCTGGAGACGTAAGCAGACCAGCAGCAGCAGAGCTATTGGGATTGTTTTCCCTAGTAATCCACCAATCAGATTTCCCTTACGTAACAACCAATAAAAAAGATTTTAGAAGTCCGGCAGCAGATTAAACCTCATGCTTGCGTGGGATAAATAGGTGTGGATTTAGGATTAAAAACTTACCCTGACAGCACATGTTTCAATCAGTATACACATAGTATACAGCTGTTATTGAACTACAATTTCAATAAAGAAAGCCAACACCGGGCTACTACCCTCAGGAGAGACTCAGGGGAAATTAGGTATATGTGTTGCTGATTGAACTACAATTCCCAGCATTCTCGGATAATCAAAGGCAGTAAGGGTCAGGGCACACACTCAGATTCGGGGAGATTAGTCGTCCGTCGACAAATCTCCTATTCTTCGGTGGGAGGCAGTTCGGGGGGGAGATTAGTCGCCCCGAAGAAGAGGGTTTGTTGCCGGGATACTAATCTCCCCGAATTGCCTCCCGCTGGCTATGATTTAAATCGCCAGCAGGATGGCACTCTGAGCGCTTCGTTTTACGAAGTCGCCCAAAGTTGCTTCACAAGGAAACTTCAGAAAACGAGTGCCATCCCACTGGCGATTTATATTGTAGCCGGCGGGAGGCAGTTCGGGTAGATTAGTAGCCCGGCAACAAACCTCCTCTTCTTCGGGGCGACTAATCTCCCCGAACTGCCTCCCACTGGCTAAAATGTAAATCGCCAGCAGGATGGCACTCGGATCGATGTTTTTCGAAGTCGCCTGAAGTTTCCTCGTGAGGCATTGTAGCTGGCTGGAGGCAGTTCGGGGAGATTAGTTGCCCTGAAGAAGAGGAGATTTGTTGCCGGGCGACTAATCTCCCCAAATCTGAGCATGTGCCCTGACCCTAAAAGTGCATGACTAGAATGGATTAAGCTGGTTTATTTTTTTTATTTTTCCACACTGTTACAAAATATTATAACAAAACTTTGGAGAAACAAAGAAGGGAAAGAGAGATATCAGAGAAAAGGAGAACCAGGGGGAATATCATCAGTACAACAGTTCATACAGGCGTTGTTTACCTTTGAGTTAACTTTTGATGATGTTCGGAGACAATTTGGTTTTCATTTTTTATTTGCGTTTTTTTTTTTTTTTTTTAAGATATTTAGCTTTTTATCCAGCAGCTGTCCAGTTTGCCATTTCTGCAATCTGGTTGCTAGGGTCCAAATTAACCTACCAACCATACATTGATTTGAATAGGAGACTGGAATATGAACAGGAGAGGGGCTTAATAGAAAGAGGGGTAATACAAAGTAGCAATAATAATAAATGTGTCGTTTTACAGAGCATTTGTTTTTTAGTTGGGGTCATTGACTCCCATTTGACAACTGGAAATAGTCGGAAGAAATAGGCAAATAACTCAGATTTCTTATAAAAACAGTACACTATTTATAATAAAAGTATATTGGAGATAGGTTTCTTTTTCATTAAAGAAAGTAAAAATGGGATTTTAATTGTTTTGCCTTTTAAGGAGGACCACACCTTTTAAGTTATAGAATCGAGCTAAAAGCAGACTTAGTGATGAAATGTGTTGGGTCCGCCTCTGGTGAAATATATATTAGTTTCTGACAGAGTCGGACTGGGGGGCCCACTGTGACTACTGTCCAGGGCCCCCTCCGACCCCCTACCATGATGCGACGAGCGTGCGGTGCGCCTGCTTAAAAGGCGCTGATCGGGGAGACTGCTTGAATGGAGCTGTGTGCAGATGGAGCTGCGCGGCTCCTAAAGAAAACTTTTTTTTTTTTAACAAAAGGCCGGGAGAGGGGTCTGGCCCATTAAGGGTCGGGCCCACTGGGTTTTTTCCCGGTTTCCCGCCGGGCCAGTCCGACACTGGTTTCTGATATGGTAGTTACTCGTCAATGAGTTTTTTCCCCAAAATGCTAAGGTGCATGTAAAAGTTCTCTATCCAAGGGTCTGGGGTTAGCTTGAATCATTATTGTCTCGCACCAGGACAGTGACACACATACGTTTTGTATAAGGAGATATCCAGGGTTCACTTCAACTGGCCTCCTAGAAAATTGGGATTGGAACTAACTGAAGAGCCTCTTGGGGAGAGCTGGAAGTCTTGCAGGTCAGTAAATGGGTTACAGGAAGCCCTTACTATTTGTTGCAGCATTTTTATCCCAGTGCAGCCGATGTGCTGAAGCCGGAGGATCAAGCTATCCGTGTGCATAAACTGACTGGCCGGAAAGTAGAGCTTGAAATTAGGCAGAGTGAGCCCGGAGGCAATTAAGTGCCGAGTGAGGCCTCTCCCCTGCCCACACAATGATACGTATTGTCACATCTAATTGGCAGAATCACAGCGCCTGTGAGATGACTGGTGAGATGTGTAGCTCATATACCGTACAAGCTTTATTCTGATCATGTTTACACTACCTGCAATGGAGAGTGGGAGATCTTTCCAGATGTCAGTTTTGGATGTAAGAATACAAAAATGAAAACTGGAAATTCTAGCAATTGTGCTCTCTGTGCTACCGTCCAGGACCCCTCTGCCAACAAACCCTGGGGGGCCAGGATTGCCCCTGCCTATTGGCCAAGATGTGGGCCAGCAAACTTACATTATTATTCCGCAAAGACAACTTTACTTATCATCAAAGCTCAGAACTTTACAATCATTTATCCAGAAACCCCCAGGTCCCGAGCATTCTGGATAACCGGTCCCATAACTGTACTCGCCTCTAGGCTGCCCTCTATGTTCCTTATATATCTGTTATATACCAGTCTTTTCCTATATAGAAATATTCACACACATTCCAGTTTATAAGCTAAGGGAGCCCAGTCTGAAGGCCAGTTAGGGGGGAGATTTGGGGTGAGTGCTTATTTGTACCCTGGGTACCCCTGGAACTATAGAAGGGTGACTGTTACCCCAATGTTTCTATATATCTGTAACCTTGTTATGAGCTAAGGGGGCCCAGTCTGAAGGTCAGTTAGGGTGAGATTTGGGGTGAGTGTTTATTTGTACCCTGGGTACCCCTGGAACTATAGCAGGGTGACACCCCAATGTTTCTATATATCTGTAACCTTGTTATGAGCTAAGGGGGCCCAGTCTGAAGGCCAGTTAGGGGGAGATTTGGGGTGAGGGCTTATTTGTACCCTGGGTACCCCTGGAACTATAGCAGGGTGACTGTTACCCCAATGTTTCTATATATCTGTAACCTTGTTATGAGCTAAGGGGGCCCAGTCTGAAGGTCAGTTAGGGGGAGATTTGAGGTGAGTGCCCTGGGTACCCCTGAAACTACAATAGATTGAAATGTTTTTCTATATAGCTGTAACCATATGAATTAATGGGCCCAACCTGAAGGCCAGCTGGCAGTTGTAGTCAGGCTTACCATCAATAATTATGAGGACCTATTAACTTAATGGGCCCTGCCCCAAGGGACCCACGGTAATTAGGCAACCAGGCACCTCTCTGCTATGGGGCCCCTAACCCCCAGTACTCTGAATACCCCACTCATGGCTGTTATCGCTGAGTATGGATCTTAATAGAGTGACCAATGATCAGTGCTGTACTTTGGTCCAGTGCTGAGCCTTCCCCCCTGTCCTACAGTGAGCTGGGACCTTCCTCGGGTGCCTTAATAGAATATATGGCCCTGCCAAGGATATACTGTAACATTTCATTGTCTGACTGGGCCGACCAGAGATTGGTATCCAGGGTCCATTCCCACTACAAACAGATATCGACAGTGGTGAATATAGGGGTCGTATGGGCTCACGTTAAAGTAATTAAAAAAGAGGTAAAGCCCTCTTGTGAGTAGGGCCCCTCAGATCCTATTTACTCTAAAATGCTTGTTTGTTGAATTATTGTAAGACCCCTGTTCATTATAATGGATGCTTTGGATCTACATACCCTGCTAGATCTGCTAAAAACATTTTAACATTAAATAAAGCCAATAGGCTGGTTTTGCTTCCAATAAGGATTAATTATATCTTAGTTGGGATCAAGTACAAGCGACTGTTTTATTATTACACAGAAAAAGGAAATTATTTTTAAAAAAATTGGATAAAATGAAGTCTATGATAAACAGTCTTCCTGTAATTCAGAGCTTTCTGGATAACAGGTTTTCAAATGAAGGATCCCATTCATGTATTTCTAGCAGAGTCTCATGCTGGGGAACTGGGGGGGGGAGGAGCCTGGTTAGTGAAACACTAGGGCTTCTCTTGGCCTGTGGAGCAAAATAAAGGCACTGGTGGGTTCAAGGGAAATCTCCCATCTATGGGCCTCAGTGGCGCCCACTATCTGTAGCAGTAATGTAAATACACATAACACTAATGTGGGAGAGGACTGTATATATTAGATGTTTCTTTTACAGCAGCTAGTGACTATCTAAGCCTGAAAGACTGTACTGCTTGTCTTGTTTTCATGATGTCCCTTCTGCTGATCATCTACTGAGGCTCATCATTTGCGCAAGTCAAAGGAATTGTTCAGTGTAAAAATAAAAACTGGGTAAATAAATAGGCTGTGCAAAATAAATAATGTTTCTAATATAGTTAGTTAGGCAAAAATGTAATGTATAAAGGCTGGAGTGACTGGATGTGTAACATAATAGCCAGAACACTACTTCCTGCTTTTCAGCTCTCTAACTCTGAGTTAGTCAGTGACTTGAAGGGGGGCCACATGGGACATAACTGTTCAGTGAGTTTGTAATTGATCCTCAGCATTCAGCTCAGATTCAAAAGTAGCAGTTATGACCCATGTGCCCCCCTCAAGTCTCTGATTGGTTACTGCCTGGTAACCAATCAGTAGAAACCAAGAGAGCTGAAAAGCAGGAAGTAGTGTTCTGGCTATTATGTTACACATCCAGTCACTCCAGTCTTTATACATTACATTTTTGTCTAATGAACTAAATTAGAAACATTTTTTTATTTTGCACAGCCTTTGACAAAGTTCACATGCTGTGAACGAAACGTGCGTCAGGCGCATACTATTTCACGATTTTAATTTCGTTAGGCAGGGCGTCGCAAGATACCTGAAACAAATGGGGTAATTGTCACCACTGGGAGGTTGTTACGCTGTGGGTGAAGGGGTTGAATTGTGTATAACACAATTAATGTTTTTACCATCAAGTACGTTTGCTCCTATTTAACGACCGGGAGGGTGTTCACTGCGGGAGAAGGGGTTGGCTTGGCAACGGTGGGTAAATGGAATCATAAGTTCATTGCTGCAGCAAGTTTACAGCTGCACTTACTTATAGGGTTGCCACCTTTTCCGGAAAAAAATACCGGCCTTCTTATATATTTATCATTTTTCTCTATAAATAACATTGGGGCCAAAAGCCGGGATCAAGACTTTGGGCGATGCAGCACCAGAAGGGCAGCTGCTCACCAGAGAACAATTGCTACTGGCTCATCCTGGAGTCCAAATTCACCCCCTAGTGTACCAACAATTTAGGCATGCCTTTGTAACGCAATTTGCGTCATCCAGAGTGACCCTGGTCACATCACCCTTCTTAGAGGCCCTTAGATCGCCAACCCAAAAGAAAATGGTTGCTAATCTATATGGGAAATTGCTCTCTACAATTCCCTCACCATTCACCAAGGCATATGTGGCTTGGCATGTGGATATCCCCACTTTGACAGCGGAAGAGTGGGAGGAGGGCAAGGATAAGGCGTATCAGTATCTTATTGCCACTAGAGACAGACTTATCCAATTCAAAATATTACATAAGATCCATATCACACCATTACGCCTAAGCCGCATGGGAGAGGTTGGTAAGTCATATTGCCCAAAGTGTCGCCAGCATGAAGCCGACTATATTCATATGGTGTGGAGCTGCCCTCAAATCAATAAATACTGGGATAGAGTTATGTCCCACATACAAGACAAAATTACCTTCCCCAAGATAATGTCTCCACAAGTCTGTATACTGGGGGTGATAGATGAGATTGTCCCGCTAAATGCCAAAAGAGATCTATGACGCTCCCTACTGTTCTATGCGAGAAAAGCTTTACTTATGAAATGGTTGGACCCTAAGCCACCTTTCCCTTCGGTTTTGGCTGGACTTAATAAACAAAAATCTCCCACTCATACAACTGACGTATCTAGCTAGAGGGTGCGCGAACAAATATGGGAAGATCTGGGATGAATGGACTGCGGCCAACTCTTAGCAAGTACCAAGGTTTGCTAGGGAATCACTGATTATATCCAACCCCGTCTCTAATGTACTGGTGTGAAGTGCAATTTGACTGTAAGTACTGTTGTATGCTGTGACATATAATGTGATCTGATTGTACCTGAAACCCCCCCTTCTTTCCTTCTGTACCCCCCCTCCCCCCCTTTTTTTGAAAATTGAAAAATAAACACTGTTAAAAAAAATAAATAACATTGGGATCAACTATCATTTTTACCGGCCAGGTCGCTGGCAACCCTACTTACTTATTACCTCTTTCAGTACCTGGGAGGGTTTATACTGTGGGTGAAGGGGCTGGTTTGGATTGGTTGGGAAACGGAACCTACTTCTGCTACCGCCACAATAAATCTAAGAGTCGCACCTAGATAGTGGCTCTTTCGGTCTAAACGCAGCAGTCTGCTACGATATTAATAATTTAGACATTATTTGCTGCAGTAATATTAAGTGTATAAGATGCTATGCTTGGTGGATTACCATTGTCTGTATATAAGGCTGATACCAGTACACAACAACACGCCACCATATTATTTTGTGGGATTTTTTCGGCATATATATCGCCACAGAGATTTGTTTTAAACCCACTATCCTATGGCATCTCGCCTCCCTGTACCTAATGTATTTTTAATGGTGTTAATCTGGACTTTTTCTTTCTTCTTCTTAATATTTATTAAAGGTTATGTTTTAACACATGTTGTGGGGTAGACATATGATGTGTTTTTGGACTAAGAGGGATGGGAAGGTGCAAAGCAATAGGTCAATTCTTTTTCTTTTCTATATTGGTTTAATTATTTGACCTTGCACACCATCGGTTGTTTTCTATTTGATGGGAGGTGCTCCACAATACTCCATATTTATTTATTTCGTTTTTATACTGGACTGTTCCTTTAAGCACACTGTAGGGCCAGGGGCATCAGTTGGTCTGGGGTCTTTGCAATTCACTCTCGTTGCAGACTTTGTACCCCAACAATAGAGATTAGTTCTTAGACAAGTGTGTACCTTATAAAAAAAAAACATTGTCTGCAGATAATGTTTTCACCTTTATTTGAACTTGTTTGCTGAGAGACTAGAGCAGTGTTAGTTTCTTCCCGTGGCTAATACACTCATACACTGTGACCAGCTTTCACGGAAGGAGAGATTAAATCGTGCAACACAAGCAATGACTACAGAGAAAAGGAAAAATGTGCAGCTCCGCACAGATCGCACGTTGGTGCTTAACGGAACTGCAGAGGACTGATCCTCAACCCAATCACATCCTTGCCGATTTCTGTCACCTATGAGAAAAGGAGAGAAAGACATTACCGGCCTGTTAGACTTGCCACGTAGAGAGATACAAAAGATTTTGTTAAAGATTAGCATTAAAGGGGAAGTTAAACCACTTGGGGTGCCAAGTGGACACCACAGAAAATTGGATCCAACATAGCGGCAGGGCAGTCTTCATAAACGTATCCCAGGCTGATTTTTAAAGGGACAGTTCATTGTAAAAATAAAAACTGGATAAATAAATGGGCTGTGCAAAATAAAAATTGTTTTTAATACAGTTAACAAGCCAAACATGTAATGTATAAAGGCTGGAGTGACTGGATGTGAAACATAATAGCCAAAACACTACTTCCTGCTTTTCAGCTCTCTAACTCTGAGTTAGTCAGTGACTATAAGGGGGGCCACATGGGACATAACTATTCAGTGAGTTTGCAGTTGATCCTCAGCATTCAGCTCAGATTCAAAAGCAACAGATATGACTGATGTACCAACCCCCTCAAGTCAATGATTGGTCACTGGCTGGTAACCAGAGGAAACCAAGAGATCTGAAAAGCAGGAAGTAGTGTTCTGGCTTTTATGTTACACATCCAGTCACTCCAGCCTTTATACATTACATTTTTGCCTAACTAACTATATTAGAAAGATTTTTTATTTGCATATATTTTTTTTTTTTACCCAGTTTTTATTTTTACACTGAACAATGCATTGTTCAGTATACTGGCCTAGTTTAGACTCATCTAAATGATGTAAAGGTTTTGGATTGAAGTTACTTACTGTTGTGACCCTACAGATTTGTCCTTTGAACTCAGGGCTGTAGCAGGCTCCACTCAATGGGCATTTCTCTACAGGTTTCCCTCTGTAAATGGGCCGGTAAGAGGCAGCGCAGATATCGAAGGGGTTGTGCATATCATAATTGAGCTGATAGGTGTCCGTCAGGTTCTTCTCACAAGCGGACAATATTTTACGGGTCTGGGAGGGGTACAAAAAAAAAAAATTACCACCGGATCTAGAACGAGATCACCAGCAAACTCATTATGGCGCAATGAAAAGGTCGTTTACCTGTTGGGCAACCTCTGGCTTGGGACCGAGCTCTAGGAGTCGCCGGGCAAAAGTAGCAGCGGTTTTGAAATTCTTGAGTTTGAAGAAGAGATTGACGGCTGTTCTCAGTACCAGAATCATGTGCACGGGCTGCAGGCTGGAGTGTGTGAAATAGGCGGCCATCTGTGCCCAGGAAAGAAAATGGAATACAACTCAAATTGATCATGTGCAGCAAAGGAACAGAACAGGGAGTCAACGCCTCACCAGACTTTCTCATTAATGACTATTTTTTTTTTTTATTAGTCACATGATGACAACCCTTGAAAAACCATAATGAATACATGACTGGGTCCTAGACCTTCCACTCAAGTGATAAAGATCCGACCACAGATAGTTTCCTGAACCAGCCTTTGCATTGATTGGTGGCTTACATACCTCACAGATACGTTTTTGTTGCTCCAAAGTGTCTTTCGGAAGTTTCTTGCGATCTATCTCCATGGACAGACCAACAATGTATTCCCGACAAATAGTGATCAGCTGCTGGGCCTGGGAATTCAAGACAAAGTGTAATTAAATAGGATACGAGAAAGTCACACTGTTTTAAACCAGAAAAAGGCCTTGCACATAAACGAATGTACAGAAGGGAGTCAATCCATTGCTCCTAGTCTCTAGCAATGACAACTTTCTACCTCTGAAATCTCTTGCTTATTATCCACGACAAGCAGCGGCACGCTGAGAAGGATCAGCCGGAACTTCTCCACAGCCTCCTCAAACTTGCCGGAAGTAGTAAACTGGTAGCAGAGCTGTAAGCGTTGTATCAAGTCGTTGAGCTTCAGGCCAACAGCAGGAAGCCCGTTCTTCAAGCCAGCGTCCTTCCTGAGAGGATAATGGAGCAGTCATAAAGATGTAACAGGCAAGCCATTTTAAAAGCTCTAGTGGAAAAGGAGATTTTGTGTACTCACCGTTAAATCTCTTTCTCTCCAGTCGCTTGGGGGACACAGGAACAATGGGTATAGCTAACACCACTAGGAGGCAGGACACAACAAAAAAACAGAACTAATCCCTCCTCCTCCTGCTATACCCCAGCTCCCAGGCGGAGCCAGTTCAGTTTGTACCAAAGTACGGAACAGGAGGTTACCAAAAAACATGAAGCCAGTAACTATATACATAAAAGATTTGCACTAGAGACCATGTCTGAAAGAACACGTGAAGGCCTCACCAGGGAGGGAAGTCCTGTGTCCCCCAAGCGACTGGAGAGAAAGAGATTTAACGGTGAGTACACAAAATCTCCTTTTCTCCTAGGTCTGCTTGGGGGACACAGGAACAATGGGGACATACCAAAGCTGTCCCAAAAATCACGGGTGGGAGGTAGAGGCCGACGTGGAACCAGCCACCGCGGCTTGCAGTACCTTCCTACCGAAGCGGGTGTCAGATGCCGCAAAGGTATCAAAGTGGTAGAATTTGGCAAAAGTATGGATAGAAGTCCAAGTGGCAGCCTTGCACAATTGTTCAGCTGAAGCCTGATTCCGGAAAGCCCAGGACGTACTCACACCTCTGGTGGAATGAGCCCTGATCCTAGCTGGGGGTCGTAGTCCCTGAGCCGTGTAGGCCCTCTGTATGGCCTGTGTAATCCAGCGGGAAATGGTCGCCTTAGAGGCAGGAAGACCCTGTCGCGTCCCAGAGGGAATGAGAAACAAGGAGTCCGATTTGCGGACATCCTCCACTCGATGAAGATAGTATTTGAGCGCCCGGACTGGATCCAGCGAATGGAGTGCCACTTCCTTAGGGTTAGCCGGGGAAGGGCAAAAGGTGGGAATGGTGATCTCCTGGTTGAGATGAAAGGAAGAAACCACCTTAGGAAGAAAGGAAGGAATGGTACGTAGAACCACCCTGTCCTCGTGAAAAATGAGGAAGGGAGATCTGCATGAAAGGGCAGACAGCTCAGATACTCGTCGAGCCGATGCGATGGCCACGAGAAAAGCTGTCTTCCACGTGAGCCATTGAAGAGAGATGGAAGACAGGGGCTCGAACGGAGGCCGTTGAAGAGAACGGAGAACCAGAGAGAGATCCCAGGGCGGAACGGGGGACCGAACGGGAGGCCGAACATGAGCAACTCCCTGCAGGAAGGTCTTGACATCAGCGTGGAAGGCAAGACGCCTCTGAAACAGGATAGACAAGGCCGAAACCTGGGATTTCAGAGAGCCCAAGGAGAGCCCCATGGAAAGCCCTTCCTGAAGAAAAGCCAACACGTTGGCGACGGAAAAGCGAAGGAATTCCGCTCCCTGAGCCAGGCACCACTGTTGATAAGTGGACCAGACCCGGTGGTAAGTCCTGGCGGAGACAGGCTTGCGAGCAGCTCTCATGGTCAGGATAACGTCGTCGGAAAAACCCTTTCTCTTTAGGATAGCGGTTTCAAGAGCCACGCCGTCAATTGGAGTTTGACGGGGCTTGGGTGAAGAATTGGTCCCTGATAAAGAAGGTCTGGGATGGCGGGAAGAGGCCACGGTTCGTCGACAGATAGGTTTACGAGGTCCGAGAACCAAGTGCGCCGAGGCCAATTGGGGGCGATGAGGATGAGAGCCGTGTGCTCCCTCTGTAACTTCTTTATGGTTCTGGGAAGAAGGGGCAGAGGGGGGAAGGCGTAGGCGAGACGAAAGTCCCAAGGAGCCGTCAGGGCATCCGCCGCTAGGGCCAGTGGATCCTTGCACCGTGCGAAGAAGAGAGGCACCTTGCGGTTGTGGCGAGAGGCCATGAGGTCGACCTCTGGAGTGCCCCACCTCTGGGATATTTGCAGGAAAACGTCGTCGTTTAGGGACCACTCGCCCGGGTCCAGGGATTGGCGGCTGAGAAAGTCCGCCTCCCAATTGAGAAGCCCCGGGATGTAAATCGCGGAAAGATGCGCCCGGTGTGTCTCCGCCCAGCGAAAGATGAGGCCGATCTCGTTGAGAGCGCTCCTGCTTCTGGTGCCGCCTTGATGATTCACGTAGGCCACGGCTGTGGCGTTGTCGGACTGGATTCTGATCGCCTGGCCGGCTAGAAGAGGTTGCCAGTGGAACAGGGCCAGGCGGATGGCCCGAATCTCCAGAAGATTGATGTGGAGACGTCGCTCCGCGGAGGACCAGAGACCCTGTGCTGACCGTCCCTCTAGGACTGCTCCCCAGCCGGAGAGACTGGCGTCCGTGGTGAGGAGGCGCCACCGCGGGTCCCCGAGAGGCCTGCCCTTGGTCAAGTGGCTGGAGAGAGTCCACCAGTGGAGAGAAACTCTCGTTCTGTGTGATATGCGAATCTCCTGAAGAAGGGATCTGCGTTTCCATGCTGAGAGAATGTTCCATTGAAGTTCCCGGAGATGGAATTGTGCGAAGGGGACTGCTTCTATGGTCGACACCATGACCCCCAGGACCTTCATGCAGAACTTCGCCGTGTGCCTCGGTTTCGAGAGAAGCAACAGCACCAAGGAGCGAAGATGAAGGGCCTTGTCCAGCGGCAGAGACACCGTCTGTGTCTGCGTATTGAAGAGCATCCCAGAAAAACCATCGACTGACTTGGCGATAGGGAAGACTTGTCGCGGTTGATATACCAGCCCAGCTCCTGCAGCCGGTCCAAGGTCAGTTGGACTGCCTGTTGGGCTGCTAAGAAGGTCGGAGCCTTGATGAGGAGATCGTCGAGGTAGGGAGTGATGGACACCCCTGAAGTCCGGATCAGTGCCGTGGCCACCGACATGATCTTGGTGAAGACCCGCGGGGCTGAAGTGAGCCCAAACGGGAGGGCGGAAAATTGGAAGTGCTGGTTTTGGACAGCAAATCGCAAGAACCTCTGATGGGGAGGGAAAATGGGAACGTGCAGGTACGCGTCCTTGATGTCGAGGGAAGCAAGGAACTGGCCCGGAGACATCGCAGCAATGACAGAGCGGAGAGACTCCATCTTGAACTTCCGCGGCCGGATGAACGCATTGAGTTCCTTGAGATCCAGGATTGGGCGTGAAGAACCGTCCTTTTTGGGGACCACAAAAAGGTTGGAATAGTAGCCCTTGAATTTTTCTCCTGGTGGAACAGGAATGATGACGTCCGAACGAAGAAGGTTGTCGATGGCCGCCCTGAGCGCTAGAGCCTTGAGTGGATCTAGGGGAACCCTGGACATGAAAAAGCGGTGAGGTGGAGGGGAAGAAAATTCTAAGTGATAACCCCGAGTCACCACCTCGTGTACCCAAGAGTCCGAAGTCAGGGTGGTCCATGCAGAGGCGAAATGCTGCAGTCGTCCCCCGACGGGCAGAGGCCCGAAGGGTTGGCAGTCATGCGGAAGAGGTCTTGTTGGCAGGCTTAGAGGAGGGCTTACGGAACTGCCATGAAGATTTGGCCTTATTCCCAAAACGCCCTCTGAAGTTGGAGGATTGTCGAGGGGGGGGGACCTAGAAGACTTGTTCTGGGGGCCACGAAAATTCCTCCCCTTGCGAAAGGAGAGGCGAGTCTTAGGCTGGGGTAAAAGAGTGCTTTTGCCCCCCGTAGCCTGACTGATGAGCTTGTCAAGGTCGGGACCAAAGAGGAGCTTGCCCTTGAATGGAATGGAAGTCAGGGACTTCTTGGATGAAAAATCTGCAGACCAAAGCTTCATCCAAAGAGATCGACGGGCGGCTACCGCAATAGCGGAAGAACGGCCTATCACCTGAGCTGCATCGAGGGATGCTTCGCAAAGGTAGTCGCTGGCCTCCTTGATCTGGGAAGCAAGTTCTGAAAGTTCCTCACGCGGAACCCCAGCGGCAATAGCTCGACACAGAGCATCCGACCAGGACTGCATGGCCCTAGCCACCCATGCCGAAGCGAAGACCGGACGTAAGGAGGTGCCGGTAGCGGAGAACAGAGAACGCAGGAGACCTTCAATCTTCTTGTCCATGGGATCCTTGAAGGATGCTGCGTCAGGAACCGGCAGGGCTGTGTTCTTGGAAAGACGAGACACAGGAGCGTCCACCGAAGGTGGAGAAGCCCACTTCTCAGTGAGATCCGAAGGAAAGGGATAAAGTTTAAGGAAGCGTCTGTTGGGTTGGAACCGCTTCTCGGGCTTGTCCCACTCCTGTTGAATGATCTGATCGAGCTGATCATGGGAAGGAAAGGAGGGAGAAGGGCGGTTCTTCCGCTTGAAGAGGCCCGAGGACGAACCGGAACTGGTTCCAGGTTCCTGTAGGTGTAAGGTTTCCAAAACAGAGGAAACCAGGGAATCAATAGCCTCAGAGGATAGCTTTGGGGAATCCTCGTCTTCATGATCCGAAGTCTGGGAAAGTTCGCCGTCGGAGAGAGACTGATCGTCTCCAGAGGCTATGTGGAGGGGAGAATGAGAGAATGACTCCTCATCGCTGTCCACTGCAGATGGGGAAGGAGCCCTACGCTTAGGTGGCTTGGGATTATCCAAGCGGGCAAGCAGTCTGTCGAGAGAATCAGCGAGTTTGGGAATGCCAGAGGCTAACTGGGTGGCCCACCGAGGCGGTGGAGGGGAGCCCTGAGGTGGGGGGTCCGAAGCAGGAACAGCTGGAGCCCCTTGGTTTTCTAGACTTACCTGAGGTCTGGGTACCGGATTTTCCGGAGCAGGCTCAGGTGGCATGCACGTGGAGCAGAGAGGTTCCTTGTTACCAAGTGGTAATCGTTTGCGGCATTTGGCACAGGCTAAAAAGGTCACTTTAGCAGTTACAGCCGTCCGTGGAAAAAGGTTGTCACTGGAACCCTCAGACATGGTGCTAGAATAAAGAATTCAGAAGTTAAGTCAAGGAAAAAACTGTTCCTGAAAAAACACTGAGTCTGCAAGGGAGCAGGGGTTAATCCCACTAGCTAGATGTCCCAGGAGTAGGGTGGAGGACCCTAAACACTAAACCCCCTAATGAATACAGGTTACCCCTGAACCAGGCCGTGTGGAAGGTAAGGCAGTGCAGAGGTTAAAGGTAATAGCCCAGCAGAGAAGTGAGGGGGCGGGGCCGTGTGGCAGGGAGACCCGTGTGCTCTGAAGGAGAGATGCCAGGGAACTGCTCCGTGTGGGAAGAGGTGCGCAGTATGTCCCACACTAGAAAGGGCGCGAAGCAACAGAGACCGCCTTCCCAGCGTGACGCGCTATGCGCGCGCACTTCCGGTTTGAGGAACTGCTGGGCGGAAGTGGAGGAAGCACCATGCGGCGCAAACTAACTGAAGGCGCGCTGCGCGCCTTGAGACAAGTCCCTTACCGATCCGAATGCGTCTGGCAGAGGGGCTGTGAGAAGCGCCAAGGCAGAGGGGAAGAGCTGCATGAGCACAGCAGACCCCAAATGCCTGCGCATAATGGGAGGTAGTACTCAGGCACAACAGAGAGTCACCTATCCCAGCATAGTTGCATCCCACCATGGAAGAAACAGGGCAAGGTAAAACAAACAGGTGCTTACCTGCCCAGTTCTGTGTAGTCTGCCGGCCAGACGGTTCATCCCCACATTAGTGTAAGGGGGAATAAAAACCTGGGTCTGGGTGGTCAGTGCCAGGGCACAATAGACCCCGGAGACATCCAGTTGGAGGAGGTAATGAAGGCAAAACACGCAGTGTGGAAGCCCATTCCATCCTCAGATAGTGATAAAACTAATAGAAAACAAAGAAACAAATAAAAATGGAAAATAAAAAATAAAAACTAACTCCTGAAGGAGCCTATGTCCTAACCTCCTGAGGACACAACTAAAACTGAACTGGCTCCGCCTGGGAGCTGGGGTATAGCAGGAGGAGGAGGGATTAGTTCTGTTTTTTTGTTGTGTCCTGCCTCCTAGTGGTGTTAGCTATACCCATTGTTCCTGTGTCCCCCAAGCAGACCTAGGAGAAAAAGCTTTTAAAGCCCTTGGAAGCAGTTCCAGAGACCAACCTACCAATTACGTTGAGGGTAGCCATACATGGCAGGGAGGCCTGGCAGGGCCTGGTAAGTGCTGCGACCCCGGGAGAAGGTATGGAGGAAGTGTTGCTTAAATGGGCCAAAGTTTACCACGCCAACTTGGTCATGGAGCAACTAGAAGCAAGCGACAGAAACAGTCAGCAACTCAACCCAAAACTACTTTATATTCTGAGAACTGCACTTATAAAGCTAGTCAGCTAGAGAGTGACTCACCCGCATTGCAGTTTCAAAGGAGCCGGCCAGGATGTGATCAACAGGAAGCTGGGAGTTATTACACCATGTCTGCAGGAAGAAAGGGAATGATCAGCTTGGAACATAACAATAGTGACACCAAGTTTGGGCTATTGGCAGGCGAAGAAGCAAATCTGTGCCAACTGGAAGCGGGTCTGGTGGGAGGCTCAAGGTGAACTGCCTGGATGATCAAGTCTCTCAACTACACTCGTGCCCATAGAAAGAAGACCACATTTGCAAGCCTGAGGCCTGCACCCTTCTGAACGGAATTAACCAAAGATGGACAAGAAGTCAGGATGGGGTGCAGTGCTGACTGCGATGAGAAAATCCCACCAACTAAGCTCCTCTGTCCTGGTCACAAACACAACTGGGTGGCCCGACTAGATAGATATAATGACCCTGGTAGGAGATCCTGCATAGGGGCCAACACTAGGAGTCAAGATAGATGACTTTGCTTCGATTTCTACTTAAGTATGTTCTCTGACCTAAGAACTCCACTAGCTCAAAGCACAACATAGGCCAAAGCTCTGTATCTCCTTAGAGCAAGAACTCTGATCAACAAATTTGAAAAAGGGCATCTTTTGTTAAGACTTAATGTTCAATCAAGTTTAGGGTGCAGTTTTAACCCAAAGATTGCTGTGTGCCCTGCAAATGTACAGGAGACCAATATTACCTGAGCTGGACTGTTGCCTTTAGTTGGGGGCACAAAGAAGCCATCTTCAGCTGAGCCAGACGGGCCAGAGGGAACATCCTAGGAACCAAAGTACAGTTATTATTGGCTGAGGTTAACGCTTCACCCAAATAATCTTGACTTTGAAGTGGATTCATCCAGAATTTTTGTGCTCATCATTCAGTATCAATGTTCAAAGTAAATCTCACCAGCTCAGGGGGAAGGTCAAGATCCTCCTCCACATCCCATCCTTCACCCTCTTCATGCCCTTTGCCTGCCACCTCGTCTCCAAAGTTTTCCCCAGCATCCACAAAACCATCTACAAAGATGAAGAACACTTAGCTTCCTCTTCTACCTCAATAATACCTGGCGGGTTTAGGTGTGAATTTATTGCTCACCTTCATCCAGCTGAAGCTCAGCGTCTTCTCCCCAGCCTTCACCTCCCACAGTATCCACATCGATATCTGCAGCCAGTGCTCCACCCTTACCTGTGAAGGCAAAAACCGTTATATTAAAGGATAAGTAAACCTTTAAAATAAGTGAATGTAAAATTGATGAGGGGGCTATTCTAAGCACTTTTGTAATTTACATTCATTATTTATTTTCATATTATTCCAAGATATTAAGGGATACATGTACTGTTAATTTAAAGGGATACTGTCATGGGAAATTTTTTTTCAAAATGAATCAGTTAATAGTGCTGCTCCAGCAGAATTCTGCACTGAATCCATTTCTCAAAAGAGCAAACAGATTTTTGAATTTTGAAATCTGACATGGGGCTAGACATTTTGTCAATTTCCCAGCTGCCCCAAGTCATGTGACTTGTTCTCTGATAAACTTCAATCACTCTTTACTGCTGTACTGCAAGTTGGAGTGATATCACCCCCTCCCTTTTCCCCCAGCAGCCAAACAAAAGAACAATGGGAAGGTAATCAGATAACAGCTCCCTAACACAAGATAACAGCTGCCTGGTAGATCTAAGAACAACACTCAATAGTAAAAACCCATGTCCCACTGAGACACATTCAGTTACATTGAGAAGGAAAAACAGCAGCCTGCCAGAAAGCATTTCTCTCCTAAAGTGCAGGCACAAGTCACATGACCAGGGGCAGTTGGTATAATTGACAATATGTCTAGCCCCATGTCAGATTTCAAAATTGAATATAAAAAAATCTGTTTGCTCTTTTGAGAAATGGATTTCAGTGCAGAATTCTGCTGGAGCAGCACTATTAACTGATTCATTTTGAAAAATGTTTTTTTTGCCATGACAGTATCCCGTTAAATGAATTTTGTTACAACAGCGCCACCTGCTGGTCATTTTCCAACCAGTTTGACCACTAAGTAGTCAAGGAAGTTGTCAGGAGAAAGAAAGAGGCTTCTCTGATGTTCTTCTGCTTAGGAAAGATGTGAGAAAGGTTTCTAATTTTTTTCCTAAGCAGAAGAACATCAGAGCAGCCTCTTTCTTTCTCCTGACAACTTCCTTGACTACTTTCTGGTCAGACCGGTGGGAAAATGACCAGCAGGTAGCGCTGCTGTAACAAAATGCATTCATGTTTAACAGTACACGTATCACTTAATATCTTGGAAAATGAATGTACATTGCAAAATCACTTCGAATAGCAGCCCATATCAACTTTACATTGACTTATTTTTAAGGTTTACTTATCCTTTAAAGGAAAAAGCACAGGAGCTGCTCACTGTCCATATTTCATAATGCTCTGTTATTCCGTGTGCTTTCAGAGAGGATGGCTTAACATAAAAGATTATTAGAAGAAGCTTTACCTTTGTTTGCAATGCTTCCTTCAAAGAAGCCCTTAGACATGGTCAACAGAGGCCAATTAGTGTCCAGAGGCATGATGGGGGGTGGGGGCATCAGCAGTATAGCATCAGGGTCGACCTCTGGAATCTATAACAAAATATTTGACTTTCTGAGTGCTGTCTAAAGAAAACCTAAATATAAGCCAACACAAGCTTTCATCCACCATAGTGCTTACTATTTCTTTTTCTGGGTCAAAGGACTCCCTCAAGCTCTCCTCTTCATCGTTGATTCCATGGGTGGCGGCTGTCAGGTAGGCCAGAGATTCTGAGGGAGAGCAGGAGAGGATAAGCTCACAGGAAGTGACCAAACAAAGAGGATGGGTTAAGGAAGAGTATGAAAAAGTGACTGCACTTACTCTGCCCACAGTTCTTCAGTATCCGCACCCTTTCATCCACATCCCCAAGGAACAGCGCATTCTGGTACTGGCCACTCATGTCTTTGCGGATCTCGGCTGTAACCCAAGACAAAGAGAAGGGGGGCGGTGTAGATAGACATTTTGCAACCGTCAGATTTAAAGCCTCGGCAACAGAGAAATGGCTTACCGATTTTCATCATCTTGCGCAGTTTTTCCAGGTTGCCAGTGATGAGGTAAAGGAAGGAGAGCTTGTCAAAGTTCTTGGTGCGCTGGTAGCACATCTCCACAATCTGGTGGTTCCCCTGTAGCAGGGCCACCTCTCCCAACTTCTCCCAGCAATTCTTGTCATCCAGAGCCTTGGCTGCTTCAAGGGCGATCTGAGATTTAGGTAAATAATTAATCAGAATCCAACAGTCTAAGCATCAGCCGACTCATCCAGAGGCCACGATATTAAGAAGATGGCATTTAGCAAATCTCAGTTTGCGTTGGTGACACCATCTTGTATAAGATGGAGATGTAGAAATAAGAACACCACAAACCTCTTATTACTAGCCATAACTTGCCAGGACAAAAAAAAAATGGACTCTGACAGATATTTTAGCTCAATTAGGGATAATCTAGTAATTTGACTCATCGCTATACCTCAAACCGGTGAGATGTATAAGTGGTTAGCACCCCTTACCTCAATGTTTCCACATTCCAGAGCCAGGCCGAATCGGGTCTTCTCATCCTTCACAAAGTGCAGCGCCACCTCTGGGTAGCCCTTCTTTTGGAGGTAGGCAATTATGGACTGACCCACGAGTTTAGCGTTTCTCACCATGTGCAGCACCTGAGGGTGATCGGATCAGAAACACATTAATAAGTGTATTTAAATCAACATACCTACATATATAAAGGCCCTGTACTAGAGATCCTGAATAGACATAAGAAATCAAAGCCTCAGTGTAAATCTGCTTTTTGGTTGCTGGGCATCACTCACCCTGGTAACCAGATGGATAAAAACAAAATAGAAAGGCAAATTTATTCAAAGCACAACGTTCAGGGAATAGATGAACAGTTAAAGGGAAGGTAACACCAGGAAAAAAACCAAACCCTACATGTATGAATGTATTACAGGTATGGGACCTGTTATCCAGAATGCTTGGGACCTGTGGTTTTCCGGATAATGGATCTTTCCGTGATTTGGATCATCATACCTTAAAGGGGTGGTTCACCTTCAACCAACTAGTTGGTTTCAGATGGATCAACAACGACTTTTTCCAATGACTTTCTATTTTCTATGTGTGACCGTTTTTCTAATATTAAAGGGGACCCGTCACCCAAAGTAAATTATTCAAATCCTATTTTATCATGTTAGTCAAGCAAAATGAACTTTAATTACACTGTATAAATTATTTGAATATTGTTCCCATCAGTCTGGGAATTCATAATTATAGCAACCAGGAAGGAGCCATTTTGTGGACACTGTTATTAAGGCAAGTCTTGTATCATCTCAGAATCTTGTTTGTGCACCAGGGGACAGGGACCCAATGTCCATCCCCATGTCCTGGCTACACAATTAAATCGTTAAGAGAACTGGGGGAATGTAGGGAGAGCAGTGACATCTAGGAAATGCTGAATGGAAAGTGAAAGTAATTGCTTGCCCCACCTCTATGCCTAGGCATAGAGGCGGGGTAGGCAACATTTGATTGACAGCTGATATTTTTAAACGCGTTTACAACAGCTATGAATGCTTTCATAAAAAAGAAATTGGATTTCATATTTAATTTAAGAAGGACTTTTATTATACAGATTTTTATTTCTGGGTGACGGGTCCACTTTAAAGTATAAAGTGTAATTTTTCACCTTCTAAAGCAGCTCTGGCAGGAGGGGTCGCCGACCCTGTAAACTATTCTAAACTGATATATTTAGTTGATACATTTCTTATCTTTGTCCCTGCTGAACGGAATCCCTGAGTTTCATTACAGGCAGCTGTTAACTTGATACAATAGTTGCTAATACTCCAGAGATGCTGCTGAGAAATGTATCAACTAAATGTTGCAAAATTGTAACAGTTCAGAATCTGCACCTGAATTACTGAGCTGCCAGACTCAAACACCACAGACACCAACATTCAACTTTATACTTAGATTTTGGAAAAACAGTAAAAAATAAATAATGGAAAGTGATTGAAAAAAGTCTAAAAACAACTGAATTGAAAGTGGACATCCCCTTTAAAGGTGGCCACATACATAGAGATCGCTTGACGATTTCACCAAACGAGCAGATCTCTCCCAGATATACCCACCTTCAAGGTGAGTGTTATCAGGCTGATTCGCTCGTGGGCCCTAGGGCCCAACGATTGGATCATAACAAAAGCAATGCGGGTGGTCAGATTCGGTCTGCGATCTGACGGGATTTTTACCCCTGCCCAATCGACATCTGGCCGACTATCGTCCAGATATTGATCGGAGAAGCCCTTCGGAGGGCCCCAAACACCAATAAGCTGCCGACTCGGTCTGTTGGCAGCTTTTAATCGGCCTGTGTATGGCCAGCTTTAGTCTACTAGGAAATCATGTAAACATGAAATAAACCCAATAGGCTGGTTTTGCTTCCAATAAGGATTAATTATTTCTTAGTTGGAATCAAGTACAAGCTACTGTTTTATTATTACAAAGAAAAGTGAAATCATTTTTTAAAATATTTAATTATTTGGATAAAATAGAGTTTATTGGAGACAGCTGTTCCCTAATTCGGAGCTCTCTGGATAACGGGTTTCCGGATAACGGATCCCATACCATATATTCAATAAGCCTGTCCACACAAGTTTAGAATTCTACCAATCACAGCTCAGCCTCTTGGGGAGAGAGCAGCCAATACAGTATGTTACATTCTATCATATTTCCTTTTGCAAATAAGGGTGGTCATAGCCCTCACCTCATCGTACTTCCGGTTAATCAAAGCGAGCTTGAACTTGAATTCAGTCGGATCAATTGTTAGCACCCGAGGTCTGCATTCCCGATCCAGGCAATATACATTGTTGCCCTTGACGCGTGTGATGTAAATGGGGAGATCCAGTGTACGAATAATACCGTGATCTCTGTTGGAAAAAAACCCAAAACATTACTATTTGATTGGAAGCACAAGATTTCTAGCCGGCACATAACGAATCCACAATGAAATCGCAGGGTGCAGCTAGGTATAAGCAGCAACACTTAACCACCCTAATCTATGAACTTGCATGGAAACAAACAGCCCGATTTGGCAAGTTTAAACAGACATACCCGGTGGTGAGTGCGTATTTGATGTGGTTGCTGGTAGTGTAGATGAACACCCCACTCTCGTCCCAAGCGCCACTCTTGACGCGGATATTCTCGTGGATGTTGCAGAGGGATTCCAGCTTTCTATTGCAGATCATAATAGCTGTGGGAGAAAGAGCAAGAGGGTGAATTCACCTGCTTTGGTTTTTGTCGCCCTTTAAGGGGAACTAAAGTCTAAAATGTAATAATGCTAGAAATGTTGTGTTTTGCACACTAAACATAAACATGAACTTACTGCACCAGAAGCCTAATAAAACAAATGATTTATGTTTTTTAAAGTTGGCCACAAGGGGTCATCATCTTGTAACTATGACTGTACCAAGACTGTGCACATGCTCAGTGTGGTCTGGGCTTCAGTTGGGAGGTTAAGCTTAGGGATCGTCATAAATGATCAAAACAGCACAAGTCAAATAATATCTGCCAGAAGCCGATAAAGCAAGATTGATTAATAATCAGAATATACAGACTGTACTGGGTCTGCGGATATGAATCTCTACACAGTCACCAGCTGCTCTACAGGGAAACAAACAAAGTTGCTTGACTTTTGGGAAGTTTGTTTAAAAGTATGATCGTTTCATGCAGAGCAGCTAGGGACCATCTGAAGTTTCCTATCCGCAGCAGTCAGAGCAAATAAAACGAAGGGGGGAATTTCACTGCATACAGTCTTCTTATAAAAACGGTACACATTTCTAACTAAAGTATATTGAAGATAGATTTATTTTTCATAAAAGAAAGTAAAAATGGGATTTTATTTTTTTTGCCTTTAAATCCCCTTTAATTTCCTCTATGCTCTATCCTGCAGGGGAATGGAATAATACTTCCTTGGTGTTAAATGGTGACAACCTCTGGCAGAAAAATAACTGCACCACCTCAGAGTCCCTCTCTCCCTCCCACAAGAAAAATAAGAACCACAGAAACTAAAAAAACCCTGTTATAAAGCTTACCATGCTTGGCCAGAAGAGCCACATGGGACATGTCTGATGACCAAATGACATACTTCACTTTGGAGATCTTCACAGATGCCAGGGTGCTGCATAGGAAGATAAAAAAAAAATGCAGTGGGTTCAAACCATACGTGATACAGCTGGCCCTGTCCTAAACTATTTGGAGAATGCCCTTCTGCTCTCTGGCAAACTCTTCTATTCAGACCATGAAGCCTCAAAGTAAAAGTGAACCATGACTCTAGTCAATGCCTTCTCTCAGTTAGTAAACTCCATATAAAAGCAATGGCAAAACTGCGTGATTTGTACATCCACTAAGAAACCTGCCAGTCCAGCTCACCGCTTCTGCTGAACATCAAAGAGAGTAATGGAGTCAGAGTCTCGGAGAAGCAGGTTCCCAGTCCCGGCATAGAAGATCTCATCACAGTTGGGCACCTGGACCTTCTTGGTGATCTCGTTCTTCAGGTTCTTGATGAGAATCTGCAGGAAGTGGAGAAAGGGGAAATCAGTAGCTGAATATGAAGCATGGTGCATGCTGAAAGCAGAACAATTTACGGTACTTACAGAATGCATGCGATCCAGGACTGCAAATCTATTCCGCGCCACCCACACCGCAGTCAGACCAGAGGATCGCTTCCCTTCAGGGGCTGAGTAGAGAAACAATATCATCAGGTGCACCAAAACCTGACTGCAAAATGCTCCAATAGCCTGTAATCTCTATTTGAAAGAGGTCTACTCCTTACCATCAGGATTCTGGGAGTCGGTATCCTTGGGGATGGTGTACAAGTCATAAGTGCTGTTTTCCAGGTTGCTGGCTCTCTGTTATAAGAGATTTGAAATGCAGGAGAATACATTAACACATAGTACGTGAATTCCTGGATTCGCTTGATTTGGATGTCTGTCTTGCCTAGTCTTACCGTGCAAAGCAGGACGGCATTTTCAGCTGGGTTGTACGACATATTGAACACTGGGAACTTGGAGCCGCTGTAAAATATAAGAGATACAAACCATATGTTGCAGTTAAAAGACTCCCAACATTCCCCTTCCCAAATTATTTTCCAGTGCCTCCCATCCAATAAACCATTAAAGGAGAAGGATAGTTAGTTTATTGCCAATAGATTAGCCACACTAGTGCAAGCTAGAACATTTTATTTATTCTGCAGAATGCTTAACCATTCCGGAGTAAACAGCTCTAGAAACTCTCCGTTTGTTTAGGATAGAAGCTGCCATATCTGACCTTTCTGATAAAGCAGACTTAGTTTTAGCCTTTCCTTCTCCTTAAAGCATGGCAGTCCATCTGAGCAGAATTTTAGTATCTTGTTAAACATGCAACCAAACCCATTTTCTCACCTTCTTAGCTGCATCACAGCCACATCCTTGGAGCTGTTAAAGTCCAACTGGCGCAGGAATCTGTCCTTCACATAATACAAGATATTGCCATGCACTGCATATGCGGGCCGCTCTCGTTCCAGCTTGAACACGATCATCCCACCATCATGTCCTTTGTAAGGGTAACAAGCAAGAGAGGGTCTGTTACTAAGGAAATCTACTTATGCATTTTCTGTATTAGAAATCACTTTCTGCAGGTTATGCTACTGCACGACTGGGGTGTTACCTGCTGCAAAAAGGTTAAGATTGGGGTGGGCGGCGAGTACCCAGAAGCGGTCGTGGTCTCTGCGGAATGTCTGGACTCCAGTCCTGTGGACGAGAGAGAAATTTGAACAACTGAATCCAAGAAGAGTAGAGCTGTAGCCCCCGGTTCCTGGCATCTTTATCCATAACAACAACTCTTTCTGACACGAGGAGTAAAAATAAAAAAAACCAGCAAAGTATGGAAAAAAAACACTCACCTTTTGGACATGTCCCACACTCTAATGCTTTTGTCCTCAGAGTTACTGAGAATCAGCTCTTGGCGGGGATGAAAGACGGCGCATGAGACGTTGTTGTAATGACCACGGCATGTGTCCACTTCCCAGGCTTTGGACTCTGCACAAGAGAGAGAAATCGGCAGTCAGTTATCACACGTATGTGGCCTGATGTGGACACTCTGATGCCAAACAGGATTTCAAAAAGGAGTGCAAAAGCTTAGGAGTGAGAAGAGTCAAGTTTAGGATTGCTGCTGAATATACCAACCCAAGATTAATAGGCACCAAATTAAAATGTTCTGTCTAGAAGCCTTAGCCTGGGCAGAAACATTCTTCTAGGACAAAGTTTCCTAATTGTCACCCTTATACCAGAATCCTCGGTTTAACACATTTTTGAAACCCGGAGCAGACCCGAAACCAACATTTTTACCCACTTGGAACCACTACTGCCTTATCCACAACCTGCTGACTACCATTACTCACAAGTACTGTTGCTGAAGTGGTATCATCAGAAGTGGGCGGGGCAGAAAAGTTTTTTTAAATGTTTTAAAGGAGTAAAATATAGATAATAAATATAGATAAGACCCGCAACAAGACCTGCAGACCCTCCTCCATACCTGAAAATCCTACCTGCAACCTGCAGGGTAACCCATAGGTACCCGAACTGCAACAGGACTTCACTTTACAACTAGATGTGAAAGCAGCTCCCTTGCTATAATACCAGTGTTGGTTCCATGCAAAGACAAGTTTCTATTGCATGTAGAATACCATGACTTCATCATCAAGGGCCCTCACTAGATAAAGGGGAACTCTGAGGGTTGGAAGGAATGAAAGCAGCAATCTCTTCTGCTATAAACTTCAGTTGTTGATTGAAAGGACAATCGTATTTAGAGGGACCTAGGGACCACTGGGTTTAGGTGTACGCTTCCTGGGAAGGACAAGACTTAAAGTGGGAAATACAGTCATATGAAAAAGTTTGGGAACCCCTCTCAGCCTGCATAGTAATTTACTCAGATTTCAACAAAAAAGATAAGTACTATGTCTTTCTTTTCCCAGGAACATCCGAGTACTGGGGTGTTTTCTGAATGAAGATTTTTAGTGAAGCAGTATTCAGTTGTATGAAATTAAATCAAATGTGAAAAACTGGCTGTGCAAAAACTTGCTAATTTGAATACATGTAACTGCTCAATACTGATTACTGGCAACACCAAATTGATTGGATTAGCTCGTAAAGCCTTGAACTTCATAGGCAGGTGTGTCCAATCATGAGAAAAGGTATTTAAGGTGGCCAATTGCAAGTTGTGCTTCTGTTTGACTCTCCTCTGAAGAGTGACAGCATGGGATCCTCAAAGCAACTCTCAAAAGATCTGAAAACAAAGATTGTTCAGTATAATGGTTTAGGGGAATCAAGAAATGGAAGGCCACAGGCACAGTTGCTGTAAAACCCAGATCTGGCAGGCCAAGAAAAAATACAGGAGCGACATATGCGGAGGATTGTGAGAATTGTTACAGATAACCTGAAGAGGAATACTGCATTGCAACTGTCAAATTTGGTGGAGGTTCCATCATGCTGTGGGGCTGTGTGGAAAGCTACACTTGGAAATGTACAAAGACATTTATGCAGAGGGACAAGTACAATATTCTGGAATGGCAGTCACAGTCCCCCAACTTGAATATCCCATATTTATGGGATGATTTGAAGCAGACTGGGTTGCTGTGCTCCCATGAGGGTGGCCCCTGACTTGCGTTTTGAGTCAGGGGAGATGCACATGCACCCATGCTTAATCAAAGCTTCACTTCCTTTGCTCTTACCATTAGGTGGGCGGGAAGTCTTTTTCTGGCTGCCAACCAGAGCCTTGCAAAAGGCAACCAATGGCCTTGCACCGCCCACTCCAGCACCTTTTTTGTGTCTGGTTTGAGCACCCTGGATGGGTCTTTTGGCTGGACTCGCAGGCCATGGCACGCCCTGGGGGAAGCTTCAGCAGAACCCAGGGTGGACAGGACTCCCCCTAGCTTCTGCGAAGGGGAGTCCAAGCGTCCCCAAACCCCTTCCGGGGGGCGGGGTGGTGGGCCCTCCCTAGCTTCGGCGAAGGGGGACCCACCCGTTCGAGCTGTTCGCTGGCGGTAGCTGGGAACAGCTTGGGCAACGGAGCCCATGCCTTCGAGTAGGACTCGGAAGGATGATTCAATATCATCTCTGTTGAGTGCCCAAATTTATGCACCTGTCTAATTTTGTTATGATGCATATTGCATATTTTCTGGTAATCCAATAAACTTTATGTCACTGCTGAAATACTACTATTTCCATAAAGGCATGTTATATATTAAAAGGAAGTTGCTACTTTGAAAGCTCATCCTATGATAAACAAAACTCCAAAGAATTAAGAGGGGTTCCCAAAACTTTTTCATAGGACTGTACAGCCCTAAGATCATTGCCGGGTGTAATTTTTAAAAAATTATATATAATATATACACAACTAATTCCCAAGTAGATTTAATTGCTGCATAGAAAAAAAACTGTACACCACACTCACACACCGTGCAGCTAATAGGCCTATAAAAACTTCAAGCGAGCAATTACCCAGAATCACCATAGTGCGCCAGTGCAAGATCACTGTAGTACCAGCAGCTGTATTGTACAGTTTATTGCATGAGGCTTCACTTACACTGTCAATATGAACACAGGGGGCGCAAGGGGTCATTGCATAGGGTAAATGGCAAATAATAGTGTGGTGGCGTTTGGCCCTTAAATAAAATATCTGCATGGACGGAAAAAAACACCAGTGCAAAGCCCTATGACTATCCACTATAGATAAGCATATATATATATATATATATATATATATATATATATATATATATATATATATATATATATATATATATATATATATATATATATATATAGATAAGCAGGACCTTATTATTGGGTGAGCCAAGAGCAGTGCACAATACATAGCTATTAGCGGATAGGGGTTATACAACTGTAAGTGAAGCCAGACTGGGGGTATTGAATCTAATAGCACTAGGAGGAATTGGGTTGGGTGCTAGGTGCAAATACTACAGTGACTTGCAACAGGAAGCATGCTGCACAAAGCAATAGCGGGCATACACCTCTCAGCATGTCCGCTGGGGACTGGCCCGTGCTTGGTGGAGCAAAATCTGCAAGATAAAGAGAAAAACGGATATGCTTCAGTGTCTGTGCTAAAGGGGAAGCGACCTACGCATGGCAGAGAGATGCACTGGCAATATTTAGATATCTGTGTTCATAAAGGGATCAGGGATTGGATTTTACCCTCCTCCCCTGCTCTTTCCTGCTTTCTTCTTAAAAGCTAAGGGAGGTGACAGCAAAATATAATCTACTATTTCACACACTGCGCCCCAAATCCATCCAGTATTTGGGATATCCCACAGTGAGACATTACCAGAAAATGAACAACCAGTTCTGGAAGTTATCAGGCACTCACCGTTCATCCTCCAGATTTTGACTTGTCGGTCATCTGCTCCGGATACGATCAAAGGCATGGTGGGGTGGAAGGCGGCCCAGTTAACTCCACGATCGTGCCCCTGTATAGAGAGAGAGATTGAGAGAGAGGTGTCACGTATCAGAACCTATAGCTCTTATGACATTTGTTTTAGGAGGATTAGGGAATTTAAGATGTACATATAAATCCATGGTTGTGTTCAGTACCTCTAGAACATGCTTAACCACAGCATCCGAAGTCCCAAACAGATCCACCCCAGAGATCCCCCGGACATCGGCTTCCACCGCTCCAGGAGACAGATTCTTCTTCCTCAGGCCTTTCCGTGAGAGGAGAGCAGAGCAGGGCAGGGTAAGACAAGCAAACCAACAATAAAAACTACAATAGTCACTTACCAACCAAAACCACTATAAGGGACAGACTGAGCTCCATGTTGCTTGTTTATTCAGTTTGGGGCACAAAACTATTTGGTAGCAGAGTTATGGACCCTAGCAAACTGGGAGATTAATAGGAAAAACTTGAATCTGTTTCTTGGTTGCTGGGGTCACTGACCCAGCCTATTACAGGCCAGTGTGGCTGAAGAAATGCCAGATAATAACAAGTATGAATATCTAAGATATACAGGTCGATCTTAGTGGTATACAGACAGCGGGAATGAAGTCATGGAGGGCCGGTGCCTGGATCTGATGATGGATGCCCGGTTCCGCTGGCAAGTGATGCAGAGGCATGAATGGAAAATGTCTGGAACTGCACAGACCCAGAGGGCAGGGAAGGACACTTTGGATGGACCAGTAGTTGTGTAAACTTGATGGTGGGGAGGGGAAACGTGGGTTAATGGGGATGCTGAGGGTTAGATCCTGCATGCATGCACAGGGAGGAGAATTACAGGGAAATTAATTCAACTGGAGAAGCCAGAAGTACACATCGGTTAGCTAGAAGACATTGCTCCTTTTTCTAGGGTGGCTAAAGGAACAGGGTTTAGGAAGTATTGTGTGGCCTGGTAATTCAAAAAGAAACACAATCAGGTTTGCACACTTAAAAAATTTTTTGTGTAAGATTAGGTGGTATCACAGAAAAACTTTTTACTGTTTAAAAGAATCAATTTGACAATCACAACGTTTACATAAACAGTCTAGCATATATAACGATAATATACATACCACCCAATGGCGTGTACACGGCAAAAAGAAAGCAACAAGGAGCGGATACACTTGCCAGAAATGAGAATAAACCCAACGCTTCGGCACAACAAGAAAAAACCCAACGCTTCGGCACAACAAGAAAAAACCCAACGCTTCGGCACAACAAGAAAAAACCCAACGCTTCGGCACAACAAGAAAAAACCCAACGCTTCGGCACAACAAGAAAAAACCCAACGCTTCGGCACAACAAGAAAAAACCCAACGCTTCGGCACAACAAGGGGATTCTCACAAAGGCTGTTGTGCAGAAACGTTGGGTTTGTTCTCATTTCTGGCAGGTGTATCCGCTCCTTGTTGCTTTCTTTTTGCCGTGTACACGCCATTGGGTGGTATGTATATTACCGTTATATATGCTAGACTGTTTTTGTAAACAGTGTTTTAATTGTCAAATTGATTCTTTTAAACAGTAAAACTTTTTTTTGTGATACCACTTGAGTCTTCTACAAAAGTTTTTTTGAGTGTGCAAACCTGAAATATATGATATTGTGAGTGTTTGGTTACTCTATTTAGGGGTAACTTTAGGTATTTGTGCACCTCTAAACATATATTACCATTTTTTTTTCTATTAGTGTGCATGAATCAGGTGCAAATGGGTGTAGGGCTGGCCAAACCTGCTCAGTGTAAATTGCACTAGATCGGCCAAATATCGATTTCCTCATAGATCTTTGCACAAAACATCTTTGGTGCCCTTTATGGTTTGGATATGGCTAAGTGTGGAGCATCAATGCACCCATAAATGACATTTTATGACATGACAGTAGAGCTACACAGAGATATCAGTATTGTGGCAAATGTAAGTGGCAGCACCAATGAGCCATATGTTCCAGTTCCTGTGCCGTGTAACGTGTCATTTCTATATAATATAATAATAATATATAATAATGGGTTCAGAACTTTGTGTAAATGTGTAAAGGACTGTCCTGCCTCAGGGAAACAAGGTCTTATGAAGAAATATAAATATATGGAGGATAATGTACTGTATATTAGGATGCACCGAATCCAGGATTCGGTTCGGGATTCGGCCTTTTTCAGCAGGATTCAAATTCGGCCGAATCCTTCTGCCCGGCAAAACCGAATCCAAATATGCATATGCAAATTAGAGGTGGGGAGGAAAATCATGTGACTTTTTGTCACAAAACAAGGAAGTAAAAAATGTTCTCTCTTTCCCGCATATGCAAATTAGGATTCGGATCGGTATTCGGTGAACCTTTTGCGAAGGATTCAGGGGTTTGGCCGAATCCAAAATAGTGGGGGCTGGAGTGTAGGCGGTTATTATCATTATACAGTTAGACAAAGGCTTGATGCATGAAACATACAGTTAGTATCGTACACACACTTCTTACCATACAGTGTTTAGGGCACATTGGTGCAGACATGCACATAGGAAATAGTTACATAATTAGCATGCGTCACACAGCAGTTACACATAAACATTAGACGGCAGCAAGAGGTTGGTAAGGAAGCCCCTCCAGGTTCATCTGGGCGGAGAGAGAGAGAGAGGATGAAGGGGGAGGCAGACCCTTCTCACCTCAAAACCAGGCTTTAGAACAACTGGTCTTATCTGCCGTGTGCTTTTATAATAGTGTGGCCTGTCCCATTGAGAACTGCAGGAGAGAAGTGACGGTGCAGGGGAACAGCCTCCTTACCGAGGAAGGATAAACTATTTATTATTTATGAACATAGGTGCTAATGGCAACCAATCGGATCTTTGCTTTCATCTTCTAAATCTGCAGGGGGCTTTAAAAATTTTAAAAGTGCCATTTTGCATTCAAGTATCACCCAAGTGGCATGGACAGAATAGTAAAGTTGGGAAAAGTACTATACTGCACATGACCCATTGGGCACAGGGGATAGATAGGTTATCAGGTGCAACATGGCCGTGCAGCGTTCGACAAAAATGTACAGCCTAAAAAAATGCTATAGTGTATTAAAGTGGTTGTTCTCCTTTAAATGAACTTTAAGTATGATGTAGAGACTGATATTCGGAGACAATCTACAATTGGTTTGTGGCTTTTTAGCTTTTTTATTCAGCAGCTCTCCAGCTTGCAATTTCAGCAATCTGGTTGCAAGGGTCCACATTACCCCAGCAACCATGCATCGATTTGAATAAGAGACTGAAATATGAATAGAAAAATGAGTCATAAAAAGTAGCAGTAACAATGCATTTGTAGCCTTGCAGAGTATTTGTTTTTTTAGATGGGTCAGTGACCCCCATTTGAAAGCTGGATATGGTCAAAAGATAAAAATATCCAAAAATCATTAAAAAATTATATAAAAAAAAAAAGAAAAATGAAAGCCAATTGCAAAGTTGCTTAGAATTAGCTATTCTACAACATACTAAAAGTTGAAGGAAAGGTTACAACTAAGTGAGCTTTATCAGAAAGGTCGATATAAATACACCAGTAACCCCTCAAAGTAATGCTGCTCTGAGTCCTCTGTCACAAGAAACAGCACATTTCTTTCCTTCTATTGTGTACTCATGGGCTTCTGTATCAGACTTCCTGTTTTCAGCTTACACCTCCAGGGCTAGGGCTTGAGCATGCTCAGTTTGCTCCTCTCCCCACCCACCCCTCCCTTCTCTGCTGTAATGTGAGCCCAGAGCAACGAGTGAGCAGGGAGAGACTTGGGCAGGAAGTGATGTCACACCAAGCTAATATGGCAGCTGCTATCCTAAAGAAACAGAGCTTCTAGAGCTTTTTACTCTATGGTAAAACATTTTACCGAATAAATATAGCATTCTAGCTTGCACTATTGCAGCTAATCTATTGGCAATAAACTGCCTCCGTAACTTTCCTTCTCCTTTAAAGGTGAACCACCCCTTTAAGCCTAAGCCCAAAGAGTTCAACCTTTCCAAAGCGAAAGAATCCAGAGGAAGACAACCTCAACTCATTAGGTCTGAGGCCAAATTGTGCCGCCTGTGTGATATCTATAAGTGAGAAGAGCTGATAACACTACATGTGATACACTCTATTGGATACACAGTAGGAAGAGAAATAAATAAAGGCCCCAACCTGTTGCATTTCTTTCTATATTTACAATAAAGGAAAATAGAAGCATTTAAATCTTTACTATACTAGGGCTGACGGCAAGTCTAACTGCAGTGTTCCCCCTAAGTATTGATTAATGGGCTGCAACTCCCTGAAACCTGTATCCTTCACCTCCCCAGCACTTTCGTTTAGGCCTTTCCCCTGCTCCGGCGCTTCTCTCCCCTTGCAGTTGGGAATAGGCAGATGCCACAAGGACCCCCTCAACCTGGGCAGCTCACCAGAAATATCCCAAACTCGCACAGTCTGATCCAAGCTGGCAGATACCACCAGGTCTTCAGAGGGGTGGAACTGAGCGCACATGACGTAATGGTTGTGACCAGTAAGAACGCTGCAAAAGGAAGAGAAGAGTGTTATAGTAACATTAAAGAGGATCTATTAGGAAAATAAAAAAATTAACAAAAGCCTCATCTCGCTGTCTTAAGAAACTTTCTAAATACAATCAATTAGATATTCTGTACTGTTTCTGAAATAACCAATTAACTCTTCACTGTCCCTCTCTCAGCAACTGGTCGCTTTTTTTTTTCTTTCTTCATGCAGTAGGTGGAGTCAGTTTTTGATTGACAGTTAGGTCTTCCAATGCAAAATTAGAAACAGACGAGGAATCCGCAGTACTTAATCGGCAATCCCCCTTTATTGGTGTAGTATCACAACATGTTTCGGGGGACTTGTCCCTTTCTCAAGTGACAGTTAGGTCTGATTTATCATTTGGGGGATTGCTTGAAGATGTATTCGAGTTCACGATTTTAAAATGTATGTGCTAGAGTCAGTTCTTTTTTTAGCTTATGTTTGTGCTGGAGTTGGTTATTTGAGTTAAACTCTAAACATCTACTATGAAAGGAAGCCCCCCCCCCAAGAGAAGTATTAGACCTACCTGTCAATCAAAATGGGACCCAGACCTCAGTATGAAGGCAGCATTGAGAGAGAGAGACGGGTTGCTGAGAGCGAGATTGTGAAGAGCGACTTGAATATTAAATAAATACAGAATTTTTTAATTGATTCTATTTAGAAAGTGCCTTATTTTAGCGATATGTCACTTCATTGTTAAATTTTCATTTTCGCGATGGTTCCCCATTAAGGGTAAGTGTCAGTAGTTCATTTTACCAAACACAAGTGCGAGACTGCCAGTTCCAGATGCGGATAGTCTGATCATCGGATGCACTCAGGATCCAGGGGTACTCCTAAAAAACAACATACTGAGGGGGTTAGTGCTGCGCCTGTATCACTACACCCCTTCTATAAGCGCCTGATTGGTGCAATAAACCGATTTGCCCCTTTCCATCATCACAGACACAGTAAAATGTGGCCTTATAGTAGGGATGCACCGAATACAGCATTTGGTCTTTTTCAGCAGGATTCAGATTCGCCCGAATCGTTCTGCCTGGGCCGAACTGAATCCAAATCCTAATTTACATATTCAAATTAGGCAAATTAGGATTCCGTTCGGTATTCTGCCGAATCCTTTGCGAAGGGGGTTTGGCCTAACCCAAAATAGTGGATTTGGTGCATCCCTACCTTATAGGGAAACAAAGTCACAATATCACAGCTGTAGGAGACGCTTGTACGCCAGCTTTGTGCTTATTGGCTAATGGAGAGGCTTCCGTGCGAGTTATACAACTTACATGATGGAAGAAGGTGGTGCGGATATAATCGAGGTGTCCCAGCAGAGTGAAGAGGCAGCGGCGGAGCTTGTAATTCCACGCCTTAATTAGAGGGAGAGTCGCTTGTTACATCCCCATACAATTACAAAGAGTATCCTGACGGTAATATTTATCCCTCCTTACCTTGATTTTATAATCATCTCCCCCAGATACAAACAGTGGCTGCTGCTTGTGGAAGTCAATGCCACGGACGGGACCTACAGGACAAGAGGACAATCCATTTAGAATCAAAGGTCGAATTTCAAATTCATGTGAGTTTTTTAAAACTCTATTAAAAAAAAAAACTCTCCTAAACTCCCATAAATTCAACCAATCAAAATCTTTTCTAAAAAAAAATCTATTTTTTTTTTTAAACTCGGATGAATGGAATCGACCTGAAAACTAGAATCGAATTTGCTTTGAATTTTAAAAACTCGATTCGAGTTGTTTGCAGGAAGGCTACAAACAACTCTAAATTGAACCCTGGACCTCTACCATTGGCTTAAACAGCAATTCGGCAGGTTTTAGGTGGCGAATAGTCGACTTCGCGTTCTTAAAGGGCCAGAGTATTTTCAATTCGAAAATTAATTGAGGTAATGTGGCATTAAGGAGAAATCTCTTTAATTGGCCGAATTGAAAATAAATTAATTAAAGGTGTATTTGGAGACCAAATTGATCTGAATGTTTAAGAATTTTAATTTTGTTTTAAAAAATGTTCCACTTAAAACCTGGCCGGCCCGGGGGAATCATTCACTACAATCTACGAGATTTGGAAAATTCCTATTATTTAAGCGACCACCTACCTGAATCATTTTGAAAAATCTTTTTAAGCATTTATATTTTTATATGTTAGTTTCCTGGCTGGAAAGGTTTTAAGCAGAAATATTTTAAAGCAAAATTACGTTTCTTATACATTCAGATTAATTTGGTCTCCAAATACATCTTTAATTAATTTATTTTCAATTCGACCCTTGATAAATCTGCCGCTTAATGTAGGGAAGGCTATTGGAAATGGCGCCAGTTTGCAATGCAACTCACCGTCGTGCTCATCAAACTTGTCGATAAGAGTGCACATGCGGTAATCCCACAGCTGAATGACACCATTGTGCAAACTGGTGAGGACCCACGGCCTCTTCGGGTGAAAGCTCAGCCCTGTGGCACAAAATGAAGACTAAGTTAGTACAGAGGCTCATATACTTTATCAGGGCATCCCGTGCCATTATATGGCCAACTACACTAATAGTTTTCTGCAGACCAGAGGGATAAGTTCCCCTTTGTTGAACAGGGAGAAAGAGCAAGGAAGGGAGGGGATTGGGGTGGAGGTCGGGAAGGAGGCAGAGAAGGCATGGAGATGCGAGGACATCCAGGGATGGGGTGGAGAGGGTATGGAGAACACACAAGGAGTGGGTAATTTAAATAATCCACATATACAGGAAGTAATCACTTTGCTTTTTTCGTTTTTTATGAGAATATCGAGTTTAGGGATACTGTCATGGGAAAAAAATTGGGTTTTTTTCCAGTTAATATCTCTGCTCCAGCAGAATTCTGCACTGAAATCCATTTCTCAAAAGAGCAAACAGATTTTTTTATATTTAATTTTGAAATCTGACATGGGGCTAGACGTATTGTCAGTTTCCCAGCTGCCCCCAGTCATGTGACTTGTGCTCTGATAAACTTCAGTCTCTCTTTACTGCTGTACTGCAAGTTGGAGTGATATCACCCCTCCCCCAGCAGCCTAACAACAGAACAATGGGAAGGTAACCAGATAGCAGCTCCCTAACACAAGATAACAGCTGCCTGGTAGATCTAAGAACAACACTCAATAGTAAAATCCAGGTCCCACTGAGACACATTCAGTTACAGTGAGTATGAGAAACAACAGCCTGCCAGAAAGCAGTCCCATCCTAAAGTGCTGGCTCTTTCTGAAAGCACATGACCAGGCAAAATGACATGAGATGCACCTACACACCAATATTATAACTAAATACACTTGCTGGTTCAGGAATTAAATTTTATATTGTAGTATTTATACTTGCAGGGTAAACAGTGTCATTTAGAAATTAAAACATAAAAATAATGACAGAATCCCTTTAAACAACTCATATCATACATTTGTAGCAGGAGCACCCCCTGCTGTTCTGTCTGGCTAACGCTGGCCACAGACGCAAAGATACGATCTTACGAAACGAAGGTTCGTAAGATTTTAGGACCATGTGTGGAGAGTCCCGACATTCTTCACGGCGATCGGTCGTTCAGTTAATCGGACAGGTTAAAAGATTTATATCGGCTACCGATAATATCTGCGTGTATTGCCTATCTGACCATATCAACGGGAAACTGTCATTACTATTTGTCAGACATAACTTTCATACAATTGCCGTCTGTCAACTAATGGCCGAGCATTGTGTGATTTGTTCTCTTTACTACTTTATTTTAATCTGAAAGATCAGTTGCAGGTCGGAAGATTGGCAGGGACGATTGTTCGTCCAACACAGGCTAATAATCTGCACGTCTATGGCCGGCTTAAAGGGGATGTTCACCTTCCAACACTTTTTTCAGTTCAGTTGTTTTCAGATAGTTCACCAGAAATAAAGAATTGTTCCCATTACTTCCTATTTTCTAAATGTTCTATTATTTAAGTGTAAAGTGTTATTTTCACTTCTAAAGCAGGGGTCCCCAACTTTTTTTTCCAAGGACCGGAGGTGGTTGAGAAGGGTCGGGGAGGTGATCGAGAGAGGTCGGGGAGGGGGTTGGCATCCAATTTGGGCATACCGGTGTCCAATTCGGCAGGCCGCATTAAATTGTTTGGTGGCCCAGTTCAGGACTGTCCACGGCCCAGAACCATCGGTTGGGGACCCCTGTTCTAAAGCAGCTCTGAGAGGGGGGGTCGCCAATCCTGTAAACTGTAACTTCTAAATTAAAGGAATACTGTCATGGGAAAAAAATTGTTTTCAAAATGAATCAGTTAATAGTGCTGCTCCAGCAGAATTCTGCACTGAAATCCATTTCTCAAAAGAGCACACAGATTTTTTTTATATTCAGTTTTGAAATCTGACATGGGGCTAGACATATTGTCAATTTCCCAGCTGCCCCAAGTCATGTGACTTGTGCTGTGATAAACTTAAATCACTCTTTAATACATTTGGTTGATGCATTTCTTATCTTTGTCCCTGCTGAGCAGAATCTCTGGGTTTCATTACAGGCAGCTGTTAGAATTGATACAATAGTTGCCAATACTCCAGAGATGCTGCTGAGAAATGTATCAACTCAATGTATCAACTAAATGTATCAACGAATTGCTGCAAAATTATAACAGTTCAGAATCTGCGCCTGAATTACAGCTGCCAGACTCAAACATCAGAGACAGGCACATTAAAGGTGTTGTTTACCTTCAGGTAAACGTTTAGTATGTTGTAGAATGGCCAATTCTAAGCAACTTTTCAATTGGCCTTTATTTATTTTTTTTGTTTTTACTATAGTTTATTAATTATTTGCTTTCTTCTTCTGACTATTTCCAGCTTTCAAAAGGAAGTCAGTGACCCCATCTAAAATACAAATAGTCTGTAAGACTCCAAAGGTATTGTTATTGCTATTTTTTATTACTCATATTTCTATATAGTCCATCCCCTATTTATAATCCAGTGCTTTATTCAAATCAGTGCATGGTTGCCGGGGAAAAAAAATGACCCCTCTTGTATTCCAGCAACAGTATTTGTTTAAATGGGTGGTTCACCTTTAAGGTAACTTTTACTATGTCATAGAATGGATAATTCTAATCAACTTTTCAACTGGCCTTCATTATTTATTTCTTATAGTTTTTGAATTATTTGCCCTCCTCTTCTGCATCTTTCCAGCTATGAAACGGGGGTCGCTGACCCCAGCAGCTAAAAACACGATTTCTCTGTGAGCTTACAATTTTATTACTATTGTTGCTTTTTATTCCTTATCTTTCTATTCAGACCCTCTACTATTAATAGCCCAGTCTGTCATTTTCCTGGTTGCTAAGGTAAACAAGACCATAGCAGCCAGATATCTGCTGAAATTGCAAACTGGAGAGCAGCTGAACAAGAATATCTGAAAACCCACATATAAAAAATGAAAACCAATTGCAAATTGTCTCAAAATATCACTCTCTACATCGTACTTCGGGGCATATTTATCAATGGTCGAATTTCAAATTGAAAAAACATTGAAATTCAAAATCAAAAAGACCAAACGAAATTAAGTCGAAGTTTTTTTTGGGTCAAATAGGTCCGTTCGAATCAAAGGAATAGCGCATTCGATCGAAGTTTTTCCCCAAAAAAAATTCAATTTTTCAAAGTTCGCCAATTGACTCCAAGTAGGTTCTAGGAGGTCCCCCATAGGCCAAAACAGCAATTCGACAGGTTTTAGGTGGCGAATGGTCGAAGTCGAATATTTAAAGAGACAGTACATGATAAATTTTGATATTCCAATTTTTTTTCAATTTCGAATCGAATTTTGACTATTCCAATTATAGCTTGAAATTCGAAAATTTTTCTCGAAAATTCACCTTGACCTTAAAATCTTTACATTAAATCTGCCCCTAAAAGTTAATTTAAAGGTCAACATCCCCTTTAAACTCTGATTTTGGAAAAACAGTAAAGAATAAAAAATGGAAAGTAATTGGAAAAAAGTCTTTATTTCTGATGAGCAATCTGAAAACAATTGAACTGGAAAAAAGTGTTGGAAGGTGAACAACCCCTTTAAGGCTGGAACGACTGATGCAGACGGTGTCTCCTGATGTTCCTCTGCTCTATCACAAAACGACAGCCGAGGAGAGTCACGAGACACCTGCCTCCATAGCAACTCTCTGCCATTCTCTCTTGTCTATGGGCTACTTTAATGTGCATCACTGAGGCCATGCCACTTACACCTGTATTCTGCAACTGGCAATGCCTTATGTGCTCTTTATTTATAAAGGGCCACAACTCAAGAGTGTATCGCTAGTATTGGGAGAAGTAGTGACGCCACAATGTAGTGCCTGTCATTAACGTAAAGCAAGAAATGTTATGATCATGTGACTAACAAGGAAGCTGCCCCATTAGCCCAGCCCTCCTACTTGTCTGAACAGTGCAGTGTATTACGTTAAAGGGGATGTAAACCCCACATGAAGTAAAATGTCATTTAAAGCAGCTCGCCAATGTCCATTCATTACAGATATGAGATGGATTTAAAGGTATTTGCAAGCAGCGTCTGTTCTGCTTTTTGCTCTCCTTTGCACTGCTGGTTCCGACTCCTGAGCTATTCGAGCAGAAGTCAAAACTTTAGCAGATCCAAGGAGAAACATGGCAGGCACTGTGGGAATAGAGAAGCTTGGCTGGATGAGAGCTGGCCTCTGCTACATCATCTCGAAAGTCAGAACCAGCAGTGGGGGAAAAATATATATTTACATGGGGGGTGTAAAGAAGGGGTACAGTTATTGGGGGGGTAGTATTAAAGATGGGGGTACAGCTATTGGGGTGAAGATGGGTGCAGTGAGCCTTGCTTCAGTATACACAGAGTTAAAGAGGGAGAGTCTATAATATAGTAAAGAGGGGTGCAGTGAGCCTGGCTTCAGTATACACAGAGTTAAAGAGGGAGAGTCTATAATATAGTAAAGAGGGGTGCAGTGAGCCTGGCTTCAGTATACATAGAGTTAAAGAGGGAGAGTCTATATAATATAGTAAAGAGGGGTGCAGTGAGCCTGGCTTCAGTATACACAGAGTTAAAGAGGGAGAGTCTATAATATAGTAAAGAGGGGGTGCATTGAGCCTGGCTTCAGTATACACAGAGTTCAAGAGGGAGAGTCTATAATATAGTTAAGAGGGGTGCAGTGAGCCTGGCATCAGTATACATAGAGTTAAAGAGGGAGAGTCTATAATATAGTTAAGAGGGGTACAGTGAGCCTGGCTTCAGTATACATAGAGTTAAAGAGGGAGAGTCTATAATATAGTAAAGAGGGGTGCAGTGAGCCTGGCTTCAGTATACACAGAGTTAAAGAGGGAGAGTCTATAATATAGTAAAGAGGGGTGCAGTGAGCCTGGCTTCAGTATACATAGAGTTAAAGAGGGAGAGTCTATATAATATAGTAAAGAGGGGTGCAGTGAGCCTGGCTTCAGTATACACAGAGTTAAAGAGGGAGAGTCTATAATATAGTAAAGAGGGGGTGCATTGAGCCTGGCTTCAGTATACACAGAGTTCAAGAGGGAGAGTCTATAATATAGTTAAGAGGGGTGCAGTGAGCCTGGCATCAGTATACATAGAGTTAAAGAGGGAGAGTCTATAATATAGTTAAGAGGGGTACAGTGAGCCTGGCTTCAGTATACATAGAGTTAAAGAGGGAGAGTCTATAATATAGTAAAGAGGGGTGCAGTGAGCCTGGCTTCAGTATACATAGAGTTAAAGAGGGAGAGTCTATAATATAGTTAAGAGGGGTGCATTGAGCCTGGCATCAGTATACATAGAGTTAAAGAGGGAGAGTCTATAATATAGTTAAGAGGGGTGCAGTGAGCCTGGCTTCAGTATACACAGAGTTAAAGAGGGAGAGTCTATAATATAGTTAAGTGGGGTACAGTGAGCCTGGCTTCAGTATACACAGAGTTAAAGAGGAGGAGTCTATATAATATAGTAAAGAGGGGTGCAGTGAGCCTGGCTTCAGTATACTCAGAGTTAAAGAGGGAGAGTCTATAATATAGTAGAGGGAGTCTATAATATAGTAAAGAGGGAGAGTCTATAACATAATAAAGAGGGGATGCAGTGATTGTGTGACAGGGATTGTGAGGGGAATGAAGCTGCAATAGAGAGAACCAGGGGAGCAGGCGGAGGGCCTACAAGTGACAGCAGCAGTAACAGGCCCCGCGCCCTTTGCGCTTCACTGCCCGGCAGGGCCCAAATACCAAAATGCCCCACAAGTACGAATAACATATTCCCTGTCCCCAATACCTTTCACTCGGGCGGACTTGGTCTCGAACTTCGTCAGCATCTCCCCGATTTCTCTCCCACCACTCGACACACGTCACCGTCTTTCTCCAGGAAGTGCCGCGTTGGACACCGCTACACCCCCTCACTGCGCCTGCGCAACACTCAGCCCTGGCTTCCTGTTTGGAACACAGCTGAACTCTACGGCGGAAGTGAAATTGTTTTTAGACTGTGGCCGCTCCTGCCGGCTTCCTGAGTCCAGATTGTAGGCGGAAGTAGTGGAGCTTGTGACAATGGCCGTCCCGGCTGCTTGTTGTGTGAGGAGGATGGGCGATGCTTATCGGGTGTGGAGGTGCTTGGGACTTGTCGCGGCTCTGCTGGCCGGTAAGGGGCTTCTCTGGGGCACCCGAGGGCAATGTTGACTGAATAATGTGGTGTTGGCGCTGCCCCCTGTTCCTATTGTTGTGTTACTGGTCACGGGCTGGCGGAGCATGATGGGAGTTGTAGTTTGTATTATCGGGGTGGAGAGGACTGGGTGAATGTCATGTAAAGTGTCACACAGAGAAGCAATTGTATAGTGATCATGAGAATATCTGTGTCATGGGCCTGGGGCTTGGGAGGATCAGTCCCTTTATCTGTCACTGCTATTGGGAGAGAACAGCGCCTCCTCCTGTCACTTCCCATGTATATAACAATATGTCTGATCTAGTGATGAATAAATGACTCTCTATTGTAAAATATAACCGTATTATAACTCATGCAGGCCTCATTCTACTATATATACAGCTCATTCAACTCCCAGGTCACTTCTAATATCCTCAGGGGACTTTATTTATTATAAGACACAAGTGTCAGTCATGTGACAGAAATGACATCACTAAGCTCCTATTATAACTGATGACATCACTAGGCTGCGATTATAACCGATGACATCACTAGGCTGCGATTATAACCGATGACATCACTAGGCTGCGATTATAACCGATGACATCACTAGGCTGCGATTATAACCGATGACATCACTAGGCTGCGATTATAACCGATGACATCGCTAAGCTCCGATTATAACCGATGACATCGCTAAGCTCCGATTATAACCGATGACATCGCTAAGCTCCGATTATAACCGATGACATCACTAAGCTCCGATTATAACCGATGACATCACTAAGCTCCGATTATAACCGATGACATCACTAGGCTGCGATTATAACCGATGACATCACTAGGCTGCAATTATAACCTATGACATCACTAGGCTGCGATTATAACCGATGACATCACTAAGCACCGTCTATAAGGATAGAATTTACAGGATATTCATGGCTCTTGTGTGATATATAAAAAATATCATTCTAAACACTGTGACAGTAGCTTTGCTGTTGGGAGCCGTGTGTCATTGGCTCTTTCTAGGCTCTGCACTGCTGCTTCTCACTCCTGAAACATTCTTTTTTCATTATGAAAAGCAGTTTTACCTGATTAATGAGAACTACCCATGTTTTTTTTCCCCCCTCAGTTGTGTGCAGGGGGAATTCAGTGGAGAGGAAGATCTACATCTCGCTGAACAGCACCTCGCCTTGCGTCCGACTGCTAAATGCCACCCACCAGGTGGGCTGCCAGTGTAAGTGACCCCTCGGGCTTAAAGTGTGCAGTTCAATACAATGAGATCGGAGGGGAGGCATTTATTTATGTTCTTTTTGTACCGCAGCTTCTAAGAGCGGTGACACCGGGGTGATCCATGTGGTGGAGCAAGAGGAGGAGCTTCAGTGGGTGCTGGAGAGCGGCCCTAATCCCCCCTACATGGTGGTGTTGGAAGCCCATCTCTTTACCAGGTTGGTTCCTACAGTGGGGTTATTACTGCTGGGTTTCATTATAATGACACTGATATGGTATATAATGTATTGTTTGCCTCACCCGAGGCTGCTACAACTGCACCACCATAGTTAGAGTATTATATATTGCTCTTAAAGGGGTCGTGGCAATAGGGGAGCTTCACCTTTGAGGTAACTTTTTTAGTTTGTTATAGAATGTCCAATTCCTAGCAACTTTGCAGTTGGTTTTCATTATTTATATGTTATACTTTTTTTAGTTATTTGCCTTTTCCTTCTGACCCTTTCCAGCTTTCAAATGGGTGTTGCTGACCCCATCTAAAAAACAAATGTTCTGTAAGGCTACAAATTGATGGTTATTGTTACTTTTTTATTGCTCATCTTTCTATTCAGGCCTCTCCTATTCATATTCCAGACTCTTATTCATATCCATGCATGGTTGCTAGGATAATTTGGACCCTAGCAACCAGACTGCTGAAATTGCAAACCGAGAAAGCTGCTGAATAAAAAAGCTAAATAAGTCAAAAACCACAAATAATAAAAAATGAAAACCAATTGCAATTGTCTCAGAATATCACTCTCTACATCATAGTAACAGTTAATTCAAAGGTGAACAACCCCTTTAAGTTAACTGTTTATAGTTTTTTTTTAATTATTTGCCTTCGTCTTCTGACTCTTTCCAGCTTTCAAATGGGGGGTCACTGACCCCACATAAGAAAAAAAAAAGCTCTGTTAAGCTACACATTTCTTGTTATTGCTACTTTTTATTACTCATCTTTTTATTCACACCTTCCCCATTCATATTCCAGCCTCTTATTATTATCAGTGAATGGTTGCTAGGGTAATTTGGACCCTAGCAACCAGATCGTTGAAATTTGCGAACTGGAAAGCTGCTGAATAAAAAGCTAAATAACTCAGAAACTAAAAATAATAAAAAATTAAAATCATTAGCAAATTGTTTTACAGTATCACACTCTACCTCATATTAAAAGTGAATTTAAGGGCTAACAACCCTTTTAATGTTTATTTAGGTTAACACACTGAAGATAGGTTGTGGGGGGAATATTATCCTTTGTTGAGTCATTGGGGCTGCAGGTCATGCTGATCTTTTTGTGGAAACTGCTAATTTTTCCTGTTTGTCCCAGGGAAAGCATGCAGAAATTAAAGGGGAGCTCACGTGTGTCTGGTGTTGCAGTTATCCTTTCCAAAACAAGTCCTGCTTCTGGATTCTCCCCCGATCCCCCGTGTCCAAATGATGGTTTTGGTAAGTCTTATTATTATTATAGGATGGAACTGCTTTCTGGCAGGCTGTTGTTTCTCCTACTCAATGTAACTGAATGTGTCTCAGTGGGACCTGGATTTTACTATTGAGTGTTGTTCTTAGATCTACCAGGCAGCTGTTATCTTGTGTTAAGGAGCTGCTATCTGGTTACCTTCTCACTGTTCTGTTGCTAGGCTGCTGGGGGGAACGGAGGGGGACGATATCACACCAACTTGCAGTACAGCAGTAAAGAGTGACTGAAGTTTATCAGAGCATAAGTCACATGACATGGGGCAGCTGGGAAACTGACAATATGTCTTGTCCCATGTCAGATTTCAAAATTAAATCTAAAAAAATCTGTTTGCTCTTTTGAGAAATGGATTTCAGTGCAAAATTCTGCTGGAGCAGCTCTATTAACTGATGCGTTTTGGGGGAAAAAAATTTCCCATGACAGTATCCCTTTAATATATATTGGAAAGTTGCTTAGAGTGCTGTATCTCGGCTGTTCCCCCTTCTTGTGGGCTAACCAGGCACGTTCTCATGCAGGGTTGTACACCAGTGACCATGGCTCCCAGTATGCCCACTGCAACAATATCACATGGAACCCGCTTGGGACTGGGCTTTCCTATGAAGAATTCCAGTTCCCGATTTTCCTGCTCCGTGAAGAAAATGAAACCGAGGTCATAAGGCAGGTGGGTAGCCGTCTGGCTGGTTCAATTCTTTGTTTTGTCTGCCGTGATGTAACCAAATCAGTGAAGGCACAATATATGAGAAACGCCTGATGTAAATGTTTATATTTTGGGGGTTCAGCTTCTCTGCTTTCCCTTTGCAGTGTTACAGAGATCACAACATGCCTCAGAACGGGAGCGCCCCCCAGTACCCCCTCTGTGCCATGCAGCTTTCCTCGTTTATGTACGGAGTCACCAACACGGTCACCTGCATGCGGCGCAACTCCCTCCAGTCATCGTTTAGCATAAGCGCTGGTAAGGGAAGGGCTTATTATGGGATGCTGGTTCCTGTTTATTCTGGGATGAGTCCTAGCATTCGGATCATGTCAACTTACTCTGTCTTTTTCCTAGAAGGAGTGTGCGATTCGATCATTGTGCACAACGTGTGGAGCTCCCTGAGGCCCATCAATACGACCGGCACAATCCCGCCGGAGGAGCAGCTAGTAGTGGCTGCCGCAAGAGTAAGTTACGCCTGTCTGACCAGAGAATTTGGCCGGTTTGTCTGCCTATTCCAGCCTAAGTGCCCTCTTCTTGTTCCGACAGGCTGACGGTCACTCCTTCTTTTGGAATCTGGCTCCGGGGGCAGACAGCGCAGTGTCGGGGTTTGTGACCCTTCTGGCTGCGGCGGAAGCTCTTCACAAACTAAACGACACTCAGGATTTGCCACGGAATATAATGTTCGTCCTTTTTCAAGGGGTGAGTCCGTGATGGGATAGCGGGGGCGAGTCATATAGTATTGGGTCATGTTAAGTATTGTTATACAGAAGAGAATATACTCGTCACTCTGATTGGTCAGTTTATTGAATAAGCCACAACCTTTCTTATGGGGAAGACAACTTTCTTTTGATAGGGTGACAACTTTCAGAATTAACTCTGCTGGGGTGCAGGGTAGAGTCCTGCATCGGGACGGATACCCGCGTAATAACCGCAAAGTAGTTGGATTTTGGGCAAAAACTCCCTGATTCCTTGGCCATTTGGGCAGTCCGCAGGTAACCTGGCTGGGTACCCAACAAAGGTGTGAACTAGATCCCACCCACCCTTGTGGTTCTTCCAGTTTCTATTTTTTTTTTTTGGGAAGATTCGGCACCGGATTGACGTCACTTCCGAGCCAATGTGAAGTCACTTCCCATTTTGCATGTCCCCTGGGTCGGGTCAAATTGCGGCTATGGGTATAAAAAAAATCGACCCGCACAGGATTCAAGTGCAGGGAGACGTAGTTCAAGATCACTGTATTACAGCACTAATCTTGCTTTTAGAGCTAAATAATTTTATAAAGCACAGCATGAAATATTAAACTCTCATTATGGTCAGGCCAAGGGGTGTGTGTATTTATATATGCACGAACTGTCATTTACATTGGTTGCCTAGCAACGTTTTTCGCGCCGGTGGGTTTAAATTCTGTGGGATTATGGGTTTACTAGTTGCCTGTTTTGTATTCCCTTGACAAAGATCCCAGTTAGGGATCGTAACATTGAGTTCCGAAATAAATAAAGTACTTTGAGAAAGGCTCTGGAAGAGCCGAAACGTCAGTCCATAGCTCTTTAATAAAAAAAATTTTATTTTATTTTTAAGACCTGTGAGTGCTGATCCTTTTTTTGGTTTGTTTGACTTATCTATTGATCGCGCACCCAGGCAGACTTATTTATTTTTTCGTGAGTGCTGGCATTCCTCGGAATATATATATATATATATATATATATAATAGAAGTTCCAAAGGTGCACTCCATTTACCGTAGAATGCCAGCAATAGTGGAATAGTTAACTCCTATGCAGAATAGAGACTCACGGGGCTGGTTTTATGCAAGTAAAATAAATAATATATATCTATATTATGATGTATTCAACCCCACACTCCCTGCAGGAAATCTACGACTATATTGGCAGTTCCAGGATGGTGTATGACATGGAAAAAGGCCACTTCCCTGTCTCACTGGGGAACATCCATTCATTTGTTGAACTGAACCAGGTAAGTGCTTGGTCTTTCCCCTTCAAATCAGTGTGTTGTGTGTGTGTATTGTGATTTGTCTTATTGAAATACCTTGTTGCACTTCCCTACACTCTATGTCTGATAAAGCTTTGTATGGAGTGGGAAACAGACAGGCAGGAATGAGGGAGGGAGGAGGGAATGAGAAGCTGATGCACACAGGATTGTATGTGGAAGTAATCAAGGTGCATTCTGATGCTTCTCCTGCAGGTGGCGCTGAGAAATGACTCCTACTTGTGGATTCACACCGATCCCATCTCCAAGAATAACGAGACCGTGAATGCGACGGTAATGACCCGGGCCCTGCAAATAGCAACATCTGAGTGCCGAATCTCACAGGGGGAACTGAAGTTCCTGTTTTATGGGGCAGATTGCACAAAATATTAGTCCATATATTGTAAATACATTTTGCATGTGCTGCTACTGATGGCAGGCTCTAGTTAAAGGGATTCTGTCATGATTTTTATGGTGTAGTTTTTATTTCTAAATGACACTGTACAATATAAAATTGAATTCCTGAACCAGCAAGTGTATATTTTAGTTATAATATTGGTGTGTAGGTGCATCTCAGGTCATTTTGCCTGGTCATGTGCTTTCAGAAAGAGCCTGCACTTTAGGATGGAACTGCTTTCTGGCAGGCTCTTGTTTCTCCTACTCAATGTAACTGAATGTGTCTCAGTGAGACCTGGATTTTACTATTGAGTGCTGTTCTTAGATCTACCAGGCAGCTGTTATCTTGTGTTAGGGAGCTGTTATCTGGTTACCTTCCCATTGTTCTTTTGTTAGGCTGAAAGGAGGGGGTTATATCTAGAGATGCACTGAATCCTGGATTCGGCCAGAATTCTGATTTGGCCGAATCCTTCTTCCCGGGCCAAACCGAATCCAAATCCTAATTTGCATATGCAAATTAGGGGCAGGAAGGGAAATTGCATGATGTTTTGTCACAAAACAAGGAAGTAAAAAATGTTTTCCCCTTCCCACCCCTAATTTGCATAAGCAAAGTAGGGTTTGGTATTCGGCCGAATCTTTCGCAAAGACCGAATCCAAAATAGTGGATTCGATGCATCCCTAGTTGTATCACTCCTACTTGCAGTACAGCAGTAAGGAGAGACAAGTCACATGACTGGGGGCAGCTGGGAAAGCCCCATGTCAGATTTCCAAATTAAATATAAAAAAATCTGTCTGCTCTTTTGAGAAACTGATTTCAGTGCAGAATTCTGCTGGAGCAGCACTATTAACTGATGCATTAAAAAATAAAGATTTTCCCATGACAGTATCCCTTTAATGTAGGAGTCGGTCAGGTATAGGGGTTTGCTGCATTGTAATTGTGCTGGATGTGACCGAGCATAGTAGTAGCAATCATACACATACGTTTATGGGAATTTACTTGGGACAAAACATTGACCTTTATATGCAATAGCTACAGAGTTCTTATTCTTTTGCCTCCTGATTTTTCACCTAATGTTGGACATTAGTCAGGCAGGGGCGGGGCTAAGGAAAGGGATCAGTGTTTTTTGCTCAAGGAATAGGGCTTTGCTGAAAGCTTTACTCCTTTCTTTATGTTGCTTTAGGTACAAGAGGTGGTCGACTCGCTAGTGAGTGCAAGTCATGGTTCCAATGTGACGGTACAAGAAGTTGACCACTCGCAGCCCCTCCCTCCTGCTTCCTTGCAGCGATTCCTTAGGGCGCGGAACATCCCCGGAGTTGTACTTACCGATCACAGAGCTGCTTACAGCAACAGGTAGGTTGCTTCCTAAATATCCCCAGTCATACCCACTGCCTGGCTCCTTTGATGGTGGGAGGAATGTGCAGTTGTCAGAACCCACAGTGCAGCAGGTGCCTAATACGTCATCCTGCTGCAACTTGCATGCGATGCGCCAGTCAAATATCCTCAAGGCAGAGTCAGGTTCCTATGTGTTATTTACTCCTACTCCTGCCCTGTGCTCCTTCCCCTCACCAATACATGAGGGAAGTGGCTGAAATGGAGTGTGGAACCCTGCAAACAAATTGCACATTGTCTTCCTGCCTGATCCCAAAATGTCATTTCTTCATGTTTTTCATTGTTCCGTCTGTCCACTAAAGAGATGCTCTTTTCCCCTTCCAGATATTATCACAGCGTATACGACACAGCTGATAACATCCACATGAGATATCCAGAAGGGCTGACCAAAGAAGAACAGCTGCAATATATCACCGATACGGCTCGGGTAGGAGTATATTGTTTAAGATTGCAGATTTATCAAGGGTCGAATTGAAAATTCTAATTTTCAAGGTTTATTTATGGTCAAAACTGTCAAATTCGACTAGGGAGTTAGGGATCCAGGGATCAATTTGGACTTGTTTGCAGCCTTCCTGACATTCGAGTTTTTATTTATGGTCAAAACTGTCAAATTCAACTAGGGAGTTATTCAAATTCGATTCGAGTTTTTAATAAAATTTAAATTTGTCATACTCTTGCCCTTTAAGAACTCAAATTTGACTGTCTGGTAAGAAACATTCCTGAGAAACATGAAGACTTTGCTCCATAAAACTAGGACTCTCTCCACAGAACTGGATTGTATGGTATTGCTGATCCTGCAAGTCTGACCCTTTTCTTTGCAGTCTCTTGCAGATGTTGCCACCGTGCTTGCCAACTCTCTGTACAGGCTGGCTGGAGGGAAGAGCACAGCGGAAATAAAGGCCGACCCCAAAACCGTAAGCACTGAATCTCGTTCATTTAAATGAAACTCCAGTGGTTTCGCAAGGAGCTACTACTTAAAGGCACGGTGTAATTTAAAGGGATTCTGTCATGATTTTCATGATGTTGTTTTTATTTCTAAATTACACTGTTTACACTGCAAATAATTAAATATACAATTTAATATCCTGAACCAACAAATGTATTTTCTTAGTTGTAATATTGGTGTGTAGGTGCATCTCAGGTCATTTTGCCTGGTCATGTGCTTTCAGAAAGAGCCAGCACTTTAGGATGGAACTGCTTTCTGGCAGGCTGTTGTTTCTCCTACTCAATGTAACTGAATGTGTCTCAGTGGGACCTGGATTTTACTATTGAGTGTTGTTCTTAGATCTACCAGGCAGCTGTTATCTTGTGTTAGGGAGCTGCTATCTGGTTACCTTCCCATTGTTCTTTTGTTTGGCTGCCCAAGGGGGGGGGTCATAAACCTCTTACGAGAGATGTGAATGTGGCCACTTCAGACTTAGTTGGCAGCTTATTGGCCCATAAACCACAGCACATCTCAACTTGTTATACATCTGCTGCTTTAAAATTCATTCTTATGATCTTGTGGTTTGAGTTTTCCCAGAATCTCGTGTGTATTGTTGTGTGGAGGCTGATTGGTTCGTTACTGTTCTGCAGGTCACACAGATGTTATACGGCTTCTTAAAGATGTCCAACAACAGCTGGTTCCAGTCCATCATCAAAGCAGAATGGAGAAGTGCTCTGGGTAAGTAAAGGCCAGTTAGGGGGAGATTTGGGGTGAGTGTTTATTTGTACCCTGGGTACCCCTGGAACTATAGCAGGGTGACACCCCAATGTTTCTATATATCTGTAACCTTGTTATGAGCTAAGGGGGCCCAGTCTGAAGGCCAGTTAGGGGGAGATTTGGGGTGAGTGTTTATTTGTACCCTGGGTACCCCTGGAACTATAGCAGGGCGACACCCCAATGTTTCTATATATCTGTAACCTTGTTATGAGCTAAGGGGGTCCAGTCTGAAGGTCAGTTAGGGGGAGATTTGGGGTGAGTGTTTATTTGTGCCCTGTGTACCCCTGGAACTATAGCAGGGCGACACCCCAATGTTTCTATATATCTGTAACCTTGTTATGAGCTAAGGGGGTCCAGTCTGAAGGCCAGTTAGGGGGAGATTTGGGGTGAGTGCTTATTTGTACCCTGGGTACCCCTGGAACTATAGCAGGGTGACTGTTACCCAATGTTTCTATATATCTGTAACCTTGTTATGAGCTAAGGGGGCCCAGTCTGAAGGTCAGTTAGGGGGAGATTTGGGGTGAGTGATTATTTGTACCCTGGGTACCCCTGGAACTATAGCAGGGTGACACCCCAATGTTTCTATATGTCTGTAACCTTGTTATGAGCTAAGGGGGCCCAGTCTGAAGGTCAGTTAGGGGGAGATTTGGGGTGAGTGTTTATTTGTGTCCTGGGTACCCCTGGAACTATAGCAGGGTGACTGTTACCCAATGTTTCTATATATCTGTAACCTTGTTATGAGCTAAGGGGGCCCAGTCTGAAGGTCAGTTAGGGGGAGATTTGGGGTGAGTGATTATTTGTACCCTGGGTACCCCTGGAACTATAGCAGGGTGACACCCCAATGTTTCTATATGTCTGTAACCTTGTTATGAGCTAAGGGGGCCCAGTCTGAAGGTCAGTTAGGGGGAGATTTGGGGTGAGTGCTATTATATATTTATATATAAGCGATTCTTGCTTCCAACACCCTCACGCTTGCCCTGCCCCTTTTGTGACATCATCAGTGGAGTGCTGTGGGTCTGTATATAGAGGGGAGGAGGCGGGTGCAGCACATCACTAGTACATACAGTAGTAGAGGGATAACTGGGGGATGAGACTTTTGGGACTCACGCTGTCTCTTCATTCTGTCACTCCTGTAGATAACGGGCCGTTGCAGTATTATATGACGGGCACAATAAAGAGTAACTTGAGGGAACCCAATCATCCCGCCAGCCTCCTGCTCTCTGTGTTGGCCAACCTCACTGGAACGGTGATGAACCTGACGAATGACGAATGTCAGAACCCAGAGAAGATTGACGATCCCAAGAAAGAAGTAAGTGCTGCACGTGTTTAGTTAAATTACTCTCACATTTGCAACTTGGGGACACAGCTTGTTACTGGAATTAGCAGGAGGTGTTTAACCTGTTTAACCTGTCTGCCCAAAACCTTCCTGTACAATGTGACCGTTTCCTGAAAAGACATCCCTTGGGGTGTGGCCATATGGCAAATGGGATGGGACCCACACCCGCCTCCTCCCCAATAACATCACAAAAGGGGCGGAGCATGCACAAGAGTATAAAAAAGAATGCAGGAAGCCGGCAGTGTAAAGTCGCAGGAAGAAGAGCTTCACCAAAACACGCCGTGACCCGCAAAGGAAGTGCCGAGGTTGTGTCCCGCGGGTATTGGCCCAGCCCACACATCACTAGTGACTGATGCTTGACCAGCCAAATATGGTGCTCATGTGATACTCCTGCCATAGCATTAACTGGGACCAGGGGCGCTGCCCCAATTAGATAAGTTGAATAACTCGCCTCAGGCAGCAGCACCAACCTAGTTATCAGGGGTGGCAAAAAAGCTCCTTGTGCCTTTAAGTGACAAATTTCCCCTTTTCAACAACCATAAATTTGGCTTTCCAGTGTTAGAGAACACAAGTCCACTCTCTGCACTAGTGTTGCGGCCCTCCCCGGACCCACACTGGAAAAGATAAGCTGGGAGGCTGCATTACAGGTGCTTCCTGGGACTGGGACACCCTCCTGTACTAAGCACAATTCAGCAGGAACAGCCCCCTAAGTTTGCTCATAGTCTGTACAGAGAGATCCCATAAAACTATGGCAGCATAGGTATTCCCCTGTACTAAGCACAATTCAGCAGGAACAGTCCCTAAGTTTACTTATAGTCTGTACAGAGAGATCCCATAAAACTATGGCAGCATAGGTATTCCCTGTACTAAGCACAATTCAGCAGGAACAGTCCCCTAAGTTTGCTCGTAGTCTGTACAGAGAGATCCCATAAAACTTTGGGAAGATGTTGGAGTCACATTCTGAAGCCTCTCTCCTCTTTCCTGGCAGTTGTACAGTTACACTTGGGTGCAGGGCCCTTTAGATGGTAACACAACATCCAGACGGCCATATTGTGTGAGGAGCTCCATTCGTAGTCACGTGGCAGAGTCTCCAGCCTTCGAGTTGGACCAATGGGATTCCACTGAATACTCCACTTGGACAGAGAGTCGTTGGAAGGATATCAAGGCCCGCATTTTCTTGGTGCCCAGTCGTGAGCTGGAGGTGAGAAACATGATAAACTGATTTCTCTTTGCTTTCAGCAACCCAAATATGAGCAGCCCATGTGACTAACTTCAAGCCCTCCCACTTAGCAGATGCCCATTGGTGGAACTGTACTGATTTGCTTGTATGTGTCTATACCCTATTCTGCCAGCAGATGGTGCACTTTAGCTTTTCTAGTTCTATAGAAGCAGAAAGCTGTAGGCCCCGCGCTGCAGAATTAGTTTCCACCAATAGGAGGCGAGTTTGTACCAGGCAGTGATATATGTATCATTATTATCATCACTTATTTCTATATTTACACAGCACTTGCATTTATTTGATCTTACAATCTCATAAGGGGGTTGTTCACCTGTAAATGAGCTTTAAGTATGATATAGAGAGGGATATCCTGAGACAATTTGCAACTGGCTTTCATTTTTTTATTATTTGTGGTTTTTGAGTTATTTAGCTTTTTATTCAGCAGCTCTCCAGTTTGCAGTTTCACCCATCTGGTTGCTAGGGTCCAAATCCTCCTAGCAACCATGCATTGATTTGAATAAGAAACTGGAATATGAATAGGAGAGGCCTGAATAAATAAAAGTAGCAATAACAACAAGGGGAGATTTATCAAGGGTCGAATTTTGAATTCATGGGAGTTTTTATTTTTTTTATTTTTTTTTTTTTTAAACTCCCATGAACTCAAAAGTCGACCAATTGAAATTTATTAAAAAAATCATATTTTCAATACTTGGGTGAATAGGATCGACAAGAAAACGTGAATCGAATTCGATTCGAGTTTTAAAAACTCGTTTTGATTTTTTTTCTCCAAAGAAAGCTCATATGTCAGGAAGGCTGCAAACAATTCCCACTAACTAAAACAGCAATTCGTCAGGTTTTAGGTGGTGAATAGTCGAATTTGAATTCTTAAAGGACCAGATTATGATAAATCTCGAAAATTGAATTCGATTTTTTTTTTTTTTAAAAAAAACCTCAAATCGAATTTTAACAGTTCCCTAGTCGAATTTGACAGTTTTGGCCATAAAAAACTCAAAAATTAGAATTTTCAATTTGACCCTTGATAAATCTGCCCATTAATGTGCAGCCTTACAGAGCATTTCTTTTTTTAGATGGGGTCAGTGACCCCAATATGAACGCTGTGACACCAAAAAAACACCTAAAATAAATAAATTATTATAGTGATGGGCGAATTTAACCCGTTTCGCCAAAAATTCCAGCGAAAATTTGCCGATATGCATTAAAGACTATGGGTGACAGGCAACATTTTTTTCTCTCCCATTGGGCGTCATTTCCACGGCGAAACAAAAAATTGCTCAGCTTTAATAATGAAGACCAATTGGATAATTGTAAGCAACTTTTCAAAGTGAAAAATAGGATGAGCGCAAGTGTTCCATTCGCTGTATAAATTGTATTCGTAGTTGGGCTGAAGCCCCTCCCAGTGGGGGACTAATGTAGTGGAAAGGGGATATTTAGGGGACTGCCTCCATGTTTTCCAGTTCCCCAGTTCCCCTTGTTCATTATAGTGTCCCCCCTTTATTGCAGGTGATCACCTTGGTGGTTGGCATCGCCGTGCTTCTCGTTTCTCTGGTCACCACTTACTTTATCAACGCCAAGGCCGCCATATTGTTCACAAACAGCCAGGACAGTGAAGTGGCCTATTAAAGCTCCGCCCACAAAGGCCTTTGTATTAAAGGGGAACACTGGGTCATGACTGGAGCCGACAGGTAAGCTGGATGTGGAGCTGTGATACTGGATGTGACCACTGGAGGGCGCCAGAGTGATTCGGGGAGACAGTATAAAGCTCTCTAGCACCTCTAGTGGATGTTCCTAAATTCTGGAAGCACTGGATAAAACCCAAAATGTATAAAGCCCCCCTGAGACAACAACGTAAAGGGCAAGTAACTGCCGGCCGGCTGGATAAAGTTCTGTACATTGAGTCGTTCACACTGTCATTGTTTCACATTGTCGATGTTTGGGGGGGAGCAGACGGTGGCCCGGAAGGAAATATTCCACAGCTGACTGTATATTGTGAAGCCACAGCGCCGTTTGTCTCTATCCTTGTACGGTTCATCAATAATTTTTATTAGAGACTCACTTTGTACTTCTTTCTAGTTACTAATTGTTTTTTTTGTTTTTTTTGAAAAGGGTTGTTCACCTTTAAATGATCTTTTAGTATGATATAGAGACTGATATTCTGAGACAATTTGCTATTGGTTTTCATTTTTAGTTTTTGAGTTATTTAGCTTTTTTAGGGATGCACCGAATCCACTATTTTGGATTCAGCCGAATCCTTTACGAGCGATTCGGCCGAATACCGAACCAAATCCTAATTTGCATATGGGAAGTGCATTTATTTACTTCCTTGTTTTTTGACAAAAAGTCATGCAATTTCCCTCCCCGCCCCTAATTTGCATATGCAAATTCAGATTTGGTTCTGGGCAGAAGGATTCGGCCGAATCCTGCTGAAAAAAGCTGAATCCTGGATTTGGTGCATCCCTTCTTTTTATTCAGCAGCTCTCCAGTTTGTAATTTCTGCAATCTGGTTGCTGGGGTCCAAATTCCCCTAGCAACCATGCATTGATTTAAATAAGAGACTGGAATATGAATAGGAGAGGGACTGAATAGAAAGATGAGTAATAAAAAGTAGCAATAACAATATGTTTGTAGCCTTACAGAGCATTTGTTTATTAGATGGGGGTCAGTGACCCCCCATTTGAAAGCTGGAAAGAGTCAGAAAGCAAAAAACTTAACTATAAGAGAAAAAAATAAAGACCAATTGAAAAGTTGCTTAAAAATAGCCATTCTAATAGCCATGAACTTAAAGGTGAACAACCCCTTTTAACATATACTGCTCCAGTTGCCCCCCCCCCTCCAGAGCTGGGAAAGGGCACAAAAATGCCCCCCGGGGGTGATGGTGGAAGTTTGGGGAATTGCTCTTGTATCTTCCCTCTCGGTTCTGTGCCCTTTGTACTGCAGCTGAGCTCTCTGTCCCTGTAGCCACTACACATTCCCATTATCCTTCCCTCCCGCACTTGACGCACCACTTTTAAGGTGTTGAATTAAGCTAGCGACCCCCATAATAGCAAAGGCTGCAAGTGGGTACATTAGATAAAGTTGCAACTCCCCAAAACAAAGCCGTCACCTGTGTGACCTGCCCCATAGAGAATAGTGGAAACCATTCTCAAGCAGCTGCATGTTTTATAACTGAGAGCTTATTTGCTACTGAGGACTGCTGGGAGTTGTAGTTTCAGTCTTAGACACCCTCATTCTTTTCCCAGCTCTGTGTTATTTGCTGTAAATACTTTAAATTCTATTGGTTGCCGCCATTAAATGTGCGGAGTTGATCTGCTGCCAGTCGGGCACACAAACTGCCACATCTGGAACTGGGTGATCTCTTGGATGAAAAAAAAACATTCATTTTTTTTTGTAACAATGATACTTTGTAAATATATAAATATGTGACTGAGCCGGTGGCCTGGGCTACTTTCTTTCCGCTCTCTGTGCATTGCGTGGCCGGGTGTCGCTGAGGATGCTGGGAGTTGTGTATCAACAACAGATGGCAGTTTAGGATCCCCAGGGAAGAGGGCGATGGCAGAAACATTATGATGCAACTGGAGGTAATAACAAATGTGTTTGTGGAAGGGGAGAACAATACAAGTTGCACCCGGGGGACTGTGGGAGATGCGGCACAGAAGTGGCTGGGTGCCCAGATGAAGGGGATTGTGGGTACAGCAGGATCTGCAACTCCATGTGCTTCTCTCACCCACAATCTCACAAATCCAACCAACTAGACTCATTCCTAGAACAATAGTGTAACCACCAAAATGCTGCCTTAGGGACATGTCTTCTAAATGGTGCTTTACTGATTCATCTCTATCCCCCCTAACTATACCCATGGAAGCTGTAGTTCCAGGGGTACCCAGGGCACAAATAAACACTCACCCCAAATCTCCCCCTAACTGACCTTCAGACTGGGCCCCCTTAGCTCATAACAAGGTTACAGATATATAGAAACATTGGGGTAACAGTCACCCTGCTATAGTTCCAGGGGTACCCAGGGCACAAATAAGCACTCACCCCAAATCTCCCCCTAACTGACCTTCAGACTGGGCCCCCTTAGCTCATAACAAGGTTACAGATATATAGAAACATTGGGGTAACAGTCACCCTGCTATAGTTCCAGGGGTACCCAGGGTACAAATAAGCACTCACCCCAAATCTCCCCCTAACTGACCTTCAGACTGGGCCCCCTTAGCTTATAACAAGGTTACAGATATATAGAAACATTGGGGTGTCACCCTGCTATAGTTCCAGGGGTACCCAGGGTACAAATAAGCACTCACCCCAAATCTCCCCCTAACTGACCTTCAGACTGGGCCCCCTTAGCTCATAACAAGGTTACAGATATATAGAAACATTGGGGTAACAGTCACCCTGCTATAGTTCCAGGGGTACCCAGGGCACAAATAAGCACTCACCCCAAATCTATAACATTGCTTATATCAGGACTACATCTGCTACTCACCTGACTGGGGCTGATGGGAATTCTAGTACAACAGGTTTACACATCACAGTTTGTTTCAGTCCATGTTTTTTGCTGATCAGTATCCACTGGGGGAGGGGCGGGTCCCTGACATGTCAATGTGAAAAATATATCATTGTTCCCCTTTAAAATCTCCCTGCCTAACAATAAACAGTCTGCAAGCTGGTCCGACCGACTCTGTCCAATGATTGTGGACAAATAAAAGGTGTTCCTAGGGCTCCCGACCTCTGACCCCAGCTGCCTGTGCAATATTAGAGTGGGGGAGGGTTGTGAGCGAGGGAGAGATGACAGCTGGACCCGGCCCTGAGGGGCAAATAGTATGTGACACGAATCAACAACATGCCAAGGACACATGTCCATTAATGCACACGGGCTAGATGTCTCCTATTTGTACAAATCATTCCACACGGAGGTTAAATTTACCTCTTGCACCTACACCATACATAAGTGATAATGTACCCCCTACTGTAAATGATAAGGATATTAGAAGTCACTGAGGGGTTGTTCTGTGACCATATAAAGGCACAAGGCTGCAGGCTGAGTTATACAGGGAACTCTGAGTATCACTCATGTATTATAAGGGATAATGTACCCCCTACTGTAAATGATAAGGATATTAGAAGTCACTGAGTGGTTGTTCTGTGACCATATAAAGACACAAGGCTGCAGGCTGAGTTATACAGGGAACTCTGAGTATCACTCATGTATTATAAGGGATAATGTACCCCCTACTGTAAATGATAAGGATATTAGAAGTCACTGAGGGGTTGTTCTGTGACCATATAAAGACACAAGGCTGCAGGCTGAGTTATACAGGGAACTCTGAGTATCACTCATGTATTATAAGGGATAATGTACCCCCTACTGTAAATGATAAGGATATTAGAAGTCACTGAGGGGTTGTTCTCTGACTATATAAAGGTACAAGGGCACAGGTTTGTGATGCTGGAGCTGCACCCAGTCCTTGTTAAAGAAGCTTCACTCTGCACCTGTTACAGTGTATCTGGCGCAAGGCTCCCAGTCCAGACTCACAGGCATCAAGTGCAGGTTCCCACAATTCCCTGGGGCTTCTAATGGCCAGTGGGAGGTAAGACCACACTTGTAGTGGCACAAGCAGTGATACTGATAGCAGTTGCCTATTGGTTGTGGAGACTGGAGAGGGTTAGGCACAGGGGTTAAATGTTGCTGCCAAGTCAGGTGTCTAGTTCTAGTTGTGCCGCTTGATCTGCTCTCAGGGCTGCTGCTACCAGGAGGCAACGAAATCATTTGACTTCATGGGGGGAGATTGTAGTTTTATTATAGAAAAAAGCAGGGTAATGTGTCCTCATAGGTATGCATTAGTGGCTGCTGATTGGCCAAAGCTTACCTGCAGAGGTAAAGGTGCGAAAACTGGGACGTTATAAATAGAGGCGCGTCTGGAGTCAGCTCAGGTGAGTGCAAACTGGCCAGAGGATTGGTTCTGCCCAGCTTGGATATGGAGAACAGTTTTATTGGGGCTCTTGGCTAGTAAATATGGCAGAGCCAACTTATCATTTTTGTTTCATGTGCAAGGCTGGTTAGGTGAAATGAAGGTAATATTCATATCTGGAAATGATACTGTGTTTTTTCTTGAGTCTTTATTTTACAGTTACATGTTATAGTAAATATATAAAATGACATCAAGGTTCTGGATATTCATGCGCCTGCCATGAGAATCCTCAGTATCTGTGCCCCCCAAGTTACAAGGGGCAAAAAGCTGAAATTCCAGGCTCCCCTCCTAGTGATGCCCCCAACCCAATACTGACCCAAACTGTCAGGCCACAGAAATTTATATACCTGCGCCCAGCCCTTCTCTGATGTTGCCCTGTCGCAACCACTGGAGGTGAATACAACTGCCACTAGTGATGTGCGGGTCGGCCCAAAGCCTGCGGGACCTGCGGGTTTACCCACTGTTTGGGCGAGTTCAGACCAGCTTCTGCACAACATCTTCCGGCCACAGACGGGCAAACTGAGGCTAAAGTTCAGCCCGAACCCGCCCACAGCCCGAAAACGGCCTTCTTCTGCCCCACCCCCTTTCGTGACATCACAGCGGGGCAGGTATATAAAGAAGGGAACTTGCCTGGTTAGGGTTGGGTGTGGGTTGAGTTTTGCTTGACCTGCACATCACTAACTGCCGCCCACCCTCAACCTGCATCTTGGGTCAATGAGTCAGTCTGATCCTGCAGGGGTTTTGGGTCGACCTGTGCATCATTTGTACCTACTAGGGAAAACCCGAAACTACTCAGAAACACTGAAACCAGCGTTCCAAGTCATGTCCAGCAATGTTTTCCATAGGCCTGGCAGTTGTGATGCTTTGTTACTGATACACTAGTCCCTGTAAGAACTCCTAATGCTCCGTGTGCCTGTCCCTTTAAGGCAGCTCTGAAAGCAACTCCCAGTAAAACTGCAGCACTGCATCACTTGCAGGACGCCCAGCATTCTCCTGGCAGCTGTAATGACAACGTATACAAGAAAGTTCCTTGGCATGATTTATTCTGAAGAGCTGACAATCTAAATATGAAAGCGATCGCTCCCAGTCGGCTCCTATACACAGGTCTGTTCTGCACTGCGCAATGTGAGGGGCTCATCTGGGAAAAGCTGCGAATGGGAGAGGGACCAGGCTGCGCATTTTGGACTCGCAATATGAAATTCAGTTTATTATGTAACGATTCTGCTGGGGGCAAGAAAGTCGTAAAGAAAAAAAATAAAATAAATAAAGCTGAGGCCTCGGCGGAGATTTAGTGTTGGGTGAGGACGAGCCAATTGTCAGCTCTGGGCCCAATTCCCCGCGCAGCCCCTCTCTGGCTCCCCCGCTGCACCGTTTGCAGTGAAATACGACCCAATGATGGGGCTATAAAAGCGAGATTTGCTGCCCGTATTGTCGCCCAGCCCCTCATGCATTATTTACTGCCCATTACAGAGGTGGGTTTGTGTTTGTGCGCGAACCTTGTGCCGGGGAGAAGGTTCAGGTGGCTAAGTGTGTGTGTTCCAGCAAGAGAGAGAGATTGGAAAAAGAGAAGAGAGGCAATCAAACGAGAAAGAATCATAATAAAAAGTAGATTAGAAAAGGGAGATGAAAGAAGAGCGGAGGAATAATGGGAGAGAGGAACATAAAGGAATGGGGATACAGTAAACAGGAGAGGGGGAACGCAGGCGGTGGAAAGCAACAGCTGGATAGCGCCAAGAGAAAAGGTCATATAAGGGAGGATGGGAAATATAAAGGGTGTAGGGAGTGGGGGGGGGCGGTGTATAGAGACGAGGATGGAGCTGTCGGAGGCTGGAGGTATTGATTCCAGAGATAATAACAATTATATACAAGTTTGTTCATGGTGGAAGGACACAGAGCGAATAAAGATTATGAGCGAGAGGAGAAGTTTACCCCTGGGTGTAGTAACCCATAGCAACCAATCAGCATTGGACCAAGTGAGCTTAGTGTATGTGGTCGCTATGAATTGCTAGACCCTGGCCACACGGGTAAATATATAGATGACCCTACTGTGGTATAATGTCACATCTGTTACCGGGCTACGGCCTAGGAAAAATGGTTGAATTGGAAGGCGGGTCCCGAGAGGAAACCTAAGGTGACCTCATGGGCTGATAAAAGTTGCCTACTCACCCCCTTCAGATCATGTCAGCAGCTTATTGACCCTCTTCCAACAGCCCCTCAGAACAATATCTGATGAGAATCTTGAAGACATCAAGAGTACAAAAACCTTTAGTAAGATCTCATTGTTGGAGGCCAAATGATCTGACTGGCCTGATTTTGCCCATCATGGCTTGTATGCCCAGACTACTGCCAACATTTACCCTCAATCTTTAATCATCTTCTCTCCTTCCTTATTGCTTCTTCTTCTGCCCTGTTGCTTGAGTTCTTCTCCCTTTTGTATCTTGTTTGTCTCTCTCTGCATCTCCTCTTTTTTATTGTTATTGTTCTTCCCTCGTCTGTGGTCTTGGTCACCATCATTCTGGTCCTCATTTAATAATATTCAATATGCTCTTCCTATGATCCTCTCTCCTTCTCATCGCTCTTTCTGCCTCTCAGTTTGTTTCCTTTCCTCTCTGAAATGGGTTGTTCACCTTCCAAACACTGTTTTCAGATTGTTCCCCAAAAATAAAAACTATTTTTAATTACTTTCCATTATTTATTTTTTTACTGTTTTTCCAAAATCTAAGTTTAAAGTTGTGTTCGTGTCTCTGGTGTTTGAGTCTGGCAGCTCAGTGATTCAGGTGCAGATTCTGAACTGTTACAATTTTACAACATTAGCAACTAGTGTATCAATTCTAACAGCTGCCTTTAATGAAACCCAGGGATTCTGCTCAGCAAGGACAAAGATACGAAATATATCAACTAAATGTATCAATTTACAACAGTTTACAGGGTCGGCGACCCCCCCCCTCCCAGAGCTGCTTTAGACTTCAATATTAGAAAAATAGTCACAAATAGAAAATAGAAAGTAATAGGAAAAAGCCGTTATTTCTGGTGATCTGTCTGAAACCAACTAGTTGATTGAAGGTGAACAACCCCTTTAAGTTTCATCCCCCTTCTTGTCCTCCTGCTGGGGCTCTCAGTTGAACATGAGCCATTAAAAGGTCCATGATTTGTGGGACCCCAACAAAGCAATGTTTAGAAGATTCTTTAAGTCAAGGGCATGGAGCTGGTGTTGTACTTAAGCAGAGCTTTAAGTGATAACTAAGTTCTTGATGGTGGCCATGGTGAGGAGCTCAGCTTTCCAAGAGGAAAGTGGAGGCAAGGACATAGATACAAGTCAAGCAACCGCACTAGGGCAGTTAGGGGGGCTCGGTGGCACAAATAATTAGCTCATTCACTACAGAAGACAATTCTTGAGATGCACAACCCCACATGCAGGCATAGAGACATAAGGGTGGCTAGAGAGGGTAAGAAACTCATAGTCATTGGTTGGGGAAGGGTTTTGAAGAGGGGTCCATGAAGCCAATGTTATACAGGAGGTCCAACTGTGAAACTATTGTGGTGGCCAAGGCTAAAGGAGGAAAGGCTTGGTGCTAGCACAGAGATTTAGGTCAACTTGCTTAGTAGACTTAATGGCCCCGCTAATTCTGGACCCAACTAATATCCTAATGGGTCGATCATTACCCCTTAGTGAGGTTAAGTAATGTATGAGAGCACAAGAAGGTTTAATGATAAAAAAAATATCAAAGGTGGAGCAGCACTGACCCTCTTTACCCTGGAGTCTGTAGGCATAGGGACAATGCATGGGACCACAAGCTAATTTACGGAACATTATAGAACCATGGGAGGAAAGAGAAAGTGTGAAAATGTTTTCTTTAGTAAATAAAAGGTTATAGGTTGAGCAGTATTATTTCTCGTTAAACCCACCATGGGAAAAAAAATACTCATCATTGAGATGTGAAATCCACCCATTAGAAATGAAGAGTTTGCCCCTCGCAGGTCTGGCCAGCAGTCACACTGATTAAATCTGATTTTACACGCTTGATATTCCTCTCTTTTATTATGATCAGGAGTTTTATTCAGCCATATGTTATTTGCTAAATAGCTGTCACAGCTGAGCCTTCTGGCACCCCCAAGGAACGGGGTGCGAACGCAATGAGTCGTTTATGTAGGATAATTCTCCTGACACAACACTGTTAGTATCTGTGGAATGCTGTCATCCTGGTGGAATCCATGGAATACAACGTTGTTGATGGAAGAGAAGTAGATCCATGGAATGCTCAGCTACTGATGTACTACAGGCCAATCCATGGAAAGCTGAGTGAGGTAGGGCTGGAAGGTGGGCCTGATTGGACATGGGCAAATCCATGGAATCTCTATTATGTTTATAGAAGGAGAACCAATCTTGGAAATGTTGAAAACCTGGTGGAACATAGACCGACCTGTGAAATTTGATGGATCATGGGCAAATTAATGGAATGGTGAGTTGCTGATGCAACATGGGCCAAGCAATGAACACCTAATCGAACATGGAGCAGCCTGTGAAATACTAAACATTTGATATAACATGGAAAATTGTGGCATGATGAGATGTTACATAGTTACATAGGCTATGTTGATTGAACTTGGGCCAATCTGTAGAACGCTGAACACCTGATCGAACAAGGGCAGGACTTTGGGATTCCGAACATGGAATGCTGAGCTACTGATGTACTACAGGCCAATCCATGGAAAGCTGAGTGAGGTAGGGCTGGAAGGTGGGCCTGATTGGACATGGGCAAATCCATGGAATCTCTATTATGTTTATAGAAGGAGAACCAATATTGGAAATGTTGAAAACCTGGTGGAACATAGACCGACCTGTGAAATTTGATGGATCATGGGCAAATTAATGGAATGGTGAGTTGCTGATGCAACATGGGCCAAGCAATGAACACCTAATCGAACATGGAGCAGCCTGTGAAATACTAAACATTTGATATAACATGGAAAATTGTGGCATGATGAGATGTTACATAGTTACATAGTTACATAGGCTATGTTGATTGAACTTGGGCCAATCTGTAGAACGCTGAACACCTGATCGAACAAGGGCAGGACTTTGGGATTCCGAACATGGAATGCTGAGCTACTGATGTACTACAGGCCAATCCATGGAAAGCAGAGGTAGGGCTGGAAGGTGGGCCTAATTGGACATGGGCAAATCCATGGAATCTCTATGATGTTTATAGAAGAAAGACCAATCTTGGAAATGTTGAACACCTGATGGAACATAGACCGGCCTGTGAAATTTGAAAAATGTGAATGATCATGGGCATATTATTGGTGAGGCGCTGATGCAACATGGACCAAGCAATGAACACCTGATGGAACATGGAGCAGCCTGTGAAACATTAAACATTTGATGAAACACAGGAAATTGAGATGAAATGTTGATGGAACCTGGGCCAATCTGTGGAACGCTGAACACCTGATGGAACCAAGGCAGAACTTTGGGATTCTGAACATGGAATGCTGAGCTACTGAACACTGGGCCAATCCAAGAAATGCTGAGGTCTTCATGAAACACAGGCCAGTCTCTGGAAAACTGAAAAGGAATTTGGCTCTGAATTCACAGCTCTTGGCAGGAGATGGACCATGTCTTTTCTGGTCTACTTCATTGATCTAGTTTTACTCAGTGAACCCTCACTAACACTAATCTTCCTATACTTACTTCTTTGTCGCTATAACTCAAGGCTCTTTACCTTGACCTCTGCCAATATCTCTCTACACTCTACACTCCTCATAAACACACCAGTCCATTTCGCCTACAACATCTTTCCATGTCCTCCCTTCACCCATCGTTTGACCTTCAGTCATTCAAAGCCCTTCATGTCCTGTGATATTAGAGACCTAGTCTACACACATGTTACTCATTTCTTTTGCATTAGCCCTTTGTCACTAGTCCAACACTGCATGTAATGCCAGACGTTATTTAAAGGAGAACTAAAGCGTAACTAAAGAAGTAGCTAAACATGGTGTACATTATGTTTTGTGCTTCTGTACCAGCCCAAGGCAACCACAGCCCTTTAGCAGTAAAGATCTGTGTCTCCAAAGATGCCCCAGTAGCTCCCCATCTTCTTTTGTGCTGATTCACTGCACATGCTCTGTGCTGCTGTCACTTACTGAGCTTAGGGAGCCACTCACAATATACAGTACACATAGAATAGAAATGTCACAATATAAGGCTGATTAGTAATTAATACACATAATTACTACATGGCAGCACAGAAACCAGTGCAATTAGCATCAGAATTTAATAATCAGCAAACCTGTAGCATCAGCTTATATTACAGCCAGGGAAGCTCATTTTCTGCTGGATAATTAGTGACGAGCCCTAAGCTTAGCTTCTCAACAGCCAATCAGAGCCCACTGAGCATGTGAGTGTCACAGACACTTTCCAAGATGGTGACCCCCTGTGACAAGTTTGAAGTCCTGGATCATTGCTGCTATTGACAAGCTGAAATTTTAGGCTGGAGCTATAAGTCCAGTATATAAAATATGGTATCAGTACAGCAGTTCGTTTCTACCTAGAGCAGGTAACACAGGAAGAGGAGCCAGACTGTAGTATAACACCCAGAATCCTTAGCTGTAGCCACCTGGGTCTACTGGGACGCTGCCTAAACTTCTATTGTGGCCCATTTATTGAGCTGAATGATTCCTTCCCATTGGTGTCCCACTTACACATGGAACTGCTTGAAGCCGGGGCAGTGTCAGGCCTTAAGGAAGTGTCCGCACCTGTTATAGGTCCCATGATGATTTTCCTACGCTACAACTTATTTTTCCTTGCAGAACTGACCTACTTCTCTGCTGAAAGCAGCTGAGCCTTCCCTTGCTACAAGAAAGCTACAGAATTACAATCTTAAAGGGAAAAATGCATTTACCCTCCCTTTATTTCCTTTAAATATTCTGTTGGGCCATAGATTAAAGGGCAAGTTAAGGCCCTTGAAGGTTCCATTTATTTATGATAAAGGATAAGGTTTCTGTACTGTTTCCCCATAGACACCATGTTTTTTCTAATTACCTGTCTGGGTTCTTCTGGGATAACTCCCCCTTTCCTCTTTGCTTGGGAAGAAATAATCCCACAGTTCAGGCACCAGCTCAGGATGGGTATAACAGGAGGGCAGGGGTTGGGACATAAACCTTTCATTTATGCTGGATTGTTGTAGTTCAGCAATTGCATTCTATGCATCCTACGGCCATTTTTGAAGCCCAGGGCACTTTTCTGCCATTGAGGGTGAGAGGGACACCAGGCTGAAAGCAGGGGCGGGTGCTACAATATGAACCTCCTCCAGCTGTTATGGGCGGAGCTCCCTGAACTTGACCTTGTAACCCTAAATCTGTGTATTTGAGGATATCCCAGCTTTCCCAGCATGCACTAGAGTTTAGACTCTCAATAGGGATGAGGTAATGACATAAAAGGTAGAAAGCATGTACAGGTTTTAGCTGCTCGTAGCAACCAATGAAAAAGTAGCAGCTGATCTGTAGCCACTGGCACAAAGTTGCCCCTGTTATTAGCCCTCCAGGTTCTCTGCATGAAGGCCATTGCAGTCGGCTACTGGTCGCTCCTCATAAGGTGCCCATGGAAGTAGATACTTGATCATTGCTCTTGACCAAGTCCTAATATTGACACCATATTTGGCTCCACCCCTTGCACCCACGGCTTTGTGCAGCACCCATTGGGTATGGGGGGTTTATCATCTAAATACCTTGCCACTCCCACAAATGACTTCAGCTCTCCCACCTTAACTTTTGTGTAAATATATGATGGCAGGGAATTGGTGGTCCTTACTCCTTATTCTGCTCCCCTCCTTAAAGGATAAGTAAACCTGAAAAATAAGTGGAATGTAAAATCGATGAAGGGGCTGTTCTAAGCACTTTTGTAATTTACATTCATTATTTATTTATTTTTCATTCCAAGATATTAAGGGATACATGTACTGTTAATATGAATGAATTTTGTTACAACAGCGCCACCTGCTGATCAGTTTCCCACCAGTCTGACCACCAAGTAGTCAAGGAAGTTGTCAGGAGAAAGAAAGAGGCTGCTCTGGTTCTTCTGCTTGGGAAAACAATTAAAAACCTTTCTCACATCTTTCCTAAGCAGAAGAACATCAGAGCAGCCTCTTTCTCTCTCCTGACAACTTCCTTGACTACTTGGTGGTCAGACTGGTGGGAAACTGACCAGCAGGCGGCGCTGTTGTAACAAAATTCATTCATATTAACAGCACATGTATCCCTTAATATCTTGGAATGAAAATTAATACATAATGAATGTAAATAACAAAAGTTCTTAGAATGGCACTCTCGTCAATTTCACATTCACTTATTGTAAAGGTTTACTTACCCCCAACAATGACAAGAGGTTAAGGGCCTCTTAAAAGAGGTTATACACCTTTCAATTAACTCTTAGTATGACGTAGAGAGTGATATTCTGAGACAATTTGCAATTGGTTTTCATTTTTTATTATTTTTGGTTTTTGACTTCAGCAGCTCTCCCGTTTCAAATTTCAGCAGCTGTCTGGTTGCTAAGGTTCTAATCACCCTAGCAACCAGATGAATAGGAACGTGCCTGAACAGAACACACAAGTCATAAAATTGAACAATAACAAAGAAATTGTAGTTTCACAGAGCAGTAGATTAAGGGTTGCCGGGGTCAGTGACCCCGATTTTAGGGCAATGGTACACAAGGAGATCAGTTGCCCACGATACCTCTAGTCTACTGCTTTGACTGATCTCCTCCAAAAGCCTCCCCGCTGGAGATAATGTAAATCGCCAGTGGTGCTTTGTTTTTCTGAAGTTGCCTGAAGTTTAGTATGATGTAGAGCAGGGATCCCCAACCTTTTGAAGCTGTGAGCAACATTCAGAAGTAAAAGGAGTTGGGGAGCAACACTAGCATGAAAAATGTTCCTGGGGTGCCAAATAAGGGCTGTGATTGGCCATTTAGTAGCCCCTATGTGGATTGTCAAACTACATTGAGACTCTGTTTGGCAGTACATGTGGTTTTTATACAACCAAAACTTGCCTCCAAGTCTGGAATTCAAATATAAGCTCCTGCTTTGAGGCCACTGGGGGCAACATCCAAGGAGTTGGAGAGTAACATGTTAATCAGGAGCTACTGTTTGGGGATCACTGATGTAGAGAGTGATATCCATAGAACATTTTTAATTATTAATGATTTATCTTTTTGTTCAGCAGCTTTCCAGTTTAGAATTTCAGCAGCTGTGCAGTTGCTAGGGTCCAACTCGCCATAGCAACCAGGCAGTGGTGGGAATGAGAGACTGGAAGATGAATAGGAGAGACCAGAAAAGAAAGATAAGTTTCCTTGCGAGGAAACTTTGGGGAAAAAAGGAAGTGAACACCCCCAGTTTCCATTCCCCTAAAGATATGTATCTCTATATGTACTAGCAAGTGGGGATCAGCAGGGGTCCCCTAAAGACATGTCTATCTGCTGGCCCCACAATTTGAGATATGCCGCAGATAAGGGGCAATCAAGGTGAAGGGCTGGCACACAGATGGGCACCACAATGGGACTCATTTGAAAGGGAAAGGACGGACTCAACAGATGGAACAGGGACATGATCAGAGGAAACGGGGGCCCCGCACTGAGGTCTGGATGTAATTAGACTGGATTGGATTAGGGGGAATCCATTAGTTGGCTAGTATGATAGTCGGCTACTGGGGGGGGCAGACAAAGGCAATCAGCAGGGCTTGAGAACAAATCACATGCGAGAGGAATGGAAGGGAACAAAGGAAGGGGAAGGAGGGGAGTCCTCTTAAAAATCTGTCGGTAAAGGCAGTGACAGATTGTCTGCTTGTCAAGCACGGGGGCCTTCTGTCACCTAATGATCACAAAATCTGCACTCTGAACAGACACCGAATGGGGGACAGACTGGGGAGAATGGGAGAGGGGCAGCAGCACCCACACCTTCTGTCACCCATTCCCATCTATTCTACACGGAGGCCAGGGAAGTGACTCTGATAGGGGGGATTAGAAAGGGGAACTGACCCGTCTGTTGGGCTCACTGCAATAAAACAACGACACAATAATACAGTATATATATATATATATATATATATATATATATATATATATATATATATATATATATATATATATATATATCTTGTGCTTTAAATATTTTGGTCCTTCTCCAAATAACTAACCTTACATTTATCTACACTTAATATCTTCTGCCTCTTAGATGATAAACCCAATCTATTTGGATCTCATTTACAGACACAGAGATCTTGCTTAATTGAAAAGCAGACATACAGATATATAGAGAGACAGACAGATGGATGATAGATAGATAGATAGATAGATAGATAGATAGATAGATAGATAGATGATAGATAGATAGATAGATAGATAAATAGATAGAAATGTGACAGATAGATTGATAGATAATAGATAGATAGATAGATGACAAATAGATAGATAGATAGATAGATAGATAGATAGATAGATAGATAGATAGATAGATAGATAGATGACAGACAGACAGATTGATTGATAGATATGACAGCTAGACAGGTGACAGATAGATAGACAGACAGATTACAGATACTGTAGATAGATAGATAAATAGATTGATAAATAGATAGATAGATAGATAGATAGATAGATAGATAGATAAATAGATAGAAATGTGACAGATAGATTGATAGATAATAGATAGATAGATAGATAGATGACAAATAGATAGATAGATAAATAGATCGATAAATAGATAGATAGATAGATAGATGACAAATAGATAGATAAATAGATAGATGACAGACAGACAGATTGATAGATATGACAGCTAGACAGGTGACAGATAGATAGACAGACAGATTACAGATACTGTAGATAGATAGATAAATAGATTGATAAATAGATAGATAGATAGATAGATAAATAGATAGAAATGTGACAGATAGATTGATAGATAATAGATAGATAGATAGATAGATAGATAGATGACAGACAGACAGATTGATAGATATGACAGCTAGACAGGTGACAGATAGATAGACAGACAGATTACAGATACTGTAGATAGATAGATAAATAGATTGATAAATAGATAGATAAATAGATAGATGACAGATAGATAGATAGATAGATAGATAGATAGATAGATAGATAGATAGATGACAGACAGATTGATAGGTATGACAGCTAGACAGATGATAGATAGATAGATAAATAGATAGATGAAAGATAGATCTATAGATAGATGACAGCTAGACAGATGACAGATAGATAGACAGACAGATGACAAATACTGTAGATAGATAGATAAATAGATTGATACATAGAAAGATAGATAGATATATAATAGATAGATAGATAAATAGATAGATGACAGACAGATAGATAGATAGATAGATAGATAGATAGATGACAGATATATTGATAGATAGATTACAGCTAGACAGATGACAGATAGATAGACAGACAGATGACAGATACTGTAGATAGATAGATAAATAGATTAATAAATAGATAGATGACAGATAGATAGATAGATAGATAGATGACAAATAGATAGATAAATAGATAGATGACAGACAGACAGATTGATAGATATGACAGCTAGACAGGTGACAGATAGATAGATAGACAGACAGATGACAGATACTGTAGATATATAGATAAATAGATCGATAGATAGATAGATAGATAAATAGATAGATGACAGATAGATAGATAGATAGATGACAGATAGATAGATAGATAGATAGATAGATAGATAGATAGATGACAAATAGATGGATAAATAGATAGATGACAGACAGACAGATTGATAGATATGACAGCTAGACAGGTGACAGATAGATAGACAGACAGATTACAGATACTGAAGATAGATAGATAAATAGATTGATAAATAGATAGATAGATAAATAGATAGATGACAGATAGATAGATAGATAGATAGATGACAGACAGATTGATAGATATGACAGCTAGACAGATGATAGATAGATAGATAAATAGATAGATGACAGATAGATAGATAGATAGATAGATAGATAGATAGATAGATGATAGATAGATAGATAGATAGATAGATAAATAGATAGATGACAGATAGATAGATAGATAGATAGATAGATAGATAACAGATAAATTGATAGATAGATTACAGCTAGACAGATGACAGATAGACAGACAGATGACAGATACTGTAGATAGATAGATAAATAGATTGATAAATAGATAGATAGATAAATAGATAGATGACAGATAGATAGATTGATAGATAGATAGATAGATAGATAGATAGATAGATGACAAATAGATAGATAAATAGATAGATGACAGACAGACAGATTGATAGATATAACAGCTAGACAGGTGACAGATAGATAGATAGACAGACAGATGACAGATACTGTAGATAGATAGATAGATAAATAGATCAATAAATAGATAGATAGATAGATGATAGATAGATAGATAGATAGATGACAGATAGATAGATAGATAGATAGATAGATAGATAGATAGATAGATGACAGATAGATAGATAGATGAATAAATAGATAGATAGATGATAGATAGATAGATAGATAGATAGATAGATAGATAGATAGATAGATAGATAGATAGATGGGCACACTGTTGGGAGTCAGATATAAAGATGGGACAGTCAGAACTTTCTGGGTACAGAGACTTCGATGGACAGATAGACAACTATAGGAGACAGACTCTGTTAGTAGGTGAGGAGAATAGTGTTGGACAGAAAGACAGGATGACAGACAGAGGAACTGCCAGGACAGACAGACAGAGAGACGTGGGACTACAGACAGTCAAATACAGACAGGCCGGTACAATTGGTGGTAGGTACAATTGTCAGTGGGCAGAAAGACGAGGGCAGGAAAGACAGACACAGCAGCAGAATCCAGGAGTGCAGACAGAGACACAGACAGACAGACAGAACAGGTACTGTAGATAGAAGTATTCCCCGGGCCAGAGCTCCATAGGATCCCCAGCCTGTACCAGCGCAGACACAACACAGGCATGTTACAGACAGAGAGAGAGAGGGGCCAAGTCTTGGCAGTGCCAGGCTGACATATTGCACATGCCCCTAGGGGGGACTTCCTTTGGTCTATTCTGTTGGGGAGAACAGACGGCTTTAACCTTTATCATGCTGGAACAGCAGGGCGCACACTTTACCTCAGTTTAGTCCAGCCAATGAGGTGTGGTAAACACGAGATTAACCCTCCCCTGCCTGCCTGCCTAATCCTATAATAAACATATCAGCAGCCTGGCACTAACTTGGAACCAACACCAAACCAGTGCGTTTATCCCTTCCTTCCCCTTCTTCCAACTGCAATGGATCATTCTGAATAGAAAAAAACAGCATTAAGGGGCCTAATGTGGACATTGATAGGAAATGTATTCCTACAGTCCAACACTGGTGAGGAACTACAGATCCCATAATCCACTGATAGTTTGTAAGCCTTTATTGATTACAGTTAATGGGAAAAAAATCTCTAAAATGTCTTACAAATGTGCCCAGCTATCTATTTCTGCTACTGCAACACTGTGACACTGCTTTCTGCTATTGTCTGCAACAGAAACGGGCCCCTAGCAATGCAGTAATGCCGGGCCCCACTCCAAGGCACAACACAACACAAAACACATTGTAAAAAAAATAAACGTCCCTTGTTTTACATACTGTGCTCCTCTGGGGTGGGGCCCTGGGATAAAAAGTGTTAATTGGTCTATTCTCAGCACCAGACTGTTGCTATATTGAGTAACCCTCTCCCCATATAAAGAAAATAACAGGTTCAACCATTATGCTGCCATTCATGTCAGGCTGAGTCGCATGATAACTTGCTAAAGGGCAGATTTCAACTGCCAATTTTGGTCCTTTAGACCAATTCTAGTTATGGGGTGTTTCCAATGGGCCTCCCTGAACGTTTGATCAAACTTGTTGTAATCTGATCGTCTGGCCCTAGGGCCAAATGATAAATTAGTCCGATATCGCCCTATCTTTGGTGGGCACATTGGGGAAAGATCCACTCATTTGGCGACCTTGATCTTTCCCAGCATTCCATGAGGTGAAATCAGTGTATACATTGAGTATTAGGAGCCATGTTCTTTCCCAGCATCCCATGAGGTGAAATCATTGTATACATTGAGTATTAGGAGCCATGTTCTTTCCCAGCATTCCATGAGGTGAAATCAGTGTATACATTGAGCATTAGGAGCCATGTTCTTTCCCAGCATTCCATGAGGTGAAATCAGTGTATACATTGAGTATTAGGAACCATTTTCTTTCCCAGCATCCCTTGAGGTGTAATCAGTGTATACATTGAGTATTAGGAGCCATGTTCTTTCCCAGCATTCCATGAGGTGAAATCAGTGTATACATTGAGTATTAGGAGCCATGTTCTTTCCCAGAATTCCATGAGGTGAAATCAGTGCATACATTGAGTATTAGGAGCCATTTTCGTTCCCAGCATTCCATGAGGTGAAATCAGTGTATACATTGAGTATTAGGAGCCATGTTCTTTCCCAGCATTCCAAGAGGTGAAATCAGTGTATACATTGAGTATTAAGAGCCATATTCTTTCCCAGAATTCCATGAGGTGAAATCAGTGTATACATTGAGTATTAGGAGCCATTTTCATTCCCAGCATCCCTTGAGGTGAAATCAGTGTATACATTGAGTATTAGGAGCCATTTTCTTTCCCAGCATTCCATGAGGTGAAATCAGTGTATACATTGAGCATTAGGAGCCATTTTCTTTCCCAGCATTCCATGAGGTGAAATCAGTGTATACATTGAGTATTAGGAGCCATTTTCTTTCCCAGCATCCCTTGAGGTGAAATCAGTGTATACATTGAGTATTAGGAGACATGTTTTTTCCCAGCATCCCATGAGGTGAAATCAGTGTATACATTGAGTATTAGAAGCCATTTTCTTTCCCAGCATTCCATGAGGTGAAATCAGTGTATACATTAAGACTAGTATTAAGAGACATGTTCTTTCCCAGCATTCCATGAGGTGCAGTCTGAGTATACATAGAGTTCTAAAAGCCATTTTCTTTCCCATCCTTCCATAGGGTGAAACCTGCATGGACATTTAGCGTTAAAAGCTCTTTTCTTTCCCAGCATTCCATGATGTGAGGCTGGTGTTTGGTGTATGATGCAAGCGGACATTTTCCTTCCCAGCATAAGAAATGGTTTGTTAGTAGCCATTTTCTTTTCCAGTTGTACCAAACAGGTTACTCAGCTGGCAGGATGACTGCCATGCGCCATTTTCTTTCCCCAAATTCCCACTATTTGACTGGGTCGGTAAGTAAAATGCACTAAACTGTAGAAAGACAGGTGTCTTTTTTTAATTTCCATCAATGCCAAGCCATTTGCTTTCCCAGAATGCCACAAGATTTACCCAGCATGCATTTTGTTTCCCCACATCTTGCACAGTGGCTCAGCCAGCAGATAATGGCCTGTATCTGAATAATAAAACACAGGCAAGCTGAAGCCATTGTAGGGGTTCTGGCTGGTTCCCAGCAGGTAAATATGAGATGATATAGCGGCCCCCGTATCGGGGATATGAGGCGTAATATAATCATATAATATGTTGCAGTTCTGGATCCAAACTTCGGAGAAAAGACTTATTGGCCCCGTGGGCTGTCTCCTAAAGCTGCACCTGTGGCCCACTTTACTCTGCCCACACCGTGTTAGTTCTGCGGGGCTCAGCTTGGAGGGGATCTCTGAGGCAGCAGGACTTTATGGCAATGAGGCCGTATACCTGAGCTCTGGGCCACGTTCCCTTGCCGAAGCTGGCTCCAGGCCTTGGCTCTGTGCCTCACTTAAAGGATGATGCCCCGGCCAAGTGAAGCTGCCACCGCTGTGCTGCTAATGTGACAACTTGTGGTGAGTCAGTTAAATGGCCACATGACCACTTAACCCTCGCAGTCCTGGCAGCAGTCAGAAATCACATTCTGAGTGGAAAATTCAATTACACGTGGTTGCATCTGGAGCTCTTGCACCTGTTTCTCATTTTTGTACTTTCTTCCCCTGTTTTTTTTCTCTCCCTTTCTGTCTCTGAGATGAAATGGACATGCAACGGAATACACAAATGTACTGATCTGACCACTCTAATCCAGAGTCACTATTTCTTTGTTCCAACCAACTGGACAACATTCTTCCAAAGCCTAGGGTTAGGGTTGCTACCTTTTGTTAAAGTTCCTGGTGTTCCTGCTGAATTGTGCTTAGTACAGGGAATACCTATGCTGCCATAGTTTTATGGGATCTCTCTGTACAGACTATGAGCAAACTTAGGAGGCTGTTCCTGCTGAATTGTGCTTAGTACAGGGATTACTGTCATAGTTTTATGGGATCTCTCTGTAGAGACTATGAGCAAACTTAGGGGACTGTTCCTGCTGAATTGTGCTTAGTACAGGGGAATACCTATGCTGCCATAATTTTATGGGATCTCTCTGTACAGACTATGAGCAAACTTAGGGGACTGTTCCTGCTGAATTGTGCTTAGTACAGGGGAATACCTATGCTGCCATAGTTTTATGGGATCTCTCTGTACAGACTATGAGCAAACTTAGGGGGCTGTTCCTGCTGAATTGTGCTTAGTACAGGGATTACTGTCATAGTTTTATGGGATCTCTCTGTACAGACTATGAGCAAATTTAGGGGGCCTTCCTGCTGAATTGTGTTTAGTACAATACTTGTCTAGTTTAATGGCATCTGGAGGAAACGCAGAACTTAGAGACAGAGGCTACTTTGTGAAAACAGGTGAAATGAGTATCCTTCCCATGGAAAGCTGGCTAACTATGGGTTAATGGAGCTTGTCATGTTCTGTAAGTGAGCGATATAATTGCTAAATAGCAGATGGGGGTGAGACAGAGGAGTGGAACAAAAGAGAAGTTTATATCATGAAATATGCATCCAAAGTGAGTGGATCAGCTGGCCCAGCACCCTAGGCTGTGTGCACAAGGCCCGAACCATCTCCAGGACGTTCTCTCTCCTGCGCTGGCCGCTAGGTGCCTACAGTGGTGCCCGGGATCAGCTGGGGGCGGCAGCTGTGTTGTGCTGTTTGCTCTCCCGGCTGGAAGGAATAGGAGCAGAGTGGCTGCAGGGGACAAGGAATCAGGGAAAGGAGCCCAGATATAAAGAAGTCCCAATGGGCATAGGGCTCGGGTGAGCGAGAGGTTAATTCTGTATAATGCTCATGGTCACACCATGGGTTACGTGTCCCTCAGTGTATGTATATGTATGTATGTCAGTGGGGACAGGCCAACTGAGGGGCACTGCTGATTTCTACTTTTATTTAATTCCCAAAGACACTTTGCTGCTGGGCGGCTGTATTCTATGAGACTGGTATAAAGGAGTATTACCCACCTCCATGTGCCAGCAGCGCTGATTCTTATAGTAACACTTTAAGCACATTTTTTATTTCCCTTTAGAATTAAAGTTTTTAAATAAAATCAGAAATGCTACAAAAAAGGGAATAACAAATACAGTAAAAGCTATTAATCCGAACCCTAATGAATTCAAACCCTAATTTGAATATGTAAATTAGGGGAATAAGGGGGAAAGAGAACCGCTCATACAGTGTGTGGTAAAAACATTTTTGACTCCTTGTTTGTGTGATGAAAAGTCACATGATTTTTTGAATTCGTTTCAGCCAGGCACTTGGATTCGGCCGATTCCTGCTGAAAACGGCAGAATCTTGGCCAAATCCCGAACCGAATCCTGCATTCGTTGCATCGATAATAAATATAGATTTAACGTTCTTTTTTTTTAAATGTGACTTGTCCAGGTTCACAAGGATTTTCCACAGGGAATCGAACCAGGGTCTCTAGAATCATCAAAAGTCGATCCTTTAAACCTCTAGAAAATGATAATATATATATATATATATACTTTCCTTTTTACAAATTTGACTGTTTACAAAAACATGGAAATAAGTTTAAAGGGGTAGTTCACCTTTAAGTTAACTTTTAGTATGTTATAGACTGGACAATTCCAAGAAACTTTTTAACTGATCTTCATTATTTATTTTTTTATAGATTTTTAATCATTTGCTTTCTCCTTCTGACTCTTTCCAGCTTTCAAATGGAGGTCACTGACCCCATCTATAAAACAAATCCTCTGTAAGGCTACAAATGTATTGTTATTGCTACTTTTTATCACTCATCTTTCTATTCAGGTCTCTCCTATTCATATTCCAGTCTCTTATTCAAATCAGTGTGTGGTTGCTAGGGGAATTTGTACCATAGAAACCAAATTGCCGACCTGCAAACCGAAGAGCTGCTGAATAAAAAGCTAAATAACTCAAAAACCACAAATATTAAAAAATGAAAACCAATTGCAAATTGTATCAGAATATCACTCTCTACGTCATACTGAAAGTTAATTTAAAGGCAAACATCCCCTTTAAATGTTAAAAATATACCTTCCATTGACTTCTATCTTTGAGATTTTTTTTTGGATTGATAAATCTCAGAAGTTCAAGTTGGGAAAACTGATCCCATTTAATTGAAGCACAGAAATAGCCTGGTCTCGAACTGTAATGAATAGGTTACCCCTAGATTTTTGTGTGTGCAGATTTTAGCCTGTAGCCAGTGGCTACTATAGAAGAAGAAGAAAGGGGGTATGGACTGTGTGGTCTGTTTCCTCTATAGCTAATTAAAAAACCCTCCTCCCAAGCCGCTCTCTTACTTGAGGCGAGGAAGAGGGGCGCAAGTTTGGGCGGAGTGGGCGGAGTCGGGTGACAATTGGGTGGGGCAGAGGCAGTGTAGATGTGGGAGGGGTGGATGGAGGACAGGAAGTGGGCAGGAGGATGGGGAGTGGAGTGTGCCGGGCCCATTTTTTTGCAGGGGGCCCTCTAGTTACTCCACTAAAGCTCAGTGTTAGTAAATCAAGACTAAAGTCTTCTACAGGTACAGGACCCAGGCCCGGATTTGTGGCAAGGCCACATAGGCCCGGGCCTAGGACTGCAACAAATAGGGGCGGCATGCCGCCCAGCCGCATTATGGGGACGTGTTCGTCCCCATTCAATTACACCAGCTGCGCCAGCATTTTTTCGCCGGCGTGCTGGGAAAGGGAAGTGTAGGCGGGCGCTAGGACCGCGCGGCCGCCTGGTCGGACCGCGCGGCCTAGGGGCGGCCGGCAAAGAAATCCGGCGCTGACAGGACCCATGGATAAGGGGTCTATCCATTATGTGGAGTGCTTTGACTTAATGCTACAAAAAAACCTTTAAATATTAAATATCTTACAATATAAGTAAAAGGTACCATTTTATTGTAACCGAGAAATTGTATTTCAATTCTAATTTCTATTTAATTTTCTCATTTCTATTCCAATGTCAATTTTTTTTTTGTTCTTTAGTTCAAAATGATTTATCATTCAGAAAATGTGCTTTTTCTTTAGTAGACATTCTAGTAGGGTTGCACCGAATCCAGGATTCGGTCTTTTTCAGCAGGATTCGGATTTGGCAGAATCCTTCTGCCTGGCCGAACTGAATCTGAATCCTAATTTGCATGTACATGTGCAAATTAGGGGCGGGAAGGAAATCGCATGACCTTTTGTCACAAAACAAGGAAGTAAAAAATGTTTCCCTTCCCACCCCTAATTTGCATATGCAAATTAGGATTCAGATTCGGTATTAGGCCGAAACTTTTGCAAAGGATTCAGGGGTTCGGCCAATTCCAAAATGGTGGATTTGGTGCATCCCCTACATACTAGTCTAACTTGTTACCCTTCTACACCAGGGTCTGATGCTGAGGGGTTAGAGAGGAGTCCACCATTGTTCTTGATGCCAGTTGTATTGGCTTCTCAGATCTGTCACCCCAGGCCAGACAAGAAGTTCTAGCAAGCATGCCTTAAATTGAGGGTATCTACCTCCTTACACTAAAGAAAGAATTGTGGCATGGATTGCTCAGACTTTGTCCCCGCATCTCGAGAAGCCACTGATCAAGATGGTCAGATGTTCTTCAAGATTCAAAACAACCTTCCACCTCATTTTTTCCATCTTCATCAATAGATATATAACTAATTAGGGGACAATGGTGGGAATTGTTTCTAAGCATAGCTAAGAGTCTCAAGAGTCAGAAAATTTTGTACTGCACAGGCAATCGCCCAGGGTAGCCACAGTATACAGGTAGGCCCTAACAAGTTGGTGGCAAGGTGCTAAGCATAAATTACAAGACCCACTGGAGCTTCAATTTCTGGAAAGTTGAGGGCCCTACAATGATTTTGCTGTGAGCCCAGTAACTTCCAGTTACTTGAACTTGATGGGCAGTTGTCTTTTTCAAACCAAATTAGCTATGTGGAGTGGCAGAACCTTCCAGCCCAGAAAACTTTTAGAAAAAGTTATCCAAATCTTACTCAAAGCTAGCACGGCCATCACTAATACTAATTATTCTGCATTAGGTATAGAGAAGGGTCACTACTCTCAGAACTCATATCTGCCATTTCAGGCATTTAGGGCTCTTGATGAGAACAGAATCGGTAGAAGTCGATATTCTTCCTGTAAAAAGATCTGCCTATCCTTAGTGGGACTTACCTTTAGCTCTTTAATAAAATTAATTCTCCTTAGTTTCCTTTCCAGAGAGAATATTATCTTGTCAGGTTTTTGAGGGTGCAGGTGTGGGTCAGGGAAAACTCTACCCTACATCATATGGGAACACAATGTAGACCATTTGTCTACAACTAGCGATGAGCAAAATTTTTTGCCAAATTTCTCAGGGAAAATGACTCCTATATACTGTAATAGGTGAAAAAAATTGTTGCGTGTCAAAAATTTGTTGTTGTTAATGTCCATAGACTTCAATGTATTTTGGCTTATTTGTGCCGTTTCACGAATTTTCGGCAAAGTGAAATGGGTCAGATTCTATAGACTATAAATCTTCTATCTCTACTAGCTATTGATATCTAACCAATATATATAGGCATGGGATCCAATATCCGGAAACCCATCATCCAGAAAGCTCAAAATTACGGGAAGGCCATCGCCATAGACATAAGGGGTTATTTATCAGTCCGAATTTATCTTCATATTTTCTGCTACAAACTCAGATCAAATCCGCTTGGATTTTTTTCACTTATTTATTATTACATATTCCCAAAAATTAGCTTTGCAGGAAAATCTGATTTTCACGAATTTCACGATATTGCTTGAAACCCAGCTCACATCAAAAAACCATTGGGACTTCTCCCATTGATTTATATGCAACCTCGACAGGTCTGAGATTCTGGATTTTCAGATTTAGACTTTTCCATCCTCGGGGGTTTAATGAATACCGAAAAATTCAGGAAAAAAAAATTAAAAAAAAAATGTTTAATTATTTTAATGGAGTCTATGGGGGTTATTTACTAAACTCAGAATGCAAAAATCATGAAAAATATGTGATTTTTTTTTATAAAATATGACTTTTGAAAAAATCACAAATTTTTCCTAATTTTTGCATTCGGAGTTTAGTAAAGAACTCCCATAGACTCCATTAAAATAATTAAACATTTTTTTTAAATGATTTTTTCCTGTAATAATAAAACAGTAGCTTGTATTTGATCACAACTAAGATATTATTAATCCTTCTTGGAAGCAAAACAATCCTACTGGGTTATTGAAATTTACATGATTTTTTAGGTATGGAGATCCAAATTGAGGAAGACCCATTAGCTGGAGGTCCACAGCATTTTGGAAAATAGATCTCATACCTGTATATATGTATCTCCATCTGTCTATATACAAAACAAAATCCACCTGTCATTTAAAATAAATAATTAAAAAGGTGTAATTAAAAAACCAAGTTGATACGGAATGTATTCATTTTATTTTTCCTTAAATTACGTCAATACATTAAAACCAAAAATACATCAGTGTAAATTCATAAACTATTTCTCAAAAAATAAAGGTGACACTCTTAAGGTTGGAAGAGTATTGCTGGTGAATCCACCGCAAAATTACTAAATCTGCAATTTGCTGGGACTCTGTGTGAGAAAGTCTGTAGAGTTGCGTTCCGCAGTGAAATGCACGCGCTGAAGTACAGCAAGCGACATCTTGGATTGGTAGAGAGAGGCGTCCCTAAGCCGAGATACCACTGAGCGGCAGGGCTGTATTTAGGTCGGATGGCGCCCTAGATATCAGACCTAAACACGCCCTACGCGCTGACGTCACTTTCACAGTGGAAATCCGTGGCGGAGGGTTTTTAAAAAATAGGTACCCCGAGGGCCACCCCCAAAACCGTGCTACCCTAGGCACATGCGCTTGGGGGTCTATATATATATATATAAATATATATATATATATATATATATATATATATATATATATATATATATATATATATATATACGGCCCTGCTAAGCAGTTAGGTGAACTAGCGCAAAGTGAACTGACATAGAGGGAACGTGCTTGACTTTACGCTAAGGAGAAACCGGAATGCAGGATCTGGTGAGATCAGTCCTTTATTTGGGGGGCACGTGTGTCTGGGAAGAGAAGGATTGTGGGGGATGCCCCATTATACCCCTTTGTGAGTTAAGGTGACCACAGACGCACAGATAATATTGTACGAAACAAATTTTTGTATGATATTCGGTGCTTGTATGGTGGGAGAAGAGCCGACCGATATCGGCAGAAGACTTGGATATAGGTCGGCTCGTCAATCGGGCTGGATGGAAAATTTTGATTGGGTGCCTTTGAAGGGACCTAAACATCGGCCGTTGTTAGTGCTGAATGGTCAGATACAGGTAGAATTCTATTGTTTATATGTGTATATCTGACCATTCAGCTCTACACGTGTGTTGAAACAAATGTCTTTTCCAAGAAAGATCGTAATTGTTATGTCTATGGCCACATTAACTCTACACATTCCCTGTACATAACAACATTTGGAGACCCACTTTTGGGAAAGCGCCTCTCATTTTTATCTTCTCTAAGGGGCAGATTTACTAAGGGTCGAATATCGAGGGTTAATTAACCCTCGATATTCGACCAGGAACTAAAATCGTTTGACTTCGAATATCGAAGTCGAACGATTTAGCGCAAATCCTGCGATCGAACGATCGAAGGATTATTCGTTCGATCGAACGATTAAATCCTTCGAATCGAACGATTCGAAGGATTTTAATCCAACGATCGAAGGAATATCCTTCGATCAAAAAAACACAGGCAAGCCTATGGGGACCTTCCCCATAGGCTAACATTGAGTTCGGTAGCTTTTAGCTGCCGAACTAGGGGGTCGAAGTTTTTCTTAAAGAGACAGTACTTCGATTATCGAATGGTCGAATAGTCGAACGATTTTTAGCTCGAATCGTTCGATTCGTAGTCGAAGTTGTAGTCGAAGGTCGAACTAGCCCATTCGATGGTCGAAGTAGCCAAAAAAACACTTCGAAATTCGAAGTTTTTTTAATTCGAATCCTTCACTCGAGCTTTGTAAATGTGCCCCTAAGAGTTTGGAGACATTGATCACATATAAACCGTGCCTTCCACAATCTCTGGTTAGAAACTGGGGGGGATCACCTAACTTAAAGAGATACTAACATCAGAAATTGAACCTTTTTTAACATTTAGCATAAAATTGACTTTGCGTGATTCTTATAATATTGCCATAAAGTATTTGCCTAATCCTTTTACATTCCGACCCTGATTACTTACAAAAACTAGTCCTCTCTGCAAAAAAACATGACCTATAGGTAACTTTTAGGGGGTTATTTTTCTAGGCCAAGGAACCCCCTATCCCCCCAATCTGCACCTTTACATTCAATAAAAAACACAGAGACATGTTATGGCAAAAATCTGTGGAGGTCACAAGCTTTATTTAACAGTTAAAATCAAAGTTTAGGTACACCCTGACCCCAGCTGCGGCTCTCATTCTCCAAACGTGGGCTCCTGCCCAAAAAGTTTCCAAAAAACCTGAAGCAGGGATCACGGGGCCGGGCGCACTCAGTGACCGCCTTTTTGCCCATCCCCCTGCTCCCTCGTTGTGCATAATGGCGCTAACCCAGTCACTTGCATGCATCAGAGAAGACCGTGCAGTCCCAGTCTGATGCACACTCGTGACTCACCAAAGGTAGGCCTGCACTATAACCACTTCGTAGACCTAGAGCCGCACTGATGCCTTGACCACCACAGATAATGGTACTCCAGAGGAAGGCGAAAACTCTAGCACTTTTCAGCCAATTTAGTGCTAAGAGAAAAATTCCTTCCTGACCCCCAAATAGGCGATCGGTTGTAACAACCCTGGAGCACCTTGTTCTCGACCGAATCCACCTTACCTAGGGAGGGAGGGTGGGAAACAAAAACAAGTAAGTATGAGCAAAAATCACCACAGCATCACCTTAAAACACTGACCTGCCCCACGCTCCTCCTCTGCTTCCTCCCCCAACCCGCCCACTTTTTTCCCGCTGTGGCTAGCCCCTTCCTTTGTTCTACCTGAGGGGCTAGCTGGGAAGGGTTGGGGGATGCTAAACACGGGCACATTATGGGGGAAGGGGGGCCTGGCCTAAATCCATTCCTACCTAGACGGTCCTCATTCCCCCAAAGTCCGATCTTATCTCAACATTTTCTGCTGCAAACTCTGATCAAATCCGCTCGGGTTTTTTACGCTTATTTTTTATTACATTTTCCCGAAAATCTGCTTTGCGGGAAAAAAATCAGATTTTCGCTATTTTTTTCAAATTTTCCAACCGAAAACTCAAATTTTTTTCAGATTTTTCACCCGAAAACTCAGGTTTTTACTGATTTTTCACCAGAAAACTCAGATTTTTTCGGATTTTTCACCTGAAAACTCCTATTTCTTATGCTACAGGGTATTGCACGAAACCCAGCGCACATCAAAAAATCAATGGGACTTCTCCCTTTGACTTATATGCAACCTCGACAGGTCTGAGATGCCAGATTTTCTAATTCGGACTTTTCCATCCTTGGGGTTTAATAAATTCAGAAAAATTATTTTCATGATTTTTGCATTCAGAGTTTAGTAAATAACCCCCTTAATCTACATTCGTATTTTATAAAGAAGTTTTGTAGTGTCAGTATCACTTTTTCCTAAAAGGATATCCTTGAGAAATTTCCTATTACTGTGAATTGCAACATCCACCTTATTTATTTTTGGAGAAATATTTTATGAATCCACACTGATGTATTTTTGTTTTTTGGCCGGCCAGGTTTTAATGAATTTACCTAATTTAAGGATAAATAAAATGAAAACGTTCCGTATCCACTTGGTTTTTAATTACACCTTTTTAATTATTTATTTTATTTATTGTTATCCTCAAAAGGACCTTGGGGATTTGAGATGGGATTAGGACTAGTTGGAGAAAATACTTTCCCTAAAATACCACATTAGTGTATTAGTGTATCTGTCATTTAGCCATGTATCTAGTCTCTAGTGACAGTTTGTGTATCTCATGTCAGTGTATGTACGATGTTGTGTTTGTGGACGTGACACGGGGTCTGTATGTTTATGTGACACTGTGAATATATGTGGGTATATATCTGGGTGTCACTCATGAGTGTGTTGTGACAGGGCTGTGTATATATATATGTGTATAACACACGTCCCCCTGAGCCATATTGTGTTGTAGCGCCATTGTGTTGGTTGTGTGGGAGCGTTTGTATGGAATCAGTGCAGGGGTTAATGGCTGTGTGTGTGTCAGATGTCTGCCTCGGCGCGTGTGTGTGTTCAATTTCAGGGTGGGTGATGTTATTGCCACAAGCTCATTAGGCCGATATTGTTTTTTAATCAGTGCTATGGCAACCATGATGCAAGCTCCCATCTAACACCTGATCCTCCTGTTACCCAGACTCCTATTCTCTGTAGTAACGTTCCTCCCTGCAAGCTCTGAGGGACCCATCTGCACCAATGCGCTGGGAGGGAGAACTCAGCACCGGCTCCTTCCACCTTTGGAATGTCTGCGAGGGACAACAACGTGGGTTTGTGTGTGGCTGGAACCGCCGGTCACATTGCATTAGAATTATATATTGACTCTGATCTGCTGCTCTCCCACATCACTATCAATAACGACCTTAATCTTGTCATTCTACTGACGCCTTGTGCCCCTGCCCTGCAGAGCATACACTCAGATGCCTCAATCACTCTGCTAACTA